>NC_051180.1:75461870-75765942 GCF_013339695.2 Rhipicephalus sanguineus | reverse complement strand
TTAAATTTTAGGCGATTTCCTAGAACGTTTGCTTCAACTTTAACCTTGCTAATATCGAATTCCACGCAATGCACGTCAAGGAAGGCACGACTGACGAAAATACGAAATACTAAGAAGCTGACCAAGCGATTGTCATTAATTGTATCTCTCTTAAAAATTTATCATAAGTTATTAACGGTTTCTTTCAATTTCAGTTCGCACCAGGGCGAGTGAGCTTCTTTCAACTTGCACCAGAAACCTAAATAATAAAGTGCACGATTAGCTCTTTGCGGGCGGAAAAGTGATTTGAACGCCTCCTTAATGTTACATGTGTATTGCGTAACAAAATTAGCAGAAGTTGAGGAGCCTAATACATTGAAGTCCTGTACTTTGATCTGCCTAATAGAAACCACGTTCTGCTGTCCCGTAGAAGCATCTGCATGTGAAGAACTTTCTCAGCAGCAGGTGTGCCCTACTTTAAGAGATGCTTCTAATGTGTGTACACAGTAAACAAATCACCATGAAGGTTAGCATGACGTTCGGAAATGTGTACAACACGAAGTGGCCTTCACCGAGAAGATTGGCGCAGGGGCGTCATAAAGGGACTTGGTCGGTGTGAACTAAAGACCCTGAAAGCTTAACTAATCTGTCGTACAGTCAACGCAAAGAAAGTTTACATTTTGGAAAATTCCTACGCTGGAAGTTGCCTATTGAGTGACTCTTCACTGAACTTTGGCGCATTTTAATTAGTTTCCGAAACAAAGTGCGCCGGACTCTTTGTAGAGTCCACACTAGCCACTGGAGAAACGCGCGCGCACGCTTTCACAAAACGTCCAACCGTTTCGACCACTCATTCTGTCCGATCAGCCGCACTTATTGAACCCAAGCTAACGGGGAGGACACTCCTAAACCCAGTCAAGGTGCGCCGTGGAACGCATCTGTGCGCAGCGAGCTGGAATGCGCATGCAACTCGGCCTGACGACGCGGAGCGACCAAACACTTTGTGCGCTCCCAGCTGCGTCCACTGCCACATGTTTCTCTGAAAGAACTGCCCGCCAGGGCTTAGCTGCACATCTTGTTTGAAACAAAGTATATATACGAGCCTATATAAAAATGCCAATCTCTCAGCTTGTCGCCTCTCGCACGCGTATGTATACTGCAGACTCGATCGAGAAGACAAAAGAAGGAAGGAAGGAAGGAAGGAAGAAGAAGGAGCGAAATAGAATAAGTGCATAGCCATGTCCGCGTAGGTTCAGCACTGCGAGGCGTGATTAAGCACCCGGGCCATCCCTCCATCCAATCCACCCCCCACCGCTCCTCTTCCTTTTCACTTTCCGCGACATGGTCGCGTGCTGGTTCGGAGTAGCGGAGCGTCCCGTGCTTCATTTTGTTTCCTAGCGCCGAAAGATGAATGAATGAGGGGGGGGGGGGGGGGGGCTCGGCAGAGAGGTTTCTTCAGGAAACAAAGGGCTTGGGGAAACAAAGCGAAAGGGAAAGAGAGGCGAAAGGTAGAGGGGCTGCTTGCGCCGTCGAATCCGGATGGGGCAGCCCTGAAGCGTATATAATTAGGCCGCCCATACCTGGGACCAGCAGGAGCGCTTCACGCAGGCGCCCCCGTATACGCTGTACAGTGAAGCGAGCAGTCGATGCGCACCGCACGAAAGTGTACCGTTTGCAACGGACGTGAACTGAGAAGAGATTGAAAAACATACGAAAACAGACCGTGAGTTAGACCTGGAAGAAAGAAAGGATGAGTGGACGCACGAGGGCGGACACGCCATCGAACGAGACGAGCGAAGGACGCGCGAGAGCGATGTTGGGGAAGCGAGACAGCGAACTCGCGCTGCGTGTTATAGGTTTGTCGGGTAAATGCGATGTTCACGCGTGCAGAGCGGAAGTGAAGCGAACGTGGTACTTCACTTGGATGCGGTGCCGGAATGCCGGCGTTGTAAACAAGCGGCCCTGTGTACCAAGACTCGCGACGAGAACGCATCTTGTTTCGAGCGAAACATTCCTTCAATGCGCCCTCCCCACCTCCGTGCTCTGCCCTCATTTTTTTTTTTTTTTGCTAACACCCATTGCTGCCAGCAGGTAGTTTTCAGAATCTTCACTGACAAGCCGTCGCCATCGCCTGAGTCGTGTTTCCTTTAATGATCCTGCCTACCTGAGCGAAGGAAATGCAGTGAGGTCAATTAGATTTCGCTTAGTTTGCTACCCTACAAAGACGGGGGGGGGGGGGTAATGGGGAAGTAAAGTAGAGGTGTTATGGGTGTATATTGTTCAAAAACATTGTATAGTGTATCTACGATTACGCATTTAGGTCTGTCGCCTTGAAGTATTGCTGGAGAACTCGTATGTCGTTTTGGGCTAACGAACTGTGGGGCCAGGCTCAAAAGCTTTGACTCCTCTCTAAGAGGCCGATCTTCAAATCCGCACAGGGCACTGCAGATAGCCTGGCATTGTTTATCAGAGCGAGAACAGTGACACAAGATATGATTGATGATGTATTGCCATTTTGACCTTACGTGCACGGCTGAATCGGCCATTCACATGCGGCTGCTATGTGAGTTGGCGAGGGCTAACCCAGCGCACAACCGACACAGCAGTGCGGCGTCACGTGATCAAATATTCGTTGGTAACTGCAACCGTAAAGATGGATCGAGCCTGGGCTGTTTTTGTTATTATTAGGGCCGCGGAAGTACTGTAAGTGTCGGCCACAGCAAATTGCTTTTCGGAGCTACCTTTATTTTCTTTGTAGTTTTCGTCACAAACGAGGAAAATTACATGTGGTTAAACTTCCTTTAAAGTATAACACTCATTCAGCAAAGCTGATCCAAGCAAGTGAAGGTCCATTTAGGCTCTCTTAAGTCTTCAAGAATATTTCCTGACCAAAAAAAAGCGCAATATACAAGAACGCCCGAGAAGGCGACATGAGTGTCAATATGGCAGCTCAAGGCCTTATTCTGCTTATACATCTTTCTTCCTTTAAAGTATAACACTCATTCAACAAAACTGATCCAAGCAAGTGAACGTCATTTAGGCTATCTTAAGTCTTCAAGAATATTTCCTGAAGTCTGCACCAAAAAAAGCGCAATATACAAGAACGCCCGAGAAGGCGACATGAGTGTCAATATGGCAGCTCAAGGCCTTATTCTGCTTATACATCTTTCTCCGAGCTCACGATGAATGTTATCAATTTCAGGACGAAATTTTCAGTTGTCAGTCTGGGCTTGCGTAGTTTCTAACTAATCCGTGGCCCCTGCGAGTTTCAGAATTCTTTTAACCAAATCTTTCTTTATTTAAATCAAATCCTACAGATCCAAGAAGGTCGAAGCATTAATTCAGGCGAAAGCAGGAAACCTGAATTCACGAACAGTGCGAGACAAGGTGCAGGTTTGGGCTAGTTTGTTGGACGCAATATCATAACACGAGTGCAGAAATTAAAGCAAAAAGGGAAGTCTTCTGCCCTTGCTTTCGTTGGTCCAAGCTCTACATTCACGCTGCCAATTTAAGAAATGAAGCAGCCAACTGTTCATCACTTCGAGATCCTGTGAACCTTGTTCATCCGCTGTTGACTAAATCCGCTGATGGGGTGCAGCGACCTTGGTCAGCACCGTAGGTCACTGGGGTGCCGAGCGAGTTGCCGCTTATACTGCGAGGCAAGTCCGGTGCACGACCATCGCTGTCTCGCTGCAATCGCGGATTCCGGGAAACGGAACCAATGAGCAATCAATTGTCGGGTCCGAAAGGAGAATAATGCAACTCGGCAACGGCTTCCCGACGGATGTGGGGTCGTCTGTAGTCCGCGAACCTAGGCAGAATCGGGCGCTCTGCAATGAGGGGAAAAGTCAGCTTACACTGCCGGGCTAAGAACGACCCGCGAGGGCTTCAGTGTCGTAGGGAACATCCCTTCCCTGATGATGTCCCGGGAGTCTAGGGAAGGAAGGAAATGGCACCGAAGGGAAGAAGGGGAAAGGGGAGGAGCACGCCGCCGTACTTCCGATCAGCTCCGACCGTCAGCGGAGCGGAAGGCGGTCCGCAGTGATCGCAGCGTCGCGCTTGCCCTGGCTACATGCCGCACACACCACGGCTTATTTGGTGCGGCGGCTTACGCTGGGAAATTGCATTCGCGCTCCCTGTCATTACCTTTTGTACGTTCACTTGCCGTCTTGTAACGGGCAGTGGGGATTGCCGCTTTGGGTCCGCGGTTTCGGCTAACAATACGGCCGAACCCGCGCACGACTTGGGCTGGAAGCTTATTCATATATATACGTCACTGCAATAAGGCATAGCTACTTGAGCCATTGTGGAAGATAGGAGTCTACGGCGTTACGTTTCTGAGAAATATAGAGTCGCGGGTTTGATTCCCGAGTGTGACGACCGCATTGCAATCAGCAAGGAATGCAAGAACACTCGTCTACACCCTGTATTCGGTGAAGTGCGCTTTAAGTAACACCACGTAGTTAAAATTAACCGGTATTCACTCACCGTGGTGCCATTTTCATATGTTGACTTTGAGATGTAAGATCCCACAGCTAGGCTTTTTACAGCGAAAGCTGTTATGAGATCATTTCACCGGCCGTTTTTGGCGCCGTAGTTGCCCGCCGCCGCCGCCGCCGGTGTCCGTAACTAGTATCGATCGAAATAAGAGAAAAACGAAATAAGGAAAAAATTCCCAGATGGAACGAGGATCGAACCTGGGCCCTCTGCGTGGGAGCCCAGTATTCAACCTTTGAGCCATGCCCGTGCTTGAAACTGCTTTGGAAAAAGGTCCTATACAGGCTTCATGTCGGGAAGGAACCACATTAGCATATGCAATATAGCGTGGTAGAAGAGTAAAATAAGCACCAAGCGTCGCATAATGCGAATTCTGTAACCAGGCGTCACACAATGCGAATTGCGCAACGAGTAGTTTGTTGAATGCTTCCAACCCATTACGAAGGACTCTGCCATAATTCTTCATCGTCATCAGGCACAGCATCAACAAAGTGCGCATAATGCCTTACATGGGTTTAGCAGGTACCAACACTCTCCGTAGAATGACGAAAAATGGCGCAGTGCCTGCTGCCCTACTTCTCAAAAATTACAATGATTTATAGCGTAGTGGGTTCCTCGCAAGTGCACTTGTATTGGTTGCCAAGGAAGCCCATAAGCGCATGATCCATTTCCTCGGGTTCTCAGTAAAGTTCTTTGCCCCCCCCCCCCCGTCTCTCTCCCACGTCAACGTGTTATACAGCACGACGGGAGAGGTAAATAGCGACCGGGCGTCACCCAATGCAAATTACATAACTGGTGGGCCGTTTAAAGATTCCAACCCATTACAAAGGGCTGAGCCATAATTCTTCATCGTCATCGGTCGTCGCGTCAACAAAGTGCACATAATGCCTTACAGACGTGTAGTTGGTGCCTCGCTTCTCCGCAGAATGACGAATAATGGCATAGTAGGTGCTTCCCAACTTCACGAAAATTGTGATTTATGGCGTAGTGGGTACCTTTCTAGTGTACTTGTATTGTATCCCCAAGAGAGCTTAACGGCCTCTAAAAACGCCGCTCTTCCAGCTTTCGCTGTGACTGTGCTGCGGTTTCAGCGCAGGCCTGGCGTTTTTTTTTTTATTTCATAGTTCAAAACGTGAGCATGAAGTTTTGGCGAATTGAGCTGTAGTTCTTGTGATAAGTATGATACTGCACTGCGTGAATTAGAACTGCTGACTCATTCGTACATTTATATAAGTAGAACGGCTGTCGATGAACGCTTACTTGACAAAATAACTGTTGAGGTGATAACATTGTCACGGGCGGAGAAGGCCAGCGAACGACGACGACGAAGTGCTGAGCGGAACGCGCTTGGACTGCGGCAGCGTTGTACGCTTTTGCTGTCAAATATACCCTGCGTGTATAGTTTCTTCCCCGTAACAATATGTTAGGCTTTGATTTTACTGAAAGAAAGTCCAGAGGAAATACTGAGGCGTCGTTCTTTGGCTTCAGATTACGGCTTCTTCATAAATCCCGCATCATGTGTAGGGGCAAGCAAGCAAGAAAGAAAGCAAGATGACGCAAGAAATGTTGTTCGTGGTAACGATGAGGATGACAGACGAATGAAACGATCCACCGCTTGAATGTGATCCTCCATCATAGCAATCAGCCGACACGTGAAGTAGTAAGCCAGGCGATAAACCAGGTTAACATCTCCGGGAGTTTAATTAAAGATTGTTATCTCTCTCTTCATACTTTTGTTCACTAGAAGTTGAGGCTTGTCATGCACAGTTGTATCACGTTTGCTGTGTCCACTCATACTAATGTCGCCGTCCAATTAAAATTACGCCTAAATTTTATGAATCGCGTAAAGTTTTCGTAATAATATGATCTTCGAAGAGAAAGGTTGATCTGTGTAATAAAAATGATCGGGGGGGTAGGGGGGAGGGGGCAGGGGGAGGGGGGGAGGGGGTAGAGGAGGTCGCCAAGGTACTTTTACTTACACTTCGTGCGCTCCTGTCCTGTGCCCTTGTACGAGAAAAACACGGTTGAACGCGCTTTTTTATACAATCACCATCGCAATAAAAATAACCTTTGAACTTCTTTCTCGCTTCGACAACGGCGACTACGGGATTCAGATGACGTGTATGCCTCATCATCCATGCAGGGTTTGCAACTTTTGCCATTTTGTATCTTACTGCTAGCATCCACTTGTTAAAACTTAATTAGTTTCCACTATACCTTGAAATAACTGATACATTTCTTCACCAGTTCTTCGTAGTGGGTATGAGCGAAGTTTTTGTTACGCAGCATCAACACTGCAATATTTTGTAGACGGAAAGACTTCGTGTACTGTCGATATACATTCTTCCTACTGCAACGCAGCGGGATATGCGGGATCGGTATATCCGCGATAACACCGTTCTTGCCCCCTTGCTTGTCGCCGCGCTCTGTTGCCATGCCGTGCACGCAGCGTTCATATTCGACGCAGGCGCCAAGACACCGAAGCCTGACGACGCGGGCTCTCCCAGGCAAGATGTCTCCCCAGCTCATAAGTTCCAGTCTGCCGTGCGACCAATCATCGTTGAGCGCGAAGAAGAAGCGGTCGAGCTCGCTCAAGTTTTGCCGGCTGCCTACGTTGACTGAGACTGGCTTTGTTTCGGAGTACGTAGACAAAATGAAGAAGGAAGACTTTCTATGCGAACAACCAACCTGACATCAAACTGTTCTGCCTGTGCCAGTTTATTCACGAAGTTTATTCAACTTAAACTCAACAAAACTCATTTTAAGCTTGCAGCTTCACCTATCAAGCTGAGCTTTAATCAAGTCTCCTCCTCCATTTATTCGGTCAAGCTCTCAATATGACTCCCTGACATCTTGCTGTTTTATTCAAGAAACGTAGACGTGTTTTTGAATAGGGTATCTCGAGAGCTCGAAATGGCTACGCTTGTCTTATTTCGCATGTACATTGCAATCTTCCTAGGAATCTTTTTGTCAACAAATAACTGTTTCCTCAATTCTACATCACGAATTTGACATGAATTAATTTTAGTGATGCAAGCAGGTGCTTACCATCTTATATGGACATGCCAAGGGTTACCGTCGGAACGCTCCCATCACCTCCTGCAAGTTGGTTGGTTGGTTGATCCTAGAGGAATGGCACAACCCACCACGGGGGATCGGCCACGAATCGTGCGGCAGTAGGATGTGTGAGTGAAAAAAAAAAAAGGGGGGGGAAGAAAAAAAAAAGGATAATTCTAAAGAGATAATTTTAGGTAAGCGAAAATGTTATTTGTGTTCGCGGTTTCCCAATTGAATGCTAAAGAGATAGAAAAAAAAAATGGAAGAGAAAGAGTTAGTTAAATAAAAGCATTAAATAAATTATGAACGATAAATGAAATAAATAAATCACCGGTGTGTACTAGAAATATTAGCATGGCAGTCTTTTTGATTCGTTTATATAGTTAATTACTGCCTCACATATGTCCCTGTTGCAGTGACCCAGTGCCGACGCCCCCAGGGAGAGTAATGCCGTTACGGAAAGCTCAAGCCCAAGTTTTCGGAAAGGAGGTTCAAGAAATCTTTGCCTTAGATGTTGATATCTGCGACATTCTGTGAAAAAATGCTCTATGGTTTCTGCTTGTGAACAATAACAACATTGAGGGGAAGGAACAAAACCAGGCCTGTGTAAGTAAAAATTTAAAGAGGGAATTCTGCATCGCAATCTAGTTAACGTAACTTCTAATTGTCTTGTGCCACACCATGAACTATGCCATGGAAACCTAAGGTGCTGAAAGTCTGCCCCGTTTAGAACAGAAGATCGTGTGTGTTCCTCTCGAATACAAAAATATCGAAATCGTGCGATAGTATTTTGGGAGGAGGGTCTTAGAACCTTCAGGCCGGCCTTCGTTACTGTGACACAACCAGTTATGGCCGCTGTACACCTGACAACAGATTACACAAGACACTGCTTCACTTTTTACGCAACACGGGCCTAACGGCGCACATTTATTACACATATACGCACAAAATATTATGCCTTGAGGGCAAGGCTATGTTGCAATAAATAAATAAATAAATAAATAAATAAATAAATAAATAAATAAATAAATAAATAAATAAATAAAATGTTCACGTCGTGCGATGAATTTTACATTGCAAACAAAACAACTGCTTCCAAACGTAGCGCTGTTTCCATTTCTTGAAAGAAATACAAAAAATTGGCCGCGTATCTGCGTGCTTCGCTGCAAATGTCGTCTAAAGACGATAGAAGAGGCGCTGCGTGAGATATGGACGCCATCTGGCAATACGTCGGGAAACATGAGTGCTGTGTAGCGGGCTGGTAGTCCCGGCGCAGCGGCAGGCGAAGACCGGCGGTGACCAACGCGACCGGTGGGGACGCCGGCCAGCCCGAACACGCTGTTTGGCGCGATGCGCCGAAGGAGAAGAAACGTCCGCACTCAACGAGTACTCTCCACAAACTCTCTTACTTACACGTCGCCTGGGTAAAACAGGAATGCCAGAGCGGCGCTCCCTGTCATTCGTACAATGGAATACTGAACCGAAACCGAAACACAACATGAGCTTGTGCAGAGGGCACGGAGGAAGACAAGTTTCAGCGCAGTCGCATTTTCAGCGCACCTTAAGAAACTAGGATTGTAACATTGTAGGGCGAGTAGGGCCAGAAGGACCGTCACGATGAAAACCTGCCTCCTCAGTCGTATTCGCCTGGAACGTTGGTGTGGCTTCGCGTTCCCTCCGCTCCTGGCCTTTCCACAAAGCTACTGCCTAAGTACGAAGGCCCCTACCGCGTCCTACGTCAAGCATCACCAGTTAACTATATGATTGAGCCTGTTCAATCATCTACGGACCGCCGTCGTCGCGGCCGCGAGACTGTTCACGTCGATCGACTGAAGCCGCATTATGACCCACCAGTTGTACCTGTTCCTTAGGTCGCCAGGATGGCTCCTTTTCCGCGGAGGAGTGATTTGTAACATGGTAGGGCGCAGACAAGAACGCCTGCGAAAGAAGAAGACGAAGACGGTTGTTGTTGGCGCTCGCGCTTGCTCGGCTTGGACCGCTGATCGCTTCAGCTGTGGCAATCTTTTAACAAACGCGTTACTGTCTCAACGTTAAACGCATACCATCAAGGTCTTTAAAATTGCGTATCTATGTATTTTCTATTAAAGGAACACACCACCTAATACTTACCTAATGATGTTACGCCTCAGATATGCGTAATATTTACTTTTTGATCGACAACGTTCACGAGTATGAACAGCCGTACCAGTTCAAGATGGGTGGGCGGTAAGCAAGTGGTTCAACTTTGGCCGGTTGGCTGAATCGGGTGACGTGCCGACAAACAGAAAGACAGACAGACAGAAAGACAGACCAAAATTTCTGCGTTTAAGTTCCCCAAGAAAGGCTATCGTCTTTAAAAATAAGCCAGGCGCCAGTGCAATATATTACCCTTCAGCTCCGAAAGATTTACCCGCTGCCCAGAGCATTGCTCGTATATCGCCAATCTTCCTACGCCGCGAATGCGACCGCAGCGCCATTGTAATCGCGTGCTCTTTGATTTCCCGAAGGACATACTTGGCTGTCAGATAAATCGCACTGGCTTTTCTTCTCTGTTCGGCTATTTTGGTTTAAGCAAGTGTGTCGGATGTTGCGGTCTTTTGGTGTACTAATCTTTCATGTCGTTTTCTATACCTAATGTTGTGGCCAGAAAGCATGGCTAGTTGCAAAGGAGGATGAACCAAATATAAATCACGTGGTTTTAGTAAAAACATTCTCTTTGACAACAACAACAACAACAACAACAACAACAACAACAACAACAACAACAACAAGAATTATGGCAGCTTTCAGTTTCTTTCTCTTTCTTTCTAATTTTCTCTTTCTCTGTGTATTCTCTCTCTCTCTCTCTTTTGTCTCTGTTTATTGCAATTACTGTCTTTCTCCCTCTAATTCTTTCTATCTTTCTTTCTGCCTCTCTCTATTTCTCACCTCTTTCCTTCTATCCCTTTCTCTCTATTTCTTTGTTTCTCTTTTATTGATTCTCTCTCTTTCTGCCTTGCTCTCTCGTTTTTTGATCTCCTTTTTGTGTCTGTGTATTTCTATATCTTTCTCTCACTGTCTAATAATAATTGTTCGGGTTTAACGTCCCAAAACTACGATATGACTATGAGAGACGCCGTAGTGGAGGGCTCCGGAAATTTCGACCACCTGGGGTTCCTTAACGCGCACCTAAATCCAAGTACGCGGGCCTCAAGCATTTCCGCCTCCATCGAAAATGCCGCCGCCGCGGCCGGGATTCGATTCCGCGACCTTCGGGTCAGCAGTCGGGCACCATAACCACTAGACCACCGTGGCGGGTATGTCTCTCTGTCTTTCTATCTCTTTTTGTCTTTCTTTCTCTTTATTATTATTCTTTCTTTTTCTCTCTCTCTGTACTCGTTCTCTCGTACATCCGAGTTATTGCATCCCACGCCGGACAAATCAGCGCACGTGTTCCGGGAGCGAAACAGAAGATGAAGAAGAGGACGAAGAGAGTGCCTACTTGTTCATGATGATGATAATTCTCTATTCGCTCTGCACGGAATAACGGTCGGCTTAAACAGCTCTGCTGTTAAAAAGAGAAGGTGCTTGCTGCCCGGTCACGTAAGCCCGCTAATAGGCTAATTGGTGTGTTTATCTTGCCAACTATATCCTAGGGTTACAACCATAGGCGTGCGCACAGGGGGGGCAGGGGGGGCGGCCACCCCCCCTAATCATCTAAGGGGGGGCGAAATCTGCCCCGTACATTGACCCTTCTAGTCGCCAAAGAGGGGGGGGGGGGGCAAAATCTGCCTCATACATTGACATAGTAGTGTGGGAGGGGGGCGCTGCGATGAACCTTCGCCCCCCTAATGGGGAACCCTGCGCACGCCTATGGTTACAGCAAAAACAAATGTTACCCACTAAACAGCATACACAAGGCTTCAAGAATAATATCCAAGCACTGCGCTGCTAGGTATAGAAAAAAAAAAGAGGAGGGGGGGGGGCTCTTTAGAAGCATTATTGCTTCTTTATATTAGCTCATGTGAAGTCTCCTGTAAAGCGTGTTTTGCCATTTACACAAATGTCACAGGAGAAAAAAACTTTGAAGAGCAGGTGCTGGCAAAGAGACAAGACGACGTCTTAATTCAACGTGAGGCTTCGTACTTGGACACCTCAATCAAGTTCCGAAACGTGCCACATAAAAAGGGAGATAATGATAATTGGGATTAACTTGGAGTGCGTTTCTGTTTGTTCTTTATCGCAGTGTCAGACTTATGTAAATGTCGTACCTTCCCAGACGGCAGACCTATCAAGACCAAGACATTCCGTTTATATATTTGACCACATTATTCTCTAAAATCGCCTCTAGAGATTTGTGTGTTAAACTACGTGAGGTTCCGTTTCCTTTTTTATTTAGATCTGAAAACGGGCGAAAGTAGGCTGCGTTAGAGATGGCTATTCTAACATCATGAAATTGACATTGAATTAGCGAACAAACAAGCAAAAAAAAAATCGCGAAGCTTGCACTAAGCACTAAGCCATGCAAGGCTTGAAACAGCGAAACTGGACGATTCTGAAGACTAATCTGGTTACTTGTAGGTTGTTTCTAGGCCTTAGCTAAGTGATGCAGGCTGTGTCTAGGTTGCGTCTAGGTCGGTGCTAGGTTTAGCTAGGTAATGCTAGGTTGTTCCTACGTTGATTCTCAGCGCATAGAGATTCGAGCTGAACCACACACAGTCACAGACACGACACGGACGTCCAAGCACCAGAGACAGAAACTCGCGCTGAAACCTGAAACCAAGCGTTCGCACCTCTCATAGATCTACGGGCACGTCGTCGTTGGCGTAGGCCTTCCATCGCTTCGGGGTCTTCTCGTAGCCGCCATTGCCTTTCCCGTTCCCCAGTGTTGGGCTAACTATTGCCTTCTTTTTGTGTGGACCAGTGGTGAGTAGTGGGATTTACCTACTTTTTGCGGCACGTACCCGTTTATGATGATGACAGTTTTCTGATATGCCGCAGAAATTTCTGTGGCACATACCCGTTTTTTCGGCTAACTGTTGTCTTCTTCATTTTTAGTGGACCAGTTGTGAGGTAGATCACCAAGTCGGGCTAGTTGGTTAAGATTCATTATGACGACTAAAACTGCGCTAAAAACACAAAGACAAAGACGAGGAAAACAGGACTGCGCGAGTCCTGTTTTCCTCGTCTTTGTCTTTGTGTTTTTAGCGCAGTTTTAGTCGTCATAATGGACCAGTTGTGAGTAGTGGGATTTACCCAATTTCTTCGAGATAGTAAAATGTGCACTACTTGCACGGTCTTTTCCTACGTCTGTCGGCTCCTCTAGCATCGAACATTTCGTGGTGCAAGGACTCGAATGGCTTGGCTTTTGTTTAATGCGGCGTAAGAAACTCTGAGATTGGCTCCCCTTGAACATAGTAGAAAGTGCAATTTGGTTCGAGCAACCTTAAAGCTTGTACTACCTTTTACAACAGTTATGCGTTCGAATAGGAGCCATGATGTGCTCACAAGTAATCGAAACATCGCTAGAGACAGGGCGGGCTACACTCTATCCAGTATGGACATTCCCAGCTGGTAGCAAACACACGCACGCACTTTTGGCTATTTGATGTCACATGTAGCTTGCACGTAACTGCCAGGTTATATTGAGAGGAAGTATAAAAGACCTGTGACAAAACAGCGAGCTGAAAGAATGCACGAACGTTACCGCGACCACCCGATCTCTATCAGCTCTACAGTACTCCTGTCAACCTTTCATTGTTCATCCACGTATTGTCTGCGCCGGGACAACACAGCTATTAATTACAGACTCTCAATATCTCTCTCTTAATGCATCTAGTCGATTCACAGGTAAAGCGCCCCCTCCCTCCCTCCCTCCCTCCCTCCCTCCCTCCCTCCCTCCCTCCCTCCCTTTTTTTCTCGACATTCATCCGTGAGCCCCCAAAGCCACCAGAGGTCACTTACAAACCACTCCCGTGTTTACGTGATTTTCCCCTTCGTGGCTAGATATCGACCCGGCTTACACACAAACGATATGTCTGATCGGCTCCGAGAAGCAAAGTCAATCCTTCAGCTCCCCGCGCTTGACTGTTTGATTCGATTTGGGCCGCGTGGCGGGACGGAGGGCCATCGCCGAGTGCTTTCGTGCGCAATAACCGGCTGCGCGGAGGAATCGAGGCGGCTCAATTGGACGCCGTCGTCATAGATCACGGCTACGCGTGTACCGATAAGGCCAACGCCGGCCTTGGGGGGATGAGCGAGGAAGATCGACCCTGCAAAGCCGCAGCCCACTCTCTCTCCTGTAGAAGCGAGAGGAGGCTTGGGCTTTTCAGTGTTAACTTGAAAGAGAGAGACAAAGAGAGAGAGAAATTGAAAGGGAGTGAGAGAGGGATCGCAAAGAAGAGAGGCTCGCGTAGCTTTTGCGGAGAGGTCACACAGAACGCGGCTGCGGCAACGACGTCCGGGATTGTGGGTGGATGGAGAAGGGGGAAGGGAGGGTGATCTTGGCGCCGTCCTCTTGAAAGACATCCCTTCTCATCGCGCTACGGGGCGCCGTCAGAGCCCCCAGCAAGCCAGACTGCCGCGACGGTCACCGAGCGCCATTTGTCTCCGAGCGCCCCGCGCAGCCGCAGCCACCAAGACGGCGCTCGCTGCGTGCAGCGCGTCGTCCTAAAGGAAGGCGGGCACGCACGGCCGCGTTTCTGTCCACGCAACCGACAAGAAGCGTAGACGACAGCCATGCACGTACTGCGTGCTCGCGCATGAACACTCGCCAGGGGAAAAAAAGATGAGCGGTATATGAAACGACCGTTGCGACAAAAGAATGAAAGGGGCCCGTGTCGGTCGGGGGATAGGAACAGGAACTAGGAGCGACGGATGCAGCGAAGACGGCGCTGACGATGCCGGAGAGTGCGGGCAAGCCACGAAGCTCTGACAAAGCGACACGGCACTGGATTCATGGAGGGATAGCCTACGAAGAAGAGTGGGCCACACGAGGACGGTGGTATCCTATAGGGACGACGCTGCAGGCGAAGCTGGAGGAAGGAGGGAACGACGGCAGTGGATGTATACGAGACCACCATCTCGGATAGGAAAACAAAAGCGGGCTCGCCGCTGTCAGACAGGGCTTCTCACTATTCCGTGCCGGCAGCTACAACGAGCTAGCTGCTTCTAGTACGGAAGGGAGGTAAGAAATAAAGAGAAACACATCGGGGAATCGTCGTGGTTATGGGAGGAGCAGTGAGGATGGAGAGAGTGGGTAAGCAACAAGTCATCCGTGACAGGACTCCGGGTCGGCCCGCCCGGTCGCCGGACGCCCATTTCTCTCGGCTGTCGCTGTCCGCTTTCTAATGACGCGCTCTCGTTCGTGCACCGACCTCCAGTGGGGGGTCCCTCGTAATAATGACGGCATATATCGCTCTCGCACCACCGCGTATGCCAGCGGCGGTGACCGCGTCTTATTCTCCTGGCTCCCTCGCAGATTCTTTCAAAGCTTTTCTTCACACTGGCTCTCTCACTGAGCATTTTCTCTCTCTATCTTCCTCGCACTTACTCCGCGCGCTCCTTTTCGTGCCTCTCAAAGTGTTTGCTAGAAAGAGGCGTAAGGCGTGTGCACGCTCAGCATGAAGTTTCTTGGAGCATCCTGCGCAGATTCGCATTTGTTTAGCGCGAGGATGTCTGGGGGCGCTCGTCGTAAAAGAACACCGTTACCGGAATGCCCCGTGCGTACACCCCTTACTCGGAGATGGCCAGTATTTCACGTCACGCGCGAGCATCAACGTCTACGCGCTCTTCCGGCTCAGCACTTAGCTTGAAGGAAGCCAGGAATATTTGACTGCGTGGAGAAGCACACGCCACCGTTATACTACACTGCCTAACTTAGCGTGAAAGAGTGATCGTACTTGAAGGAACGACTCTTGCCATAGAACGTAAAAGAAGCGAGAGGAAATATGCGAGAAGAAATCAAGTCATTGAATAAGTACTTCACGAAGAGACTCCGCTAGCTTCCACTCAATAAGTACAGACATGACGTATAAACTACGAGCTCTAAAGGGTCACTTAGTGTTGTCGCTTGTGATTGAACTCGCTTTTACAGGTTGACTGTTATCCTTAACGTAACTCATGATTTCATGTGTTCCATCATATGAGAACGGGAAAGGCGTTGTTCCAAGCAATCAGCTCATCACCTGAGAACTTTTGCTCCTCATTTTTCATTTTGTAGATGTTAAAGAGAAGCCATGAAGGGGGAGGCACATCTGTTCTAGAGAACACACCTCGTGAGCTGGTATGGTGGCGCTACTGCTCTCGCCCTATACAGGGCTAGCGGCGCACTGTTAGGATTGTCGCCTACGGGCCCGACTGCATGTTTCAAGGCGGCGGCTACGGTTGCGGCGGCCGCTGTTCTCCAAGAACGGCCGCCGTAGTTCTTTTTTTTTCTGTCTGCGTGTGTAAATACGCTGTGCTAACTTATCTTTATTTATGTTTTTCTTCCTGTCTGAAAAACCTCTCAAACTACAGCCGTTTAAAGCTTCCGAAAAACCAGCATGCAGCGACTCTTGTTAACGTAAGCATTCAAAAAAACTTCGTCCCCTATTCGCCTCAAGCCATTCGAGGAAGACAGGCCCCTCTCAGTCATTCTTTTCGCTGAAAGCCGAACTGCAAGCCCTACCAAAAAAAAAAAGAAAAGAAAAAGCCGACAAGAAACAGCTGTTTGCGCCGGAAACAAGTTCTTTTCCGTCTCTTGGACACCACGCGGGGAACAGTAGACCACCCCCCTCCTCCCACACACACGAACACGCTCACAACGCACACACACACACAGGCGAGCGAGCGCACACACTTCACAGATAGTGAGACTGCAAGCGAGCGCCCATCAGTTCGTCACTGGTTGTCGTCTGCTAGGAAAGCGCATCGCCAGCCACGGCCGCCAGCCCGCGCGTGAACGTGAGGACAAGAAGCGACGATCGTCTGTTGTTCTGCGGTTTCCGTAGGATTAAAATTGCAATAACGTGTGTTTCAAAATAAGTTCTTGGTAGCTTGGTACGAAGTTGCACGCGAATGGTCAGTGTGTGGTCTGAAAGAAGAATTGATGTGCGCGATGGAATCTTCCGACATTATTGGGAAATGCAGAGTGCAATCGAAAATCGAGGACCACGACGAACGAGTGGAGGTGAGCTTTTGATTTTTCAGTGCTCTACGTGTGCTGAGCCATACCGAACTGTTTTCGTTCTCAGCGAAGAGGACGCGGCAAATTTGTGTCTGATTCCGCACCGGCTACCCCTGCTCGCCGCTCTGGCTGGCAAGAAATCACGCGTGAGAGCAGGAGACGCAGACAGGCACATTGCCCCTCTAGGTGGCCGTTGTCAGCCTGCTATCTTCCTATTTCTTTGTGACCTTGTACGCTTGTGTATACACTTAAAACAAATAATAAAAGGCGAAAAAAAAAACGCACGAAAGTGGGGACACTTATGTACGGAATTCGAGGCGTTGCTTACGCAGCCCCGCACAGCTGCGGTATAGTTGTCTTTCATTTTCGTCCGACTTCTGAGGTAACCCGCAGAATTTTAAAGCTAGTTGCTTCCTAATGGTGTTCCTACAGCTCTTGTGCCAGCCATGCACGCAGAAGTACGAAAAAGTACCGGACTACTGCGACGTTTTTACGTCCTTTCGGCGAGGAGCCCTGCGTTTCTACCGTGACTGCGCGCCCGGGAGCAACAAACGACAATCCCAACTTTTCAACCGCGGGCGTCAGGTGGCGCTGCCTGTTCGGTTCAATAGAAAAAGCGTTGACACGCAGTGGAGAAAAAGAACTAGGAGGCTCACCAGTAAATATACGGCTGGCAGTGCGGGCGATATGACAACAAGGAGCATTAAGCGGAAGGTCAGAGAGGCGGAGAAGACTTATTGGATGACAGCGATGGAAAAGAAGCCGGCTCTAAGTAACTACCGAAAAGGAAAAAACGAAATAAGGAGGGAAAGGTTTTATGATAATTCGAGGGGAAGCGCTTTGCTGTTTGAGGCAAGGTCGGGCTGCCTGAGAACGCGTAGTTATAAAGCGAGATTCAGTAACGAAGAAGAACTATGTACATGCTGCGGGGGAACTAAGGAAACGATGGAACATGTACTGATTGAATGTGGCGATATTCACCCAGGTATACGTGTGGGCACGAGTCTACATGAAGCCTTGGGTTTTAGGGACAACAATGGAAAGCTGAACACGCCCGCGATAGAAATAAGTAAGAGACGGTTAAAGTATTGGTGGCAGAAAAGTAGAGATAAAGTACAAAAATAAATAATTGGGGGAAAAAGGTTATTCTGCCTTAAGAGGCAGAGAGATGGACTGTGAATTTATATTTTTTGTTATAATAACATAGATTTAATCAATGTAGATAAGGCATTAGGACAACATGAAACAAGGAAGTTTTTTTTCTTTTTTTTCTTTTTTTATCCTTCGAGCCTGGTGGCAGACATGTCACCGCCCCGTTATAAAGGGGACGCTCATAGCATCCATCCATCCAAAGCTGCAGCGCACTAGGCCAATAGGAAAACAGGAGAGCATCCGAACATAAAATGAACGAAAGTTCATCGCCAGATACCCCAAACCTTACAGTTGGGTCTAATAACGTGACTTTGTTCTCTATGTGTTGGATTTCTGTGCAGGAAAGAAGATGGCTTTTAAGGGCTCGTTTTTCTTTGTTAGACACAATATTATTGAGAACTAACAGACAGTAATGCCTTGGCATTACTGTCTGTTAGTTCTCATTAATATTGGGTTTCTGTGGAGAATCAGATAGTGTTGGAAACGTACTACTCTAGCTAGGATCTAATTTTTAGATTCAAAGAGTGGTGGCTTGCTTTAATGTCTTTGTACACTCGTTGCTAGAAGTTAAGATGTACACAAGCTCTACAATATAGCACGCCCTAATAGAATTTCGAATATCTAGTAGGAGCACAGCAACCGAACAGATGAGTCTTTGTAAGTCATTAAGAAAGCGGCGGAGTAGACATGGGAAAGTAAGTGGTTATTAAGGCGAAAACCCTATATGTCTCATGCGAAGGTGGCCCTGAGCGAAAAGTTGGCGTCGGCACGAAATCGTAAAAAAAAATCACGCGACCTATCACTTGTGGCTAGAGGCACGCAAGCTGTGCGTGCACTTTGTCATTGCGGTCACCGCATGACAAAAAAAAAAAAGAAAAGAAAACCAATACATATTCGGCAGGTCCTACGCCTTGTGGGAATCGGTTTCATGCGAAGCAGTTAGCGAGTATAGTTCTGTGCTGCGTTTTTTTGGCTTTGAGCCAAGCGTTACGAGGTGGATTGACGTGTTTTTGTAAGTGTAGTAGTTGTGTGCACATCGGTGGCTTACCAGGCACGTCGACAACACTGGCGTTTACAGGGTAGCTTATGGTCTGACGTAACGTCAGTACTCACGTTAGAGCACATACGTCAGTATCAATTATCGAAATGAAGTTCACGTTGCAATGATGTGAATATCATTCGTAACTTTCGTTAACGTATTTATCCGGGGTCAAGCGATGCTTGAATGTAGCTTGCTGAATCATAGGAAAACAAATGTGAGACTGCTATAAAAGCGGAGCCAACACTGGAACCACAATTAACGTTAACCTGACATGACGCCTGCACCGTAGGAGTACATATGTAGTGTTTATTGCTTTGTTATAAAATTATATAGCCAGCATTACAACCACAATTGACGTTGACCGACATTACGCTTGCATAGGGTCTTTTTCCGAAGCAGTTTCTAGACCTGGCGTGGCTCTATGGTAGAACATCTGACTGCCACGTAGAATGCTCGGGTCCGATTCCTGCTGGGATCCTAATTTTTATTCTTCGCATTCGTCGGGTCAACGCTGCCGGTGTCGGTTTCTCTTAACGCTCCCACATTTAAATTACCAATGTCTGTTCTCACCGTTCCCGGGCATATATAAACTGTCAATCACCTGTGGCACATACTCGTACACCGCGGCCCATGGTAAACAGGTATGGGCCACGCGTGTCTGGATGAAAGTTTTGACGACGTACGCGACAGGATTTTCAAGTTATTATTATATCTATCTATCTATCTATCTATCTATCTATCTATCTATCTATCTATCTATCTATCTATCTATCTATCTATCTATCTATCTATCTATCTATCTATCTATCTATCTATCTATCTATCTATCTATCTATCTATCTATCTATCTATCTATCTATCTATCTATCTATCTATCTATCTATCTATCTATCTATCTATCTATCTATCTATCTATCTATCTATCTATCTATCTATCTATCTATCTATCTATCTATCTATCTATCTATCTATCTAGCCGCCTACGTCTGGGTGCTCTCATGATCACCTCCTTAAAGGGGCCCTGCAACACTTTTCGAGCATGCTCAAAAAGCGCTGCCGATCGGTAGTCGAGGCTCTCGAGAACACGCGAGCCAAATATTATAGCGATGCGCACGGCCTGGAATTTACAATAAATTCTCAAAGTCAGCTGAAAATCGCTCCCTCTTCTCTCGACAAATGATGTATTAGTCGCAAAATATGACGCGATTGTCGGCAGTTCCACCATTGGCTGATGTTATAATCACGATAACACCCTCATTATTACTTTTGTTGTTAATTTTGAGTTCAATAAGTAGATAATATGTACGTTTATATTATGTTATCGCGTTAAAACACGAACAAACATTAATATTAGCACTTCCGGTCTCACCGACAGCTCGTCTGCTCGTAGTTGCGTGGTTCCGTTTTCTTCGCCATGCGCAGTGCCGAAAACGTGAATATTTCTGTGCTTTTGACCATCGCCGGTTGCCGTTGAGAGTGGCAGCCGTTCGAGTGTTGCCTCGTCAGCTGAGAACTGCATCGTCGGCACGTTCTCACGACCGACCGAGGCACGAGCGCAGCGTGTCTCCGATAACAATGCTGGCGTCCGGTAATGGCGGCGCTTCGGGGTCGTCTGCCAGTGCCGTCTTACGAGGCGGTGTATCGGAGTATGGGCCGAAACCGATCTCAGCTGTCATTCGTTCCAAACGAGCGCGCACGTTTGCTTCCATGGTTGGCAGAGTGATGAAAACACTACGGCGTTCGAGGTGCACACCCAACATTACCAAACCGACGCGCAGTTTTCAAGCACGCACGATACACAGCGCGATCGACTTCCGCTCGACGAGAACGACGCAAGCCGACCGGAAGTGGCGGCACAGACCACGTGGTTGCGCCGAGACGCCAGAGAGAAAAAAATGAAAAAAAAAATGCCGCCGGCGCTGACGTCGCCTCCTCGCACCTCCGCCCTCCCTCCCTCCCCTCACGCCGCGCGCAGCTTTCCGCGCGCTCGCTGCGTTGAGTTGAGAGAGAAAGCTGCGGAACGTGATCTCTATAATTTGGTAACACCACTTAGACTTGACGGATTCGAAAAATTTTTGCGGCATATGACTCGTGAAGAGTCATACGTCAATAATGAGACTATTCCAATATAATTAAGAAAGGTGTTGCAGGGCCCCTTTAACTTGGTGTAGACCAAAATTTGCATGGGATGGTAAGAGGATTTGACGAACATGATTGGCGGGTCATGACATGAATAACGTTAAAATCCTGTCGAGTACGTCGTCAAACCCTTTCCACTAGACACGTGTGGCACATACCCGTTTACCACGGGCTGCGGTGTACGGGTATGCGCCGCTGGTGATTGACAGTTTATATCTACCCAGGAACGGCAAGAACAGACATTGGTAACTTAAATGCTAGAACGTTAAGGAAAACCAACATCGGCAGCGTTGACTCAACGAACGGAAAAAATGAAAATTGGGATCCCAGCAGGAATCGAACACAAGCATTCTGCGTGGCAATCAGGTATTCTACCACTGAGCCACGCCAGGTCTATAAACTGGTTTGGAAAAACAGCCTACGCAGGCGTAATATCGGTGCAACGTCGATTGTGGTTGTGGTGCTGGCTATCTAATTTTACAAGACAGCAATAAACACTACATGATACTCCTGCGATCTGTACTCTTACGATACAGGCGTCATATCAGATTAACGTCTCTAGTTCCAGTGTTGGCTCCGCTTTTATAGCAGTCTAATAAACATTACGTTTGTATTTCTATGATTCAGCAAGCTATATTGAAGCATTGCTCGACCCCGGAGGAATACATTAACGAAAGTTACATATGATATCCACATCACCGCACCGTAAAGCGCACTTCGTCCACCAGAATGACGCAGTGTCCTCTTCATTTCTTACGAGACTGGACGATGGCCTCATGCTGACCGAGGATGACGCCAGATTGTTTGACAGCCGCTTTGTAGACTAGGCTACGTAGGCCACATACGCCAAGATAGTCTACGAATACGACAAACACCATCCACTGATGTTGGTCTACGTAGCACTATCCAGGCCTACCTGCCTCGACGGCCTATACCTCACCAACGCGAAGGGTGGCTTCAGGTTCCGAGAGTTCGCCGGCTCTGTCGACAGACAATTTGTCGACGAAATGACCGAGGCATCCACGAATTCCAACAGCTCTACTATACCACATACTTCACTACACATGGACCCCTCGTCACCACGATCACGACCGAATCCTATAACAAGTCATGACCAGCTGCTGGTGCTCACTGATCACGGTGATGATGCCCTTGTTCAAGAACTGTCAAGAACTTCTCGCACACTTGCACACGGGTTCGTGAAACGTGCGTGCGTTTTCGGGACACGTGTAAGCACTATACATATCAGCTTACCGCTTCTGGTGTTGGTAATACCCACGTTGCCATTGGCAGCGTTACCTAACCTTAAACAACTGGTTATATAACACATATGCGGCTCTTCAACATATATATGTGTGCGTATAAAATTTATACAAATCTTTAGCGTCATTTTGTAACGTGTCGCTAAGCAAAAAAAGTTACGCCAGTTACCTACCCGCCGCATGCTTCGCGTAACGTCGACTCCCACGGTACGCGGGATCTGCCAAATTTTTCATGTCATGACCAGACAGCCATATTTGTCAAACCTTCTTGCCCTCCCATGCCAATTTCGGTCTACATCAAGTTAAGGAGGCGATCACGAGAGCACCAAGACGTAGGCGGCTCGATAGATAAATGGATAGATACGTAGATAGGAACGTTCAAAGTGCCTTGGTTTATTAAGAAGTGCTTCGCATTTTAATAAAGTGAAGTGCGAGAGACTCGACCTACTGACGGCCATGGAGTAAAGCGCGAGACAGACGGTACGATTTTCCGTGCGATGTGCCCGCCGACGTGGCGGTGGGGGAGAGGGAATGGTGGCTGTCCGATTCTATGAAAGGTCACCGTTCCGGTTACCCCACCGCCGTGTCGGACGTCGCATCGCATGGAAAATCGTACCGTCTGTCTCGCCCTTAAAGGGACCCTGAAACGGTTATGACGATTTTGTACGAACACATTGAGCCGGTAGAGCAAGTCCTAAGGATCATTTAGAGACCGATTTAAGCTCTGTGCGTAAACTGTGTAATTTATTACAAGGCTTTGAAGCTGCGAATCGCCACCGATCACAGCGGCTCAGCCAAACGCGTTTTCAAACCGCCCACTTCCAGTGCGCGTCATATTGGAAGCGCGACGTCACGCAGGCGGCTGATCTGATTGGATATGTCCAGTACACGTCACTGAACCTCCTGTGGGCAGTGAGCGTCGTCTGCCTGTGTTACAACGTATTCCGTGTTGACGTGAGCTGAACGACAGTGTTTATCTCGAGGTTTCTTTTCTTGGACATAATTAATTTCTCTAGCGCCGTGTTGTGTACCACATATCTAGCAATTTTTAGCAATTGGTGACTTGTAAAGCTGCGACATCGTGCAATGTTCGTGAGGCATCTGGCGAGCGGAATCCCTTCAGCTCGTCGCTGCAATGAGCGTCGCGCTCTCGCTATCCGTTCAACGCCAAGATCCACGTTTTTGTGGCTGCAACTTCACCCCTGAAGACACAACCACATTGCCCGAGTTTACGCTTATCGGTGATCGTTCTCGAATTATTTTTGTTTGTCCGCATGCTTTTGCAGATTGTCGCCGTGCAGGAAAATAAAATAAGATTCACTGGTAGTGTGGCGGCACCTGTCGGAGCAGATATCAACCACTCCGCGAGCTTCGTCTTTGTTGGGCCTCCGAGATTGTGCGCAACCCGTCGGCGCACAATATCCGAGGCCATGACTGGGCGTAGCTCAAACCGTCGAGTGCGCTCATGAGAGCGCTGCGATCGCCGGCGATGTCAGGGTGTCTGTGAGTTGAGGGTGCAAGGCAGTGTTGAGGAAAAGGGTATAGATATAAATTCCGTAGCGGCCTTGGTAGACAGTGAGTCGCTTAATTTCTGGTGCGAATGATTAGGGATGCCCCTGCCTAAACGCTGACAAAACTTCAAAAAAACCGTTTCAGGGTCCCTTTAAGGGCGCGCGACGGAAGACGCCGAGCCGGAGGACTTCGAGTCGTCTCAGCGATAGTGTAAGAGACCCTCAGAATTTTTGTGTCGAAAGAAATATGAACTAAAGTTGGTTCTGCAATAGAATTCTTGTTGGTAATCAAGAAATGGGGAAACTAATACAGCACGAAACATAGCAGCACCACCAGTCGCAGTATCTAATCCTGCAAAGCCATGGCGCGACACCACGTGCGTCCCGATGATATAAGTGCTGACTAATCGCTGCAAGCACTTGAGCTTGTATGTCGTCCAGCTAGAGTGACCACACGCAAATAGTCGGAGGTCTACTAACATTAACGAAGAGGAGGACTCTTAATAAGCTATGTTTCTGTAGGCTCCGCAAAACTTGTTTGTTATGTTGAAGTTCCAAAAATGACAAAGGTGATGTAGTTCAAGACATTAAAGAAGTGCGAACATGCCAACTATGAATTACCTTTGCTAAAACTCTGCCAAGATAAGAGAACTTATTCTTCTTTAGTGCCTGGTGTAAAGTGATAAGCAAGGAACAGAAGCGGGGGAAAAAACAAAGAGTGACCTGGGGGATTAAATTCCTACTCATATTTCAGTGTTCAAAAGGCGACTCGCCTCGTAGGAATCGCAATGCCGAAGGTGCGAATGGAGAAGAAAAAAAAACAGAAGTAGAAATGAAAAGGAGCGAAAAAATATTTCTCACCGACCCGAGTTCGCATGGCTGCCTCAATTAATTAGATTTCTCCCATCCTGTAGGAAAACGGAGGCACACATCCTCATCCATGATAAAAACTCACGCACACACTCAACGTTGAAAAGACGAATGAAAAAAAAACGAACAATAGTAATGTGGGCAGCAACTTTGTTTTGAACGAACAAAGATCGTTATCGAGAAGGATGAAGAAGAAGAAAGGTTCAATGAAAAATGTGCGATTGCTTGAGACCGGAGGCTGCGCAGCTGCGATTGTCTTTGTCGCGTTGAAGCTTTGAATTCCGTGGGTGGTTTACATTCTCAGCGATCTCATCGGCACTTGTTCGTTTCGGTTATGGGAAAGAGAGATTGACTGCAGGACAAAACGACCGCATTCGTCATTGGCAAGAAGCCAGACCATGGGCGGCACACACGACCTGTGGGGGGTGTAGTGTGGATCACCTTTTTTTCTTTTTTGCTAAATTAAGTGCGTTGGGAAGCAAATACGCTCCAGTACTTCAAAACTTCCATCAATCTTCCTTTTTTCCTTGTACTAGGAATACACTCCATAAACAAATGGAGTGCTTAAAGGCGTAGATTGCAGATGTAAGTTATACTTGTTTAGACGTAAGCAAAACTTGTTTCTTAATTTACACTGTTTTAAGTGCTCACCCTGCACAAAATGTGTAAGCATACCACGCTGGATGGCACAATATAACTATAAAAACGGAGTCTTATTACGGTTGCCTGAATGCTCCTACGTAGTAGAAGTAGTTGCTTGCTTCCCAATTTCGCTTCTATTTTGAGTACTTTCGGACGTTTTAGCCGGCTGACCACGTGCGGAGAAAAATGCGTCGCATTGACGAGTGTAAAGCTCCGCAATGAAGAGTGTAAAATGTACACGTTAAATAATTGTACACCTTTAAAGGACTTGGTTTATCAGTTAACTATAATTATCATCTATAATACGTAAACCATGCCTGCCTTTTGACGCTAAGTTCTCGGTACATTCAGGTCACGAATGCCATGCACGCCAAAGCGTGTCATTGCGTTCTCAAGGAATAGCTAAGTTTGTATCGATTTGGGCGGCAGTTATCCTGTTTAGGATGCCAGCTATCACTGGCGTAGTGAGAAGAGGGGTTGAGCCCCCACCCTCCTCTAAATATTCCGAAGATTTTGAATTTTGCATGTGTATATATGCAGTCACATACAAACGCACGCATGAACAAACATAAAGTATGGTTGAACTCTCCCCGAAAAAATGTCTGGCTATGCTACTGCCACTTATCCTCCGCTTGCATCTTGGAGTAAGACAACTCTCGAAAACTGAGTTAAACTGGAGACGGGAATCAATTTCTTTCGCCGGAGTGAAAGCTTAGCTCGTTTTTTGTGGTGCACCTTTTTGAAGCGTTCTCTCTCCCCTGCGGTGAGTTATGTTCACTGTAGATGGGCGGAGGGGGAGATACCTTGCTGCATTGAGCACTAAATTCCAAAATGATATAAAATATGAGTTTATTTTGCGAGAGTAGTTGCTTGTTCTACAATTTACACCGCTTTTGAGCTCACTCGCTGCCTCGGAGAAACATATTTACTTTAGCTGGCACAGACGGAGTTAGCATGCTTTATTGGGAAAACAAGGTGTTGCTCTCTTTTGAGCGAGTAATTACTCCGCATTTAACTTTCACTGTCTTCTAAGATTCTTTCACAATTATCGGAGTAGAATTACTGTGGTCGAGTACAAGCGGAATAAACGTGCTTGTTAGTCATCGCACACTGTCTTCTAGCGTTCTTGAAATACCGGAGTGGCAGGTTTACTGTTGTTGAGTACATACGGAAGAAACACGCTACAGTTATACGTAATACAACTCTTATGAGCAAGGCATGCTATTACTCTATTTTGCAGGAGTAATTATTGGTTCTCTGTTTTGCATTGTTTTTGAACGTTCTAGCACGCCCTTTTAGATACGCCCTATCTGGCTGGGTCCAAATAGAATAAGAGCGCTGCTTTGGAGGGTACGGCCACCCTCGAAAACGAGAAAAAGTGTTACTCATTTTCTTAAGCGAAGAATTCTTTGTTCCTAGTTTTACACCGATGTTAACTCATCATAGAACTTACTTGCGGAGGCTGATACATCTAATGCCAATTAACCGCACCGCCTTCGTTAGCAACCTTGTTATTCTTTTGAATCGAACTTACTGCCAGACAAGACGAGCTGTAGCCAGAAGCATCGATTTCAAATATTAAATACACGCTTGTTTTCATAACACACACACACACACACACACACACACACACACACACACACACACACACACACACACACACACACACACACACACACACACACACACACACACACACACACACACACACACACACACACGCACGCACGCACGCACGCACGCACGCACGCACGCACATACATACATACATACATACATACATACATACATACATACATACATACATACATACATACATACATACATACATACATACATACATACATACATACATACATACATACATACATACACGATCGACGGATGAAGTTGGCCTGCTCATCTGCTGTTCTACATTGTTAAAACGCTGTCGCTGCTATTGGGGAAATATAAGTGTTAACGAAGTCATTGCCAGTTTATCGCTTTCACATTTTGATCCTCAACCGCGAACGCCTTTCTGTTAGCTAACTCAGAAAACAACGATTCCTATCCTCCTATTGGTGACCCAAACATTGCGTCGTTACGTTTCAATTCGGAAAGAACGGAATTACAACTTATGTTTCTAAGCCCTATAGCTCGTCCAACGACCATCAAGTTTCCCTTACGCTATTCAACCTCTGCTACTTCGATCCTCAGCCTGCACCGCATTCTTCTGACTCTTTTCAACTCGTCTTTCCCGTTATTATCTCTCTCTCTCTCTCTTTTTTTTCACGTTATAACAATCTATCGGCGACCGACTCGTCGCTATCTTGACCTGACATCGTCGACGTGGGTTTCGAATTCCGGAGAGGTATGCGTCAATAGCGGGATACACTTGCATAGCTGACGGGCATTCACGCAAATCAAATGCCGCGAAAAGCCGATATATCGGAAGCGCTTTTCTTGTCCTCAATCTGGCCGGGCTCGGCGAAGCGAGCACAGCCCCTATATACCTCGCTGTGTGATCGACATCGCATCGCGCATTACGCGCTTTTCCGATTCTGCGGATATTCGGCGCGGAATTCGAGGGATATTGGACAGCTGAGTCGGGACTGCCTCTCGCTATGCAAGGAAAGCTTCTCGCATTCCGGCAACGCAACTTTGCGGGGAAGAACTCGATTGTGCAATAACAGCTCATAGTCTTCGTTCTCGTTTAAGGAAATGTAAAAAAAGATAACGCCGCAATGACAAAGCGTACTAAAAGACCACTATATCGATATATAGTGCTGTCTCGTACGTAGGACTTCCAAGTTCAGTGTTTATCCTAAACACGGAAATCGAAGGCTTCAGATATTGCGCTCGATCAACTTTTGTCAACTCTTATGCTCCTTACCATGCGCTTTGAGAACGGAAGCAAGGTATTTGTTTAGGTTTTGCAGTTGAACAATGATACACTCCAAGCACCAGTCTTCAATGTTAAACAGGAATGCGCCAAACGATCACCGCGTACCTCAGACTATTGATCATGTCTAATGATGGCGTTCGAGGAGTCGCGAGTGCTCCCGAGATTGTATAGTACGTACTCACCTCTCAGAAGGTCAGAAGGGGAAAAACTTTGTCGGTAAAAAAAAAAGAGGGGGGAGGCGACCCTAAGCCTTGATTTAGCGCTCGGTAGTGCCACTCGCTCGCCAATGTTCATATGCCCTGACGCATTCCTTGCGTTAATATTGCGTTTCTTCGCACTGCCGAAGCTGATCACAGAGGCCACGTAGAAGGAAGCGCGTAGGTTGAGACCAGCTCCGCCAGGTACCGCAACGATTCCAGCTGCTCCTAAGCTGCTCACAAGAAAACTGCATGTTTATTCAGTGAACTCTTAATTCTCCTTAATGATCCTGACAGTTATCTGGCTCTTACCTTAAAGGGGCCCTGCAACACTTTTCGAGCATGCTCAAAAAGCGCTGCCGATCGGTAGTCGAGGCTCCCGAGAACACGCGAGCCAAATATTATAGCGATGCGCACGGCCTGGAATTTACAATAAATTCTCAAAGTCAGCTGAAAATCGCTCCCTCTTCTCTCGACAAATGATGTATTAGTCCGCAAAATATGACGCGATTGTCGGCAGTGCCACCATTGGCTGATGTTATAATCACGATAACACCCTCATTATTACTTTCGTTGTTAATTTTGAGTTCAATAAGTAGATAATATGTACGTTTACATTATGTTATCGCGTTAAAAACACCGAACAAACATTAATATTAGCACTTCCGGTCTCACCAACAGCTCGTCTGCTCGTAGTTGCGTGGTTCCGTTTTCTTCACCATGCGCAGTGCCGAGAACGTGAATATTTCTGTGCTTTTGACCATCGCCGGTTGCCGTTGAGAGTGGCAGCCGTTCGAGTGTTGCCTCGTCAGCTGAGAACTGCATCGTCGGCACGTTCTCACGACCGACCGAGGCACGGGCGCAGCGTGTCTCCGATAACAATGCTGGCGTCCGGTAAGGGCGGCGCTTCGGGGTCGTCTGCCAGTGCCGTCTTACGAGGCGGTGTATCGGAGTATGGGCCGAAACCGATCTCAGCTGTCATTCGTTCCAAACGAGCGCGCACGTTTGCTTCCATGGTTGGCAGAGCGATGAAAACACTACGGCGTTCGAGGTGCACACCCAACATTACCAAACCGACGCGCAGTTTTCAAGCACGCGCGATACACAGCGCGATCGACTCCGCTCGACGAGAACGACGCAAGCCGACCGGAAGTGGCGGCACAGGACCACGTGGTTGCGCCGAGACGCCAGAGAGAAAAAAAATGAAAAAAATGCCGCCGGCGTTGACGTCGCCTCCTCGCACCTCCGCCCTCCCTCCCTCCCCTCACTCCGCGCGCAGCTTTCCGCGCGCTCGCTGCGTTGAGTTGAGAGAGAAAGCTGCGGAACGTGATCTCTATAATTTGGTAACACCACTTAGACTTGACGGATTCGAAAAATTTTTGCGGCATATGACTCGTGAAGAGTCATACGTCAATAATGAGACTATTCCAATATAACTAAGAAAGGTGTTGCAGGGCCCCTTTAAGTAAACTTATGATCCGTTGTTACATATTCCCTATATAACCCCTAACTTGAACCATAACTATTGATTTCGAACCAGTTTTATTTTTTTTAGAAGACTGTTCTGAATATTCGAAAAACCAGAAGTAAGTGCTCGACCGAAAGTGCTTGGAAGAGAAACACGAGTGTCACTCGATGCTCGTGCCACTAATAGGTATTTGCTTAATATATCTAGAAGGAGAGACAAGGTCGGGGATTGCGCTTGTGTGTGTGTGTGTGAACAACAAATACTTAATTGAATATATTTGTGGCGTTTGTTCTCGAAAAGAGCCAAGTCCACTTTAACTGAAACTGCGAAAAACGCAGTTTTTGCTACGGTCAATATGGTCGAGTCTGCTCCAACAATTACTTCGCAGTGTGCTCATGTCACCAAAATGCCTCAAATGTACATTGCGGCTCAAATTTATATAGCCCACTATCGTCGGTATTCAAATCTGAAATTTGGATTCGGCTCTTACAGATTGGGACATTCCACTCGGGCTTGAATTAATAATAATAATATCTGGGGTTTTACGTCCCAAAACCACGATATGATTATGAGAGACGCCGTAGTGGAGGGCTCCGGAAATTTCGACCATCTGGTGTTCTTTAACGTGCACCTAAATCTAAGTACACGGGCCTCTACCATTTCGCCTCCATCGAAATGCGACCGCCGCGGCCGGGATCGAACCCGCGACCTTCGGGTCAGCAGCCGAGCACCGTAACCGCTATACCACCGCGGCGGACCGGGCTTGAATTAACACGTAAAAGTCTAAATGGAATCGAACGAACGATATAGCAATATTTTTGCGACAAAATTAATATCACCCTTGAGCGTCCGTCGGTGCCGTCCTTTGTTGCATGGGCGTAATGGCGATGACTAGACATATATAGAGCGAGTGGCCCTTCCAGGCAAAAGGTGTACCATTCTCGACTGTCGACCGCGTTTCCTTGTTCTTGGCATCAATTAAAGGCCTTCAAAAATGCTTCAGCTCTTCTCTTCTTCTTAGCTTGTTTTATGCCGTTCCGTTTCGGATCACTTCTTCTTCAAGGAATAGATCGCTGCCCAATACATTCATTTCAGTTGCCGTCTACTTCAAATATACCGTCGTGGAGCGAAATAAGGACATGATACTTTAGCGCAAAACTCGAAAAGAAACACTAAAAGGCAGAAAAAAGTAAGAAAGTCGGCTTCTTACTCTTTCTAATCGAGTTTTGCCCTACACCATCATGTCCTTCAGTAAGTGCCAACTCGTCCAAGAAAAACTAATTATAAAACAAAAACACGATAGGACGATAGGAAAGCAACTAGGACACAAATGAAACAGATTAGTTGCGGCCATGTTGGTTGTTTTGGTCACGATTGTTGATGCAGCGATGGTTTAGTGAACCTGGCTCACATCGACTCAAATAGATGCAGGATTTGGCTCACTTTTGATTCGAAACAAGCTTTTTGAGTTCACGTTACAATGAGGAATTGCCCCATTTTGATTACTGTTGTTTTAAAAGTGAAAGATACTAAGGCGCACTGCAGGCTCCCGGGAAATTTAGCCCAGTTTCGGTTTCGGGATATGGCCCTTGAAAAAAAAAAAAAAAAACCGCCCAATTTCTCTACGGGATGTGTGCTGGTAGAACATAGCAAAATAGCCATTTGGGCTAGTTAGTATCTGTTCAACTGAATGCAAAAAATGGGGCCCACTAACAAACAGGGACAAAGGAAGAAAAAAAATACTCACAAGCAAGAAAAAAAACTCACAGGATCCCTCACGCGTTCACCTAAGATGACTCAAAGGTGAAAGCCATCTTCTTTTTCTTCTCAGTCAATGTTTTGACCCTACCCCGCCACCTCTCGAAATCTTTCTGCACCTTACGTGGTTTTGCACTGCCTCCAAGATCGGAGGCGTCTCACCTGGTTTTGCATTGTCTCCGTGATCGGACTACCTTGGACCAAACTACGATGTTATGAGATGAAGTCATCATGTGACGTTACGTCAAGTGACATTATGATGACGTCATAATGACGTCATACAATTTATCGATCTGTGACGTCCCCATGGCGTCATCACATTATGATGATTTTCTGCATCACTCGTCCCCGACGCCGCTGGACGCCGACGCCGACGGTCAAACCTCGCGTTTGATGAGGCATCTAAGGCTTTCGCCTTAAAACGACACAGGTTCTTTCCACCTTTGAGCCTGTTTGTTAGTGCGTCCATTTTTTGTATCGAGATGAGGGAAAGCGTACACGTCTGCGCTTACTTAAGGGTACCGCGGCGCTCGAAGTTGAAACCTATATATAGTTCGACGTTCTCGCCAAAGGCACGATACTGCGCATTTAAATTCAGCCGACGCTCTTTCAATGCGAATAACTTGAGATTTTCTGCCGTTTTCGGAATTCAAGAAGCTTGTTTATGTAACGAGTATAAGTCGTACGTGCTCACTGCGCACGTTCTACCACTAGATACGCACTTTGAGTGAGTAGAGCTACATTTCTTTTTAAAAACAACTTTTCCACTCTTCGCCACAGTCCGTCTTGTGCGCAGCTTCAGACTTTCGGGATTAAAAAGAATGCCAGATGACGAGGCTTTTTTCACTGCAACTCTTGTTTCGTTGGCCACTGTACGCGTGTGTTTAGAAGGCGCGCTCTTATGTCCCATACCCATAGTACGAGCGCTATTCATAAAGTAAGGGCCGTTTGGTAAAAAAAAGAAAGAATATTGGTTGGTAAAAGTTTTGATTGGCGAGTTTAGTTTATTACAAACCTACTTCATTTTTCTACATAATCACGGTTAACTTCTAAGCATTCCTCGTACTGCTGCACCGGTTTCCTTACCCACACCTTGCACACACTTCGTGATATCCGAGCTTTTCTGTTACAGTCGTGAAAATCGCAGTACGACCGACAAGAGGAACTGCATCCGACAGACCACTAACTGTCAGTCGTCGATCTAATCGCAATTCCCGGTCTACTTGTTGAACAGTTTCATCGGTATGAATTACGGGCCTGCCGCTCCGCTCTTCGTCGCGCACATTTGTGCGGCCATCTGTGAAATCTCGGCACCATTTTCTGGCCTATCCTTCACTCATAACTTTGAGTACATATAAATAGGCACAGCTCCCCACAAATTTGGAAAGCTCACGATCCTTTTGCATGCAGAAATCGACTTAGAGCTCGCACTTCACAACAGGCGAGAGGAACGATTTTCGCAGACATTGTCGTTTGCAGTCCCCGAAAAACAGACGACTACCGAGTCAGAACAATAACTTGAATACCTTCGCGAAAAATTAACAGATGGCGCTGCACAAATAAATCTTTAATCTGACGTGTCAGTATTTAATATTAGCGAACGGCGTTTACGTGTTGAATAACCCTCGAATATAACAGGGGTCTCAAACGCACCTCAGCTAGCAGGCCGCAGTCACGAAATTTAGTACCGCAAGCATCGGGGTCAAAACGGAAGGGGGGGGGAGGGTGTTCGACAACAAAATGTCAGCTAACGTTGCCATTTGCACGAACATTTTTCCCGTATGCGTTTTTTTTCTGAAGGTGATTTGACGTGCAGATTAAAAAAAAAAAACATATCGATAGCGACCTGAAGAATGACTAAAATCTGGACGCCGATTCTAAAATATAGTTTTTGTTCTACCCCGTTAACCTTCTTGCCTTTTCATTTTCATCCATTTCTCTCTCTCTCTCTCTCTCTTTTGTTCTACGCTTACGCTTCAACACAGGGAGACCGTATGGAGTGCCTCACGAAAAAATGTTTGAGACCAGTCACGTCTGTGTGACTTATCCGAATAAAGGAAAGAAAGCGACTTGTACGGGCTCGTTTTTCTTTGTTAGACAGAATATTAATGAGAACTAACAGACAATAATGCCAAGGAAAGTATAACACCCCCTATACTTTCCTTGGCATTATTGTCTGTTAGTTCTCATTAATATTGTGTCTTACCCGAATAAAGCGTTATTAGTCGTAATATGCGAGAAAATAATGCGATTACTATTTAGCAAAGTTGAACGCTCATGAACGTACATATTAAGAAAATAAAAAAAAAAGTATGGGACGAAGGCAGTCGTGTGCGGGCGGGCCGCCAGCGAAAGGTCCGCGGGCCGCGTGTTTGACAACCCTGGTATATAGGCTTCCCAAGCAACGCTTAGCGGCGCTGCTGCTCTTGACAGGCAGCGCCATCTCTGGCAGAAAAAGAGAAACTGGGGCGTGATCAGCGAGCGTTTTCCCTTCTCTCCACCGCGTTGCCGCTCGCTTCCGTGCACGTGCAGAGCTCTCGCGGTGCACTTGCGGCGTCTCACAATGTACCGCGTGCAGTGCGGCTTCAAAAGGATCTTCAAGCTTGACTGGCGCTTCCGAAAAGCGAACTTGAAAAGGAGAAAGGCTCGTTAATCACCTTAACGGTGAAGAGCAGACTATCGACGACAACGACGCCCGACTCAAAGCGAAATGCGTTTCCCAAGTCGCGATTACACCGTGTAGGACGTATACCTCGAGGTAAGTCTCATTCTGTCATGTTAAAGATGAATAATGGTCCACATGCACTCCGAAATGAAGCCGTACACGCTATCGATGTTCTGCGGTGTGGACTACGAATCATATGATTGTTGTTTTGATATGGCATGCTTAACAGTAGCAGCCGTGTACTTTCGTGAACAAACGTTTGCGGCGTGCGAAAAAAAGAAATTACACGGCCATGGCCCTGTTTCCTGAGAAGGTTAGAGTCAAGTCCTCCGTGCCGCTGGAGAATCACCCGCCGATTAAGACGCGAGGCAGCTAGCTGAGCTTTAACCACTGTGAAGGAAGATGAACTGCTCGCCTCGTTTTTTCGGCTCTCGTGTCATGCTTGCAGTCTCTTTTTATGATATCGACTTGACAGGGGTATAAAACCTGCTGCGCGAACGCGGCTACAAAATCGCACCTCAGAAGGTTACTTCAAGGTTGCAATTGCAAAGCATGTATTAAGTTCCAGTTGTATTTAGCGGCTTAAATATATATCACACTAATAAAGTGACAAAAACAAAGCAAACCTGCAGAACGATGTCAAAGCTTGCTGAAAATGCACGGACGTCCGTTCCGGCGTGATAAAGCAGCCTTCCCGACGCGTGCATTGCAGGCGCCGAACTTCTGACAATGTGCCGAGTTCAGTTGAATTAAACCAACCGCGCAACGCTAACGGTATAACGCGAATGTGAACGTTCAACAACGACGGGTAGATCTCACGAGCACAGGGAATCAAAACACAAAGTTGCTTCACCTACAACCGTAACTGGACTTTAACAATGCGAGAAGACAGCGAGTAATCATTACTTTAGTCGCTGCGTGCATGCGCCCCGTTACTTACCGATTCAGGTAGTCGGAACGAACGAAAGCGATGAACTCAGACAGCCAAAATAGAAGGCGAGACAGCGCTGTCAGCTATCCACGCTTGCCGCCTTTATTTCTCGTGCGACACGCCCGCGAACCGATACAGTTTAACACGTGAATCGTGTGCCTTGTCTGCACTGTTGTGGCTGGCCACTAAACCGCAATACTTCGGACCACGCTTGCGCTTCCGCGGGGTCGCTTCTGCCATCGTGGAAGTGCGCAGCTTCGCACAGCAAGCCTCTCGGTTCAACGTACCCATCTGACGGCCTCCCAGTTACCCGCACCGAGAGAAGAACGCGTGCGCACGTGCGCTACCGCTACCGTGAAAGGGGCTGAGTCGGCCGCGCGAAGGTTCAGAGCTTTCCGACAGAGCCGCAGCGCGGCTGGCGCGGCGCTGTCGTCGCGCCGCAAACTTGAGCTTGGGTTCCCTATAAAGTGAACCTGTCGTTTCTTTTTCATCACTTGAGCGCAGTCCACGCTCTCTCTGCAAAGTGCGCTTGAACATAGCATTCTTTGTCACGATCTCCTGTCTCCCAGTGAGTGTTTGAACGCCTCGGAACCGTCCCACATGGCACACACATATGGTGCATATAAACTTCGACAGCCGTGCAGGCGTCGTTATAAGCGATCCGCCTTCTACTCAGCGAAGAGAGCGCCTGGCTGTCTTTCAACTCCCCCTTCGTCGTTGTCGGCAAAGAGTGGGCACGTCTGCCACTGACGGCTGGTGTTGCGGTAGCGCAGGCCCCCTGCTGACGACAGCCCGTCCAACAGCAGCAAAAGCATCAACACTGTAGGCTTTCCAGCCCAAGCCAGTTGCAGCCGAGGCCAAGTCCGCGGTCCGGGCGCGTAGCGTCAACAAAGGGCGTCAATCACTTCTTGCCCGCGAGGCGCAACAGCGATGCCAGCCAGCGCGCTTTCTTGAGTCGCTCGATATTTGAACAGAAGACGCACGCGGCGATAGATGACGAAAGACCTGTATTGTTTTGTCTTTGTTGCTTTCTTCTTGATGGCTTGCCAGGGGATCAGCTATGAAAAGCCCAGGTGAGTGTGGTCAATCGCGAGTCCTGGGCGTACGGTGGTAGGTATTTACCATGGTGGTGTAGCCGTCCCTCGTCAAAGATTGCTGCCAATTGCAGGGTGTAACGTGCGTGTCACTCTGTTCTGTGGTGCAGAGTTTCCTCTCACTCTTTCTCTCCACTTTAATCTCCCAGCTGTCGCTGAAGGGTCTCAAACAAATCACCGTCAAGAAAAGCGTGTAGGGAAGGGTGTTTCAGCTCCACAAACGTGAAACCTGTGGAGGGACGAAGCATGCAGTGTGCGCCGGTGTTTCCCACAGCAAAATCACTGCTTATGGGCAATGAGAGACAGAAGAAAGATTAGACACAGAGACCCTCAGTCCGCTTTTAGTTAACGTGCACGCTGCGAATCTTTATTGTTCATGTACGCTCAAGAGAAATCTCCCACCGGCACTACATTGCAGGTCAAATCCAGTGCCTACATATAGGGAACCAGCGCTGCAGTTTCCGCGGTGTGGGCAGTGCCGCCCTGGCGGCCAAAGCGCGCATACTCCAGCCGCTCCCGCGGATGAGAGTGGCGACTAGTTGAGGCGATGCGGGCGCGTATCGCCGAAACAAAACTAAAGTATGCTAGCGGCGCTGTTGCGCATGCAAGTGCCACAATACGTAGAAATGAGGGAGGATGTATCCTTCTATGCTTTTCCTTCTAAAACATATGAATAGGAACGGATGCGGCGTTGCATCCCGGCAGTCAGGCGAGCACAGTATGTTCTGCTCTTGCTCTCCTGTCTAGTGGCTTCGGGCTAGTTTCTAAACCGAATTGCGCGTGTCTGCTAGATTTATTCGATAGTGAGGGCCACCAGTGGAAACCGGGGCCAACGAGCAGAATTTAATCGGTGTTTTGTGTTAAATAAAACTTACATATTATGCAGCATGCGGCATAAGTAACAATCTTTTCATCTGCCCACCACCAAGCTCCTTCTGATGCCACCGCGTGCAGTGAATATGATACGATAGGCAGGTAGTTTACATTATTTGCAAACAGTTACGCAGAAGGAAAGCTGTCTGTCTACGAGATGCGTACGGGGGCACTTTCGCTGAAGCCGCTGAACTTTTATGAGAAATACGCACGCGATGGATGCCTGCGTTGAACTTCACTTGTGCTACAGACAGAGTTGTCACGAACAAAGCAGCGGACTACTCGAAGCTTAGCTTTCTGGAGTCGGCCGATGCGGTAAAGCTCTTTTGTGCATTGGCTGCCGCGGCGAAGTGACATCACGATTTTATGCCTCGCTAGAAAAGGGTCAAGTGTTTTGGATTTTTACTCGCTGTTTAATTCGCCTAATTTACTGTGTTAGCTTTTCTCTTGCCTGTCTTAGAATAAACGTGTTTGATCAACATCGACAATTGCTGGCGTTTTACGTGCCAAACAAGGTATGATTATGAGGCACGCCGTCGTGTGGGAATCAGGATTAATTTTGACCGCTTGGGGTTCTTTAATGTGCACATAAATCTCAGTACGCGGGTGTTCTTTGTATTTCAACCCCATCGAAATGCGGCCACCGTGGCCGGGAATCTATACGCGCCCGAGCATAACAGCGCGACACCATACATGCTATGCTAGCACGGTGGTTTGCTTGATCAACGTCCGCGTGCATACACACCGCGGGCTGGGCATACATAGCACGGCATAAAAACGTTGACGCACCTACCCCTTGCCCCTTACGCACCTACTGTGGTAGTGGACAGCTGATATCGACGCAGCACATACTTATCAATGGAGGCTTGTGAGCCTGCACTAGCTTGACACAAATCCCAGGACGCAACCAGAAAATAGGGAGCTTTCGAATAGCGTATGCAAAGCTTTGCGTTGGCTTCTCGCGCAACTGCGCGTGCGTCGTACGCTAACCGCTTGCGGGCTCGCGTTAAGTGACGGAAATAGCGGGCCGCAAACGCTAACGCTAACTTAGTGTACGCTATTCGAAAGCTCCCTAATGTTGACGAAGGAATCGCCACCACGGCACAGCACTGTCTCTTCGACGCTGTATGCACAGACGTAGTCTGCTTTGCAGGGCTTCTCTCCGTTTTCCAGTGCTTTCCTGAGAAAGTAGCCTTCAGACAAAGTTATTTTTAGGGGCGAAGCTCCTTAAAGCGGCACCCGTTCGTCCCTCGTAGTGCGTAACCAGTCTTAACGCTAGTACCAGATCTTGACCTCCAAGGTGGTGCCGGTGGGAGATTTCTCCTGTGCGTTGTTGAACAATAAAAAATTCACAGCGTGCGCGTTAACTAAAAGCCGAATTCTTCTGTCTCTCATTCCCCATTAGCAACCATTGACATGTTCCAGTAGGAAACGTTAGTAGAAGTAGAAGTGTAAGTGTTAGCTAAAAGCCGACTTCTTCTGTCTCTCATTCCCATTAGCAGCCATTGTTTACCTCCAAGGTAGTGCCTGGTGAGACTTCTCCTGTGCGTGATTAAACAATAAAAATTTTGTTCAAAACGCCGTTGATTGATGAAATAAACCAACGAAAGACGCCAGATGTTTTCTAAAAGCAAAACGAAAAGACGCCAGATGTTTCTAAAGCAAAACGAAAAGACGCCAGCTGCTTAACGAAAGACGCCAGATGTTTTCTAAAGCAACGGTTTTCTAAACAATGAAAATTGTTTACAGCGTACATGTAAAATTAAAGTGAGCTGCAAGTCGTCATAACTCTCATCGAACCTTTAGTATAAACGCGCTCGATCTCACGTCGGTGATGACGTACTGGGCAGAATTCACGGAAGATTCACGGTTTACCGATGAACCTCCGCAGCTTCGCCCACTCATCATCATTCACTCCGTGGATATGCTGTGATTTTTTTCTAAACTATAGAGCAGTATTAATGGCGCAATGGCTGCTCGAGCTGTTCGCGCCAAAATGAAGCACGGGAACGGCGCACCCGCGTGCGCTGACCGCGGTACAGTGCGTGCTGTGCCGCCGGTCGTCTTAGCGCGAGCGGCATGGCCTCCGAGATTAGCCGGCGGCGCGGAGGCCATGCGAGCGGCTGAGTTATGTCGCGACTCCCCGCCAGGCGCCCTTTTTCGGCGCGCCACATATCCAGCGCTGGTCTCCCATAGGCGGTGGCCGGTGAACGGTTGTGCAGCGCGAGCAGTCAGTTTTCAAAACGAAAGTGTTTTATGCTGGGGTCCACGAATACTTCAGTGACGTATTTCCGTCACGGAAATGACGTCGAAAAAATGTACACGATCAGACGGCAAAGAAAAAAAGTTCCAACAACGGGCGTCGAACCCACGACTGCTCGATCCGCATTAGTAGAAGAAGAGAGAAGGTAAGATACGTACTATCACCTGCCGTAATATCTCAGTTATAGTTACGTGCTATTGTTCCAGCATGCGCTGAGAATTTTCAAAACGACACCCGATACAAGAGATTGCACCCGCGATTTACTTCGTTTGTGCTCCTTTTTTTACAGCAACAGTATTACAGGGTAGCCAATCTTCTGGCCGACCATGCTGCATCTACGCTCTTTTTCTTTTCCTTGTGACACATCAGAATTACTTTTTAGATACATCGAGGACCGCAAGGGATTCCATAGTATTACGTCCTTTTCCATGTTATATAACAAATATGAAGAGTTTAAAATAATATAAAAGCAATAAAAGATTTTTGTATATATTAAATAATCAAACTAGGTGTACTACTATAAGTTGATGCGACACATAAAAAGAAAAAAAAAAGTATATTCTAAACATACCCACCCGTCTGCACAACATCCTTCGACAACATCATATAAGAATACATATATGTTAACAAGAACAACTAAGAGCCAGTTAGGAAAACAATTCGTTAGTTACCAGGCACCTTCACTAGTAAATCATCTACGTTACTTTGACGATAAAATCACGGAAGGTTCGAAAAAATCATGCGATACTTTTCTAATTGCACACAATATTGAGCTGTATAATTAGAGAGAGAGAGAGAGAGGTTCGTGAAAGAAATGAAAAGGGGCGCTATTTTCTGCCTCCCGTCGTGGGGGCACGGCTCAGATAATTAGAACTGTAGTATTCACTGTCAGTCTTTTGTTTCAATCTCAAGTTATAGTTGTGGCTTGAAGCAAAGTGTAGCTTAATTTTGTTCTGTCGAATACTTACATTTCTTGCAAACAGGTTGAAACATTCTTGAATTCCGTATGTACGGTATGGTTGTATGATTTGTGTGCTACGTGCAGTCTGTGTGGCGAATTTTTGGAGGAGCAGAGGCCTTTGTCGGGTCACATGGTCTTTAGCTTCTGCTTCCTCTCTATTGTAAACAGGAGAAAACTATTCATTCATTCATTCATTCATTCATTCATTCATTCATTCATTCATTCATTCATTCATTCATTCATTCATTCATTCGTTCATTCGTTCATTCGTTCATAATAAGCAATACCAGAATGACGCCCGACATTATGCACACGCTCTCTGTATATACATATACGTATATGAGATACATTTGGGTGACGAAAGATGAAAGCTTAGTCCTGCTGAGGGCCGGATGTCGCATATGCCAAGTACTACACAGAAAAAGAATAAGCAAAACAGGAGATGAAATCGTTACAAGACTAGCAATATCTACTTCGCTGATCATATATATACAAGTCACGAGATTGTCACTCAGCCGCTTGCGTTATGTGCGGAATGACACGGTACCCTATCTTCACCGCGTACAGAACAGCGTCCCGCGGAAGGCGGTGGTCCGATTTCGTTCCACAGCTTCGTTCCTGTTCGGTTCGCTCGTCCTTTTCCAATTACAGATTCGAACCGAGAGGTCGTCCTGCATCATCCCTGTTCCAACCTCAGTTCCCCAGGGAGGTCACCATTTCATTCGCATTTCAGAAGTAAAAAAAGAAAGCTGTAATGTTCTGTGTGTGTGTGTGTGTGTGTGTGTGTGTGTGTGTGTGTGTGTGTGTGTGTGTGTGTGTGTGTGTGTGTGTGTGTGTGTGTGTGTGTGTGTGTGTGTGTGTGTGTGTGTGTGTGTGTGTGCGTGCGTGCGTGCGTGCGTGCGTGCGTGCGTGCGCGCGCGCGCGCGCGTGTGTGTGTGTGTGTGTGTACGGAGGCGAGGGAAGGGATTACAGCAGCGCCATTCTGACCGCCGCACGGTGAGGCCACAAGCCGGAGCCGAACCCGTCGGGCGCGCAGGTGCGTGAACGCGTTCGCATTCGAAAACAAGGTGGTTCAGCAGCAAAGCGCCGAGAGATGCGAGAACGAGGAAGTGAACGCCGCGTTGTTCCGTAACACTCCGCTCCGCAGAAGCCGGCAACGTGAGGGGAGGCCACCTCTTTCGTAATGGGTTCTTCGATCGGCAAATAATTCGGGTATTGGGTGGAACTCTGAGCTTCCGAGCGGGAGGACGCCTCCGGAATTTTAATCACAAATGGTGTCGGCGAGGAACCGAAGGAGGAAAGAGTTGAACGGGGTTGTCGAAGGGGTAAGGGCGTAGCGGAGGGCTCAGGAAGGCTGCGCGTCGTAGAATGATAGTAGCAGCAATAAACGCACGTACAATACAGTGAAAGCGAGAAAGAATAAGAGAAAACAGAAACGGAGAGATGCGACCTAAGCCTCTTTGTTGTGAATCCAGTTTTGTGAAGAGCTGCGCTCGTGTCTGTAGGAGACTATGTAGCCGAACGCGCACGACCGTGGAACGCGTTGAGGTCTTTTGCTTGTTTTATGATATTCCGACGCTTTTTCCGAGGCTGCTGCTGCTGCTCGTACTCGATTTATCACCCCGCTGCTGGCGGCGGTGAGAGACGGCGAAAAAGCGACACTAAGTTCTATCCGTTTCGGCGTTGTCTTTCGGCTGCTGTATCGTAAGCCGACGGCGGCGGTGGCTCCGATTTTGGCCGCGTTTTTCGGCTTATCCATCGATTTCACGCATCGCGAGGCGACGGCGTATACGGAGAAAAGAACTTTCTTTTTTTCCCGTAATTTATCTTATTAAAGAAAAGTTCGAACATTTGGCTTTGTTATTTTCTTTTCTTTGCGTCTTTTTTTCCCCATGCGCCTAGAATATCCCGTCTTCAATCACTTCCTTTTCATCCACTTTGCCGCTGCGGCAGATATCTTCGATATACGCTGCAGCGCTTATTTCGTTTCATAACACTGCAGAGACGAGCAGAGGTTTCATTTTCAGTTTCGCTTTCTCCTCTGCCTTTTCCGCTCTCTCTCCCTCTCTCTCTTCCTCTAGTTTTATCTAGTATAGTGCGTACAGCATCAGCGTTTGGGCGATCCACATTCTTTCGGGCGAACGTCAGAGTTCAGCCTTCTTTGTTTTGACTGGCGATGCTTGTTTCTTGATTAACTGGTCCCCCTTCCTATGGCTTGCCGATTTGCATGATGAAAAGCCGGTTATCTAATAAAAAGGGGGCTAAATGAGTTCTTTGACTTTTCAATCAGCGCAGCAATGTTGTCGCAATAAAGCATAATTAATTACAGCCGCCCACATAAGCGAAATAAAATAGGATGTGGTTCAAAAAAATTTTTTTTGTATTTGTTTGAGTTAAAATGAAGTTAAAGTTCGTTCACCGCTTCTTTGATGTCGGTTGGAAACTTCGTTATGGTCCCGATAGTTTTGTCGGAAGATTAGGTTTCCCCTTCGCAAATAAGTCATATCTTATTTCGTCATCGCTTAGTATAGCCGAATGTTCGCGTTCTCAGGGTGTTTGCTTTTCAGGCAGGGTGTTTCCAGTCATCGCTTTTTGAAGAGCTTCTCCTACCTCTTAGCCTTTTTGATGAACTACAGTAGAGCTCATTGCATGAGAACGCCCTTGCGTGTGGCAAAGCTTTTCGCCTCTATAGTTTTGCCAGATTGCGCAATGCCGGTACCACGTCTCTCTTAAGAGAATGTCTATAGGTCAAGAAGACACGCTAGTGGGGCGAGTTGGTGAGGTTCCATGGTAAAAATATAAAACAGCGCTTTCTTAAACACAAGACGAATGAAGAAGAAACACACGCGGCGCTGAACTTGCAACTGGTTTAATGAAAAAAACTGCGTCGACAGGCAGACACAAGAGACCCAGAACAAAAGTGCCTTTATTGTTGTAGCATCTTGTCTTTCATGAGCAATGCCGGCCTCATGGTTCCTAGACCTGCTACACAATTCCGATACACCTCCGATGAAATAGAGTCGGAGCTGGCGGGTGCGATAGTGTTCAGCAAACTAGACGCTAACTGTGGATTTTACCTGTATCGGAATTGTGTAGCAGGTCTAGCAACCATGAGGCCGGCATTGCTTATAAAAGACAAGACGCTACAAAAATAAAGGCACTTTTGTTCTGGGTCTCTTGTGTCTGCCTGCCGACGCAAAAACGACACGTACTTTTTTAAGGCGAGCGCGCATGCTCATTGTCAAAGATGATTCACTTGTCAAACTGAAAGGCAAAGCCTCGTGTGAGCTCCCTAGTCACCCCTGGTTAACAGGCCCATTTCCTTCGAAGATAATGCCAGGGCAGGTTGGCTAACGCAATCACTTGCTTTCATTACGAAACAATTCATTACAAAAGAAATCAACTAACTTGTCGAAACACTGTTTTGAGTGTCAGTGTGTGCCGTTTTTTGTTGACACAAAAATCTTGTTTTGTTCATGATGACAGCTACACAAGAGAAGTAGCTGAGGCATTCCACATTTCAAGGAAAGCAAGTTATTACGTTAGCCAACCTTCCCTGACGTTATCTTCGAAGGAAATGGGCCTGTTAACCAGGGGTGACTAGGGAGCTCACACGAGGCTCTGTCTTACGGTTTGACAAGTGAATCATCTTTGACAATGAGCACGCGCGCTCACCTTAAAAAGTACGTGTCGTTTTTTCATTAAACCAGTTGCAAGTTCAGCGCCGTGTATGTCACTTCTTTCTTCGTCTTGTGTTTAAGAAAGCGCTGTTTTATATTTTTACCATGTCTATAGGTTCCTTGTAACATTAGCGTCACGCACATTATCAATGCAGTTGCGTGTAATTCAGAGAATCAGCTATCGAACTGAGTAGAATGTGCGTCTCTGTCAATTCGCCATTCATGCCTTCGTACCAATGACACTGTCCGTCGCATTGCCATGTAATGGAAGATTAGCATGTTTTCACGTCCTACTGATCTCAGCAGTCGAAACTGCAAATTTTTTTTATTGCGGAGAATGTGAAAGGGGAAAATTGCAGTTCACCCGCCCATGGTACGTAGTAAAATGGATGACAATTTTCTCTTTGATTACCCTTTACACACCTTGCGAGATCCCGCAAACGTAACTCGCCAGCGCGGAGAATAATTTAGTTCAGTGTCTATGGATAGCACGGTGGTTTCACGTCTCAGACATTTCGATGGGCTCACGTTTACAGTGATCATTACAATATCTCTCTATATTTCTCGTCAATTATCTTATATATATCTTAAAGTGTGTCCATGTTCAGGTAGGTTGTAGCATGTGACTCCGTAATCTCAGCGATGGGTATGACGAACTGCGCTCTTCGTCAATAGATGTCAATGCCGAAAAAGGACATGGACTCATTCTCCCTGATGACATGTCTCTGAGAGGAACATCGTCGAGGCTGCGAGGCCCAGGACCCTTGAAATAACTCGTATTATTCGAACACTCTGCGCAAGACACGAATTTATGTTTGCACTAAAGGCAAACAAAGAGCATATTGGCCTGTCCTATGCTAGACCGATAAATCTCGTACTATTATTCTATGAGGAATGTTTTATATTATAATGTGTGGGTTCTTATGCAAATATACACAGTGAGAGAGACAGATAAAGGGAGAAGGCAGTGATGTTAACCATAGGCGTGCGCAGAGTTCCCCATCAGGGGGGGCAAAGGTTCATCGGAGCGCCCCCCCCCCCCCCCACCCTACTAAGTCAATGTATGGGGCAGATTTTGCGCCCCCCGTCTCTTAGGTGACTAGAAGAGTCAATGTACGGGGCAGATTTAGCGCCTCCCCCCTCTTAGGTGATTAGGGGGGGGGGGGGCCTCTGACCCCCCCTGTGCGCACGCCTATGATGTTAACAAGAACAACGCCTATTGGCTGCTCAGTGACACTTCTGTTAATGAGTGATGATGTAAATACGACTTGATTAGAAGATACCTTAGATACCTTCAATCCCATGTGCATGTGCAGAAGGTTCACCAATGTATCTTCGAACGCCTGAATGGCAAAATCATATACACTTGCCTCCTTTCCGCAATAATAAGGAACTAAGTGAGCATTTGTCCTAGGCAACATTATACCATTCTGTAGCCGTCTGACAGATCGTCGACACCCACTGACACTTCGTAGCCGAACCTCTATGTCACGTGGTTATGTGAATGTAAGGAAACAAGAGCTGTCGCCAGTTCTTAACGCGTATCAGCAACAAGAATCGTAGATTTTGCGCACGTCTCGTACGAGTGCGACTCCATTGCCGATATCTATTGGCCGCGAGATCGAGCGGAGTCGCCACCTGGCGGTTACTGGCTGAAGCGCGCCTAGTGTGGATTGCTCCCTGCGTCGTCTGCTAGCCACGTCGTGTTTGCATGTGCGTCTACGTCCTGCAATTTCTCAAAGGGCGGTTTGTTCTGTTATGTTAGCACGAGTTTAAGTGCTCGTACGTATACCTAACATGGTGCACAGAAGCAAATGAGCTTGCTCGGCTGCATGTGCATCGTAATAAGATCAGTGAGTGCGACTTTCGAGAGGGCTGTGTATTGTTGTCGTACCCTTCGTTCGCCCGAATCATTTCAGTGTTGGTGCCGCTTTCTGGTTCAAGCACACCCTAAAGTGCGCTTGGCATAGTCCCAAACACGAGGAACATTAAATAGTATGTGAATGCAGCGTTTCAGCGACTCGGTGGTAAACAAAAACGAGGCTCATGCACTTTCGCGTTGTTGTTAGGTGTATAACCGCGGCATTACAGTCCCGCTACAGAGAAATATTTCTATCAAGTGAAGTCTGAGACTTCGGTACTGAAACTGTTCCTATAAAAAAAAAACAGCCAATGGAATGACACGGCAGTAATAAAACGGAGTTGCCGCGCGCAATTTTAGCTTGGGGCGACATTTATGCAGAATCACCCGTGTGCTTAGACTTAGGTACGCTTTGAAGGCCTCAGATGTTCAAAATTAATCCCGACGGCGTGCCTTACATTTATGTCGTATAATTTCACGCAAAATCTCATCCTTTCTTTTTACAATATCTTGAGCGTTTGTGTGGAGTTGTTATAAATTGATGGAAGGCAGCGGGCATTATCAGTTCGGAAAAAAAAAAAGACACTTGTTCCATAAAATAACCGGACCTTTGTCGCATCATTGTCGTGCACGTAATCAATCGATGAAAGCTCTGTGCTAAACTCATACCTGCGTATATATGCGTATTCGCGTGAACAGTGCTACTGAACTTATTGCACAGGAATATGGGCTGGTATACAGATGAACAAGAAGTAAACACTTGAGTAGTTCAGTCGTGCTACTGCAGTGCGTAGTACACAAAACACAAGCTAAACACGTACAGAGAAAACAACAAAAACGTCATATAGTTCGTAAGCGCAGACTGTCATCCAGGGCGAGCATCCCTTTCATCGGCAGATTGCGCTTCTCTCACTAGTAATAGTAACGTTGGATGATCTTCGTGCATCGATTCAACAATGAGGAGCGTATATACTACCAGTAAGCTGCAATCAACGCATTTTATTCGCCGGCAATCGGCTCAAACCGCTCACAACGAAGCGCCACTGTGTGCATTTGTATACGCGCCTCCGACCGCCTCTCCACACTAACGCGGCGACGGTGCTGCCACCTATAGGTCGATCTCGCGGCCAATAGCCAACATGACGCTGCCGCAAACTCGACACCACGGATGGCGAAGGGCGAAGAGAAAACAACTTCGAAACGTGAAGCAACGCGCTTAGCAACACCGCAATTACCCGCCATGTGGAAGTTACATCACGAGAACGCGAAAAAGCGTGTTCTCCGAATATCGATCATTGCAGCATATTACGTTCTGCATACGTTTATGTTTATATGCATCTGCACATGTATATGCATATGCTCCTGTTTATATGCATCTGGACATGTATGAACAATGCGAAAAAGTGTAGCAGCGTAGATTTGGCGCATTCCAATGCGTGCGCGTAGCGGGAAGCATATATTCGAAACCCGGCAAAACGACTCTCGTCAATGCGAGGGCCTCTTTCTGTCGTCGTTGCATGGAACGCGCTGCGAGTGGTCAATATGCGCATGAAAAGATTCCTCCGCGTCGTCGCGTCGTGCGAACGGCGACAGATGTTGTGCCACGGCCACCAGCGGGTACAGTGCACATTTATCTCTACGCGTATCCTCAACTCGTGGTTCCTTTGTTTGTACACTGCGGGAATAGCGGAGAGGAGGGGGGGGGGATGGGGTCCAGGGAATAAATTGGGAAGCACTGAGTGCATCTCAGATGCGACATACTACCGAGCGGCGTTCCTTTCTTGTTTCTTGGTTTCCTGCGCAAACCAAGCGCTCACGTGTACTATATATGCGTACTGCGGAATCATAGAGAGGGGGGGGAGGGGTGGAGGAGATGTATGAAAACAAAGACACTATGGGAACGAAAAAGTAAGAGAAGGAACACGGCGCTGTTATGAAAAGTGGCACCAGACCACGTTATCTCCATGGGTCTTGTCGATGCCGCTGTGTTTTGTCGCTTGTTTCGTGCTCGCGAATCGTGGAGTGGCGGCCATTATTCGAGCGCGGTAAGGGCGGAAAATAGAGTCGGTCGGATGCCGTTGCCAAGAAGAGGCACAGAGTAAAATAGAAGAGAGTGAGGATACAGAAGGAGGAAGAAGAGGAGGAGGAGGTAAAGAACGGCACGACGAGAAACGAATCGACAGACTTTTGAGTCTCGTTTTCGAAAGCACGCCTCGGGGAATCAAACAAAGCGGCTGTTTTTAAATTGAAACGAGCGCGGAATCGCTGCTGTTGCTGCTACTGATATTGGTAGTCGTGGTTGCTTCGTAGGGTTGGAGGAGGAGAGAGAGGGGTGAAGGAAAAGATGTGTATATATGAAGGAAAGATGCACGCCACGGGTGCCTCCGAGCGTGCAAACGACGAGTTGTAGTTTGTGTTATCATTTTTCTTCTCTCCCCAATTGCGATCTTTACGCTTCACGGCAACGTTGAAGTTTTCTGCTTTTATCCCTTGTTTCTTGTCTTTCATTTGCCGGCTTTATTCTATACCGCTCTCCGCTCTTACCTTGCAAGGAAATCTAAGACGTCGACAATGGAAGGGTACAAGCAAACAAACCTAAGCCGTTGCATCGCCCTGCACCCCTGCTTTCGGCCACGTGTTTGTTCGCATTGGCGGTGCTCCGATAAACAGCACGACGAGGATCTCTTGAGAGTGAACGAAGCAGGAGGGACGCGAAAGATGGACGAACGGCGGTACCGAATCAAACATGCTAAACGCAAAGAGGAACTAGAGGTAGGCGCTTCTCTTGGAAACGGAGCGAAACGAGAGCTGCAAACAAAACGGAGGCGCGTGCGCGTAGTTGTCGTTCGTCGGTGCATCCCGCCGTCTCGCAGTGAATCCCGTAGGTGCTCAGAGACGCATCAAGGTAGGCGTGTGTAGAATTCGAATACCCATACTTTATGCTTGTGTACCAATCTTGAATCGCATGCCGCGGTGAATTCGCGCCGTCAGTGTCTGCTGCTGAGGCGACATGCCGCTTTTGAATCAAATTGAGAAGTTAGAAAAAGGCTTTACCACTTCTTACAGGAGCGCATTGACTCGGAGTGGTTTGGAAAATCACAGGTACGACCGAGTGGGCCACTCATCGCTGGAAAGATGCTGTTGAATGTGAAAGATATTTCAATGCGCTTTATCGCATTTTGTTCTTGCTTTCCGATCGTACGTAGACTGTCACGCTTTCTTAAGAGCGCAAGTTCACACCTGCCTGCTTCACGCTAGAGGCGAGCATGCACGAAGAGGTGCTGTTTCGAATTACGCATGCACTGAAGCCCAAGTGTTACGTTGAAACCTGGGCGGCAGGGAAGATACGATGTTCAGAAGGTGCGCCTCGTGCGTGAATGCGTCAGCTGCACACGTACGCTGAATCGCGGCGGAAGACGTGACCACCAAGCAAGGAGCTATAAGCAGCGCGCATGCGGGACCGCTGAGATACGGAGCACGTATACAGTCATAAATTTTCCGCGAGCAATAGGAATTCCTGCTCTGTTAAGAATGAAGCTTCGAATTTAATCAACCGCTAATGGCACCTCGCATGAACCGTTGCTTACAGACTGAAGCTTTGAATTCCATGCTATTTGTGCGCGTGTGCGTGCGTGTGTAGGCGATTGACATTCGCAAATCTTTCCGTTCACGTATTTCAGCCATGCTAGCGACGGAGACCTGTCCACGCTGGAGCGTGTCCACGCTAGCGATGGAGACTGATGGGGCGGTTAACCTGTGCCTAGACCGGCTGGTTACCCTGTGCCGAGAAAAGGAGGTATAGGAAATGGGAGGCAAAAAGAAGACTACAAAAATAAAAAATCAAGAAAAGCTAGACCAGTGCAGAAGAAATGGAAAGGACACACATGTCGCCATAAGCCAGTGCCATCCCGTTCCTTGTGATTCGCCTGAGCAAGCCTTCCAATAATTCAACTTCGTATATCCTTCAAGCTACACTATGCAAAAAAATGTTTCTGTTACTACTCGCGCAAGAAAGACGCTCAGATTATGTGACGACGAGACTGTTCGGCAGCGTTTCTTGGCCCCGATGCATCTGATTGGAGAACAGCCGTTATGACGTAAGGCACGCGACAGAGAGAGAACAAAACAGCAAGGGGGTACATGCAATCACGTGTTATGCCGGAAAACAAAAGAAGCTTTTCTTTTTTCGCTAGGCCGGCATGTGCGCCACACTCATCCGAGTGTTCCCGAATATATTGAAGGAAGCAGCAGCTTCGGGCTCCGCCGTTGCCGTCTTTATACATTCAACGCGCGCGCGGGCATCTTAAAGCAACAACATATTGGCATGAACTCTCGAAATAAGAAAGAAAATAAAAAAAGAGAAATGTATTCCAGCAGCTGAGCCTCGTCTAAAACCTAGTAGCCTCTGACTGCGCAAGCCCGCATGGCGCGCCTGCGATTTTTCGAGGAGTCGCCGCCGCCACTTCGCGTGTGTGGCGGCGAGGATATCGAAGCTGCCGCTTGCCTTTCACGGCCGTCTCTGTTTACCTATTTTTCTTCTTTATTGTTATTTAGCCGTGTTATTGTCTTTTTCTCAATGTTTTCTTTCCGCCGGATGCAAAGCTTTAGGGGGAGACCCATCAAATACAGATAAACAGAACGGGAAAATTTGCGAGAAGGAAGAAAAAAAGATAAATTTCCGCTGACCGCCGTCTTGCATTCTCGGGCGTGCTATAGCGTGCCGCAAAACGTATTCAGCTCGAAGGGAGCTAGGCGGAATATCTGAATCCCCCAACACCCCCTCGGCCCCCACTCCAGCATCTCGCGTCCTGTACGTACCCTCCCTGAACCAGATCACGCTGTCGGCACGGGCCGCAAGAGAGGAATACCCGGGTGTGATATATGGTGAGCAATGAAATTGAAGCGAATCCGGCAAAAATCTCTGTTTTTCCAATAAAGAGTCTCTCTCTCTCTCGTGCCGACCACTGGAGCGGGCTCGCTCTGTTTGCCCGTCTACTTGCTGCTTCATCGCGGCAACGCCAACAGCGCGTGTTTCTTCCTGCTTCTCTCATCCCTTGATGCACGGCGCGCCTCAAAACTCTACTATATGTCAAAGCCTGTCCGCTGTCAAAAAAAAAAAAAAAAAACTTGTTCACGTAGAAAGAGCGACGGGATGTATATGGATGGGCGCCACGTCGCATTCGGATGAACGGGAAGGACGACCGCGCACGGCGCATCTCGGCCGAAGCTGCAGGGACGACGGCAATCGTCCGATTCGAAACCTGAGAGATGAAGAAACGCAGTTTAGACGCATTTCTAGTCGATGCCGCCCCGCAGCGGTGCGCGCGTCTCTCTTCCTTCCCTCGAGGATTTCGACGAAAGGAGCACGTCGCGCCGAAGGTGGGCACCTTGGCAGGTATCGCGCCTCCTTCGTGAGCACCCGCTTCTGCAGCCGTGAGAAAAGGCGGAATGGAAATGATATTCTGCGAAGATTGCAAAGAGAAAAAAATGCATCGAGGCAGCATTTCTTTCTCTTTTCTAGCTGCTTGTGTTCTCAACGAGCAATATAAGCAGCTAATACAATTATTATTATTGTGATTAAAGGACGAATAAGACGCCTAATTTCTGCAGCTCTATAGGGAGCACGGCGCAGCGTCTTGGGGTGGGGGGAGGATGGGAGAAAAGGGGATAGAAGTGTTAAGGATGTCGTTATGGCTCGGACATGGTAGGAGTCAACAAATACAACGTAACGAGGACAGAGAGAGAGAGAAAGAGATAGGAGCTAGAGGGACAAAGTGATAAACGAGATAGATAGATAGATAGATAGATAGATAGATAGATAGATAGATAGATAGATAGATAGATAGATAGATAGATAGATAGATAGATAGATAGATAGATAGATAGATAGATAGATAGATAGATAGATAGATAGATAGATAGACAGACAGACAGACAGACAGACAGACAGACAGACAGACAGACAGACAGACAGACAGACAGACAGACAGACAGACAGACAGACAGACAGACAGACAGACAGACAGACAGACAGACAGACAGACAGACGCGAAAACAAAGGTAGGTTAGCAGGCGGAAACACCAACTTTGCTACCCTACACTCGGAAAAAACGTAAGGGGAGACGAAAGGTTGAGGGGAAAGGGAGGAAGCAAAGCATACGTACAAAAAGTGTAGGCGGAGGGCAAGAAGGAAGAGGGAGCGGGGGTATAGCCCGAACCGGGCCGCCGTGGACGGTTGCTGCGAAACTCGCGTTGTAATACAGCAAGAGAGCCACGTACAGACCGCCGTTGGCGTTCTTGAAAGATTCATGCCCCAGGAAAATTCCGTCTGCGGCCGAGATGCGGAGAAGCGAAAAGCCGAAGTAATGTAGGTTAAAAAAACAAGAAAGAAAAACAACTAGAAATGCACGTAGCCCCTGTGCGTTCGCGATCGCCTCTGCTCGGACTTGCCTTTACTCAGTGTATTTTTTTTTTTTACCCACTCCTCTGTCTCCGCTGCATGTTTATCGACGTATACTGCGTGGCGTGCGTTCTGCTCCAATGGGCTACGGCGGCGGCATGCGTTTCGGCGCTGCGAGTCAAAGTTTGAAAAATAGGATGCGGATGGTGAAATTTTATAAGCTTTGTTATGCGCTGTCCTTTCCCGTAAGGTACATTTCTTTCGTTTCTTCCTCGTTTAATATAAGCGTCTGTTGGAGCCCTTCACGGTTTCCTCGCATTTGCAACGCGAATTTCGTTATACACCACAACCGAAAATCTGGGTAAGGATTATGTTTTTACTCCTACTGCGCGTACATATGCGTGTGCATCTGTGTGCGTGTTTCGAGTGTGTGCGCGTGAGCTGACGAAGGCCAGACCCTTCGGTAAGCACATCTTTAGAAAATGTGAAAAAGAAATATACAAGCAGCTTGGGCTGGAATAATGTAACGATTCTGTTATTAATGTTATTCCTTTCTTCCACTCTGCCACTGTGGTTCTAATGGTTCAGCGCTCATCTTATTGCTGAGATCGGCCGATTGCGAGTAGTGCATGATCAGAAAGGTTATAATCGAGAGATAGGAGGGCTTACTTTATGTAAATAAAATGGAAACAGTTATTATTTTATTTGTTATTTTTGTAAAAGGCGAAGTGTTTCGGAAGAAGCTGATAATTCGCGGGAGTCGCCCTAGGGACTCCGGACTAGGGGTTCCTCCCACGCGCCGCTCCTTCTCCACTCAAACACCAATAAAGATGTTTTACTCCGTCTCTCTCCAGCAGCTTGACGAGGCCACAATACACGGTGGCAACAGATATTAACATAACAGAGTCAATGTAAGCATTCTGCCTCTGTTGTGTGTAAGACTATGCATCAAAAATTCGCATCATAACTATTTCATCGCAACAAATATGCACGATGAAAAGCAAGATCTCCTCAATCAAGCAAACAATTGCATGCCTGCTTTCTTGCTGCTTGCAGTTTGGTGCGACTCCTATGTCTTTCTCTCACCACTACAGCGCAGTTAAGTATTTAAGGGCTTTCAGGATCGGCCTGCTTTTGCAGAAACGTCAGAAAGCTGTTCCGCGGGTTGATAGATGTCAGTCAACATATGTGACCACACGTCGCCTGATATTTGTTTAGGTTGTTCACTAGCCAAACTTGCCATTAACAGAAGCCCTGCCGCCAAAAGAGCTGCAATAGTTCGATTGTGTGAGCAGCAAAGTTTAACGACGGGAATTGTTTCTGTTTCCACTAGTGTGTACGCCACGGTAGTTTTAGTGTTGCTGTAAGCCGGAAAGTTGCGCAAGCTTTCAAACACGCGAGTTTGCCAATTTCGTGGGGAGCGCGGCAACGCCGTTGATAAATCGTATCACGCCGTAATTACGCTTGTTGACAGATACTCGTGTAACGCAGTGCAACGTGTATCAGGAAGGGTGAATAATGGTCGAAAGAGGGACAGGAGTAAAGCAAAGAGAACCTAACGCTCAAGGTTATTTTACTGGCGCAGCTTGGCGTGATTTTCACCTGACATAATAGCTTGTCACATCATGATAGATTATGAAGAGAGCTAATTGTTTCTTCGAGTCGGCGATGCTTGAGCCTTGTCGTTCCTTTTATATAGAGCACGCGCGTTAAAAGAGGGAAAGCTCAACATCACTTGAGCTGTCGCATCAGAAACTAAAAAAAAAGAAAAGAAACGCTTCCAGTTGCTATTTTTCGAACATGCATAGCGCCAGCTGCTACCTTTAGTGATTACTCCTTTAGCCACTTGTTGCTCAGTTTGCATAATTCCAACGAAGGCAAATGTCAGGCTTCATTGTCAAAGAAAAAGTATGGGAATAAAAAAAAAATATATACACTGTACTAGTTTCATCAAACCGTTAAAAAACACTCCGTTGTATGAAAAAAAAATGAATAAATTCATCACACTTGTAGCACGTTAAAGAACCCCAGGTGGTCGAAATTTGCGGAGCCCTCCTTTACGGTGTCTGCCATAATTATATCGTGGTTTTGCTACTTAAAACCCAAGCAATTGAGTAACACTTAGAACTGGTCCTCGCAGGAGAGAGAGAAGGAATATCGGAAAAGTGTAACAGAGAGACACATTTCACATCGCACACAGTGCTCGAGTTTCACAGGCGGTCGCTCAATGAATTTGCTTTAAAGTACTGCAGGAGGGCTCGTGTGGCTTTCTGGGCTGATTTGCTGTGCGACCAGGCTCCCAAGGTATTTCCTTCAATAAAGGACCGATCATCGAGTATACTCAAGGCACACTGGAGAGTCCGGCGATCTTCATCAAATTGGGGACAGTGGCGCAAGAGATGTTCAATAGTCTCTACACAGTTGCAGCTTTCGCACATGGATGAATCTGCCATGCCAATGCGAAGGCTGAATGAGCTGGTAAACGCTACACCGATCCACAACCGGCGCAGAATTGTAGCGTCACGTCGAAAAATCTTGGATGGCAGTTGTAGCTGGAGTAACGATTAAAGCTTCTGTGGGCGACGACTGGATTTAAGCGGAGAATTCCAGTGCACAAGCGTGGCATATGCGCGATATGACAGAGTTCTCTAGCAGCGTGTACTCTTGACAAGGGTATGAAGAGTGTGGGTGCTCCATTGTGGGCACATCGGGCAGCGTAGTCGGCGAGGTGGTTACCAGGGATGCCACAGTGACCCGGCAGCCATTGTAAAACTATGTCGTGTCCTTGATTAGCGGCGCGATGACAAATTTCATTGATATGAGACACCAACTGGTGGTAGTTTCCACGTCGCAGACTTCGCACGCATTGAAGGGGTGCCTTAGAGTCGCAAAATATGGCCCATCTACTAGGGAATGCTTGCATAACAAACTCCATAGCGGCTCGAAGAGCCGCGAGCGCGGAGCCCGTAGATGTCGTAGGAGCGTCTGCGCAAGCAGGCGCTTCGTGATTGGCGTCACTACGGACCCGATCATACGGGGGGGTGGGGTGGAGCGGAAGTTTTGACCCCCCTCCCACGCCTAGCCATGCGTGGCATTCCCGTGTCCGGGGAAATGTGCATCCTGAGGGTCGAGCCGACGCTGGGTGATTGGACCTTTAAGGCCCCTCGGCAGAGGCAACACACCCCTTTGGCCCCGGCTTCACGTAGACGGCACCCCTGGGCTGACTCACCCAGGGAAAATCGACGGTCGCCTTTTCCTATCCCCCTCTCTTATTTTTTCTTTCCTATCTTCTTTCTTTGTTGTGCTGTGTCCTATTTTCTTCAGTTACTTCCCAGTTTTCGTAGGCGGCTCGGGTTAACCGAGTACATGTATTTTCTCTTGGACATGATATATTAGGTTATAGCGGCATTGTATGGCTGGCATCTGCAGCCTTACATGTTAAGTGCTGCAGGGTCCCCCAGTTGGACTCCATGGTGGGCGGCCGCCACTGCAGCCGAAGATTACGCAACTATAATGGAAAGAGCTTCATTCTCCCGCCTCCTTGATCGTTACTCTCACAAGAGGGTGCGCACCAACGAAATACTGCATTCTTTGACCCGACCAACAGAAACGTTCCCTAAATTTTACGTACTCCACAGCCAGAAACCCGAAAAACTCGCAAGAACTATTTCCCCTTTCATAGTGGCAAAATTCTTGACCGAAGCCTTAGGGCCGGGCTACGAGGTAACCAAAATGGCAAGCGGTGACCTGCTTCTCGAGGTCCCAGCGAAAACGCTTTACCAGAAATTCAGCAGTCTCGTATCACTAGGAAACCCACCCATCTCAGTCTCACCCCATAGGTCCATGAACAGCTCACGTGGAGTCGTTTCAGAAGTAGACCTCATTGTCTGAAGCTGTACTGCTAGAGGAATGGAAGAACCAAAACGTAACAGATGTAAAACGGATCATTATTAGAAGAGAAGGCAACGAAATCCCAATCAAACATCTCATTCTTACATTCGCATCCAGTGTTCTTCTCCAAACCACCGAAACAGGATACATTAAATTAACTGTCAGACAATAATTCCTAATCCCAGACGTTGCTTCCAATGCCAAATATTCGGCCACAAATCACTCAGCTGCCATGGCCATCAAACTTGCGTTAAATGCGGTGTATCAGGCCACCCATCCGACAACTATGCCGGCCCACAACACTGTGTCAACTGTAACAGCAATCATCCCGCACATCACGTTCATGTCCAAGCTGACAAAAAGAAAAGGAGATCACATTGAAGTACAAAGTAGACATTTCTTTCCGCGAAGCCCGTAAAAGGTGCTTACCCTTTCACACCACACCCTACGCTGATGCGCCGCGCCGGAGGGCAACGTCGCATCGGCACCCGCCACTCCAGTCTGCGCAGAGCGAGCCGTCGGCTGTGGCGCCTGCCCTCATGGCGGCAGTAGTTCAATCTACGCCGCCAACTCACGAACAGGGACCAGTGACTCCAGGGTCGTCGGGTCTCAAGGCCTCGTCTCACCAGGCGAGGCCCGAAACTCGAAGAACCAGCTCGCGCGTGCGGGCATCCAGTGCCTCCGAGGAGGCAATGGACACGCCATCTGTACCTCAGGTTCCGAGAGACCGGCGCGGTCCTCTTGACCGCGCCAAGAAAAAAGAAACCAATAACGGGGCCGGACGACGGTCCTGCCTCCTGAAACAGAAAGTATTCCACATGAACACTCCACACTTTCTTATTGTATATATAGTATCATTTTATGCCTAATATGCAGACAGACACAAATATTACAATGGAACGAAGCCTTCTTCGAAACCTCAATGACATACAACTCCTCCTCCAGGAACTCAATCCAAAAGTGCTGTGTGTACAAGAGACCCACATAAAATCAAAACACACAAACTTTCTACGCAATTACATCATTTTCTGAAAGGACCGGGATGATGCCATGGCGTTATCTGGAGGTGTAGCCGTTATAGTTAATCAGTGAATAGCATGCACACAATTACCTCTTCAAACATCCCTTGAGGCAGTGGCCGTTCGAGCCGTTCTTTTAAATAAAGTCATCACAATTTGCTCTGTCGACATACCTCCCCACCACCATCTCCAAAAACATAAATTTCAGTCCTTAATCGATCAATACCAGAGCCTTATGTGCTCCTTCGAGACTTCAGTGCACACAACTGTTTATGGGGTGACTCTCGCTGCTATGCGCGAGGTCGTCTAATTGAACAGTTCCTTTTCTCCTCCGCGCGTGTCTGTTGAATCTGAAAGAGGCAACATATTATAGCCTCGCTAACAATACCTACTCGTCCATAGATCTCAGCATTGCATCTCCATCGCTTCTACCCCTACTTTAATGAAAAGTCATCAATAGTCCTTATGGAAGTGACCACTTTCCTATAGTTCTGAGCACACCAATAGCGAATGAATGTCCTCCACAGGTTCCCAAATGGCACATTGACAAAGCCGTTTGGGAACATAGAGTTACACTCTTAAGTTGGACCGACATGTGTACTTTAAACATAGATGCAGCTGTAGACTACCTTGCAGCTTTTTTTTTTTATTAATGCCGCAATCAAATGTATCCCACAAACAAGTGGACTGTCTGGCAATCGACGTGCCCCGTGATGGAATAATGAGGGCTGAAACGCGCGCAACAAGCAAAAGAAAGCGTGGGGATTGCTTCATAGTGATGCAGAACTATCTATGGTACTATCGATAGTATAAAATCAACGAACTCATTGCAGAATAAACTTGGTTCCCCGAGTGGAGCCGGAGGGAGGAGCAGGCTGAAGGGCATGAAAGTTGACATGCCTGTGTTCTTCGCCTGAGCGCTTTGCTGACACATGATCATAAAGTCAAACTGTTCAGCTGTAGCGGAAAGGAAGGCGTTACATGCGGTGGAACTTCGCGGCTTCAAATTTGTAGTGCATTTTATGATTTCAAAATTAGAAAAAAATATCATTAACTAGGTTCGTTAATTGTAAGATGTAACTCGTTGCTTTTGGATGTGAATTTATTGATGGACATATTCCGCCAATTTCACTGCGGAAATAATTTATTTCTTCCGCGAAAAATTGCTCATAAATTAAGCGAAGATGATAGTAGGCTATCGCAAATATTCTGGCAATTTGGCCGGCCAGCAACGGCATCATTATTCACACCACTATCGAGAGTATTGCCACGTGTTTGTGACGTTAAGAATGCTGCAACAAGCCTAGGAAATACGGAGTTCTTTATTTGGGCGAACTTGTGCCCAGAAAATCAAAACTCAATGCACAAGCGATACACGCTGCGCACTGATAGCGGCGAGAACAGTCGTCGGCCGCTGAGTAATCTGATCATCGGTGGAACGCGTCGTCTTTTATACATCAGTCATGGAACCTTCCAGCGTTATCGCTGGTGCTCGCTAAGCTCTCGAATAAACTTGACTATTCGCGTCCTGCGCGTGATATTAACAGAATGATCTCAAACAATCGTGAAGCTTCTCAAACACTACGGCGCGGTCTGCGTAAAACGTTGCTAACATAATAATAATAATAATAATAATAATAATAATAATAATAATAATAATAATAATAATAATAATAATAATAATAATATCTGGGGTTTAACGTTTAACGTCCCAAAACCAAGATATGATTATGAGAGATGCCGTAGTGGAGGGCTCCGGAAATTTAGACCACCTGGGGTTCTTTAACGTGCACCTAAATCTAAGTACACGGGCCTCAAACATTTTCGCCCCCATCGAAAATGCAGCCGCGGTGGCCGGGATTCGATCCCGCGACCTTCGGGTCAGCAGTCGAGCGCCATAACCACTAGACTACCGTGGCGGGGCAAAACGTTGCTAACAGTCTTTGTGGGTGAAGCCCGAATACATCACAACAAAGCAATGAACACGCGTGGCGTTATATCGCAAGTAATATTAAACATGGTACTACCGATTGCACTATCGATAGTTTGTCTACACTATCGATAGTTTAAAAAAAAAAAAACTATCGATGCTATCGATACTCAATTTACCGATAGTTCTGCATTACTATTGCTTCAGGACTCTCCGACAGCGGAAAACCTTACAAATTATAAGAACACAAAGTCTCAAAGCAGGAGAGCGCGCCGACAGGCTATAAGGGAGAGTTGGCAGAAATTCTTGTCAGGCATCAATTCCTATACACGTGAGGATAAGTCTGGAACATGTTTAGTAGGGTAGCAGGACGACAAGCATATTCACTGCCTCTAGTAAACACACAAGGCTACAGCTTGGAAGACCAAGCTTAGTTCCTGGGCACACATTTCGAACCGGTGTCAAGCTCGTCGCACTATTCCGAGGCTTCACAACTCTATAAAACAAGAATAGAAAAACAGAACCCAGAGCGCAAATTCACAAAACACGAAACGTACAATGAACCTTTCCGCGTAGCTGAGCTACAGGCATCGCTTAACTGCTGCAATAAATCCGCCCCAGACTCCGGCCGTGTAGTATATGAAAAGTTGAAACACTTGCCCTCTCAAACTAAAAAAACCCTCATTTCCCTCTATAATGCTGTTTGGTTTTCCGGCGAGATCCCCTCTGCCTGGAAATAATTAATAATAATAATATCTGGGGTTTAACGTCCCAAAACCACGATATGATTTGAGAGACGCCGTAGTGGAGGGCTACGGAAATTTCGACCACCTGGGGTTCTTTAACGTGCACCTAAATCTAAGTTCATGGGCCTCAAACATTTTCGCCTCTATCGAAAATGCAGCCGTCGCGGCCGGGATTCAATCCCGCGACGTTCGGGTCGGCATGGAGCGCCGTAACTACTAGACCACCGTGGCGGGGCCCTCTGCCTGGAAGGAAGCCATTATTATTCCGATTCTAAAACCAGGGCACGGACTTTCCTCAGTTTCAGCGTCGGCCGACGGCTGCTGGCGCATTTGGGCGTCGCTCGGCTCCGAATAGATCCTGCTGCATTTCGCGCCAGACGCGCGCGGCCGCGCCGGACTCGCATGTACAGGAACTAGACATGTTCGCCGGACCCAACATCACCGGCGGCGCGCCGGTGTTTCCACCTCCGGCGGCGGTGCGTGAACGGCGCGGGGTTCATCGGACCGGCGGCGGCGCGGCGCGGGGGGAGGGAAGGGGGGGGGGGGGGAGGGCGAAGCAGTGATTGCGATAAGTACTCGCCGTAATGTTACATGACCGAGGGCTAGCAGCTAACTCTTTTTGCTCCGATCTCACTTTACTCTACAAAACGCTGGTGTATGGCAATACGGCCACTCCCGGGAGACAAGCGGTTTTTGGTCAGTTTGTCGTATCAGTGGTCCGAGCGCGAATCAGTGAGATCACAGCGCTCACAGCACTCACAGTGCGTAGAAGGTATACGAGTCGTTCTCTGGGGGATGTCTGCCGAAATAGCGTGCGTGCCAAGGCTCTCGACCGCGCCTTTATAGTCAAAGTTCACAGTTGCTGCTCGACTTAGCAGTCCCTCACCCCAGACATCCCTTCCTGCTGCTTCGCCCAGCAAATGACGGGCGGGGCGTTTCCTTCTGCTTGAGGAGCAATCGACGGCAGGCCTCGCACGCGGGTTGATGTTATTCCGTGTGACGGAGATGGCCAGCTTGTTTCATCTCTGCTTTAGCCATGTTCCTTGCCAACGCTCACGAGCTTTTACTCGCGGGTAGAACATACAATGCGCGCGGAGCGATGTTATCAATTTAGAGTTTATACGGAATATGAAGGCGACGGTGAAAACCTGTCCTGAGTGTCCATACAATTGCTAACGCATTAAAAAATATGCAAAAAACCGTCAAAACGGGCTCGCCTTTTTCCTGGAAAGCTGCATAGTCTCCGCTGTAAAGAGTGCGTGCGTTGGAGGAATCATATAATCCGGCGCCTTTACCATTGGTTTCGTTCTCGCCTTCAATACCCTTCTAACGAGGGACATCTCCTCGACACTTATTTCTTCATAAAGCACGCGTACAATGTCAGCACTAAGCGTTGAACCTATCGTGATTTCGCGCCTGTCGGCTACAGTCTGTTATCTCTGCATGCGCGGTCACAAACGCACAAAATGGAGCGAAATCAGTTAATCGCGCACGATAGTCGTGCGAGAGACGCAAGAGCGGGTTGGCGGCTGCATAGCAAAGCAGTACGGGAGACAATTCACAACTGTTATTTCTCGTATATGGACCAGTCGAGAGTATGTACCCTGATGATGTCACGTGAATCACTGTTTTGGCATCACCAAGTGCACCAAAAGACAAGAAACGCCAAGAGATAATAACGCGCGCGTTGTTTTTGTTTTTTTTGTTGTATTTTCAGAGGCTGTTAGGAGCCCTTTATAAAAACAGGGCGTGCAAACACGGACACAGGAGAGTAGTCAAGACACCAGAAACGCCGCTAACAACTGGAAAATCACACAGCGGCGGAACCGAAGGTAGACACAAATATTTATCTGCGCATTCCCACGTAAGAGGTCATACCTATCAATCAAGAGCGAGTAGTGGTCTACGTGAGAGATAGCTGTTCCCTCTCTCGACTTTTCTCTAGTGTTTCCACGTCATGTCTTCTTAAAGGGACACTAAAGAGAAACAATGAATTGGTTTAGATTGATAAAGCGTGCTCGGAGAACTCTTGTGTAGTTTATTTCACCACCACAGGTTTATTATTAGAGGAGAAAAAAAAGTTCAAAGTTTCTTTTTACAGCGAAAGCTGTTATGACCTCATTTCACCGGCCGTTTTTGGCGCCGTAGTTGTCCGCCGCCGCCGCCGCCGGTGTCCGTAACCACTATCGCTCGAAATAAGAAAAGAAAACGAAATAAGAAAAAAAATCCAGGATGGAACGTGGTTCGAACCTGGGCCGTCTGCGTGGGAGCCCAGTATTCAACCTCTGAGCCATGCCGGGTGCTTGAAACTGCTTTGCAAAAAGGTCTCATACAGGCTTCATGTCGGAAAGGAACCACATTAACATATGCAATATAGCGTGGTAGAAGAGTAAAATAAACACCGAGCGTTGCACAACGCGAATTGTGTAATCAGGCGTCACACAATGCGAATTGCGCAACGAGAAGGTTGTTGAATGCTTCCAACTCATTACAAAGGGCTCCGCCATAATTCTTCATCGTCATCAGGCACAGCATCAACAAAGTGCGCATAATGCCTTACATGCGTTTAGCAGGTACCACGGCTCTCCGTAGAATGACGAAAAATGGCATAATGCCTGCTTTCCTACTTCTCAAAAATTGCAATGATTTATAGCATAGTGGGTTCCTCGCAAGTGCACTTGTATTAGTTGCCAAGGAAGCCCATAAGCGCATGATCCATTTCCTCGGGGTCTCAGTAAAGTTCTTCGCCCCCCCCCCCCTCTCTCTCCCACGTCAACGTATGTTATACAGTATGGCGGGAGAGGGACATAGCGACCGGGCGTCACCTAATGCAAATTACATAACTGGTGGGCCGTTTAAAGCTTCCAACCCATTACAAAGGGTTGAGCCATAATTCTTCATCGTCATCAGTCGTCGCGTCAACGAAGTGCACATAATGCTTACAAACATGTAGCTGGTGCCTCGCTTCTCCGCAGAATGACGGATTATGGCTTAGTAGGTGCTTCCGAACTTCGCAAAACTTGTGATTTATGGCGTAGTGGGTACCTTGCTAGTGTACTTGTATTAGGAGCCCCAAGAGAGCTTACAACGGTGCTTTAGAAACGCCGCTATTCCAGCTTTCGCTGTGACTGTGCTGCGGTTTCAGCGCAGGCCTGGGGGTTCTTTAAATTTCGCGCCGAACTTTGTAACTCGTGACGTAAAATATTTCAAAGAGCATTTAACGTATTTTGGCGCCATTGGCTCGACGAAATTTCCACAAACTCGTTATGTCAAATCTCTGGCCCCCTCAGAGGATAATGTACTTCGATTTAACCGATCAGGAACTACGTATGCCCGAGCAGGCGCCGTCAAAAATATGTGACGTCACGGCAAATGGTGCGAGAATTCCAAGGTGGCGTCGCCACCTGTATTTTCTTTTTGCGCGTTTTCTCGCTTATTAAGCGTCTTCTCGCGGCAAGCATGGTGTTTTTGGTATCGTGGAAGACTACTTTACTAATGCGAGAAAAATCGTTTTGCTGTTTAGTGTCCCTTTAACATGAATACCTACCAACTAGCTCAGCTAATATTCTAAGTTTGTCATTCTCTTTACATCTGTACTTATTTATCAATTTACTCGAGTAAGAATGAAAGGAAAGAAGTGTACTACCGCACCTATATATATATATATATATATATATATATATATATATATATATATATATATATATATATATATATATATATATATATATATATATATATATATATATTACTTACCTTTTTTATTTATTTATGCACAGTGTACTAGGTCCAAGACTCCAAGAATATGCTATCCAGCGAGTTGGGTCGCCGCCCTTTAAGGCTGGAGGACGCGGCAGAAGGACAGGCAATACTCGGGATATTTCTGGAGAAGAAAAAGATACTACAACTTCTAGGGAGCTATTCTCGATGCGTTCATCCAAAGGAGATGTCCAGAGTCCATTTCGGCAGAGCGCATTCAGTGATTCCAAAAAGCGGTGAGCCGTGATGTATCCGCGCTCTTGACCACGTCGCCGCACCGAACCCGCCAGCTCAGCGTAAGAAGGAAGTGGACGAAATGCACAGAAACAGGAAATTTTCAAGTCTGAATTTGCGTATGAATGTGTCCCAGATGTTTGAGAACGGTGCAGGGAATGCGTACCGATCTTACAGCTGCGTTAGACCAGCGGCCGCAATAAAGGGACTGTCTATATACCGTCCTTCATCGTTTTTCTGTTTTGTACCGCAATCGAAAGCACACAGCCTGAAGTGTCAAACCCTGCAGCGGTTTCTCTGGAAAGTGAGTAGAAATTTTTAAAACAGAATGTTTCGATCTGCGTTCGGTCTTCTTCCATTGGCGTGAAACATGCCCACAACACTGGTTGGTGGACGCGATGACGATTGTAGTGCCGGTAAAAATTTAAACCGAAAGCACATGTGATTTCTCTAGGATTACATTATATTCGCTGAACACTAATGTAATGAATGTAACAGTCGTTTTCAGCGCGCTAGCAGTTAAGTGAAGCCTTATTTCACGATTACAGAACACTTCTTTTGCTGTAATCGCAGTCTATGCGTTTATTTTAGCATTGCTGTTGCAATCCAAGACAAGTTGATTCATGAAAAGGAGACTACAAATGCACGTCTTCACAGCCCAACAAATGTGAGACATTCTAACAGCAATACAGCGGCACGGTATGACTAGCGCGGAGAGCCGCAAGGAACAGCGCATGAGTGGAAGCAGACGAAATCGGAGGTGGCGGCGCAAGCAGCGCCACCTGGCGCCTTTTTAGACGTGTGAGGAAAAAAAGGCAAAAAATTACTCTCTGGCGCAACCGAAAGCTGCCTCAAGTGCGTAAAATACAATTTTAAGTTATACATTCTTGTTTTTAAGCAAAATGAGTCTACCTGCGAGGATTTCCTGTCCTACCAGTAGACTGAACCACATTGCCGTTGGGTGACGCTAGCGGTCATTCTTTCACGATTTTAAACATCAAATTAAAAATATAATTCCTTTTTTAATGGGACAAAAGCATACTCGTTGCCGCCGATGTGACGAACGATCTTCTCATTTTCACCACAATCAGAAGAATTTTTCCGAGCGGTAGACAGTCCCTTTAAACCCTAAATCGATGGCTAACACGATCAAAATATATGTGCACTGAAAATCGGATCTCTGAGAGCTGCGTTCGTTGCGTTGAAGTGCATTCCGTCCCTATCATTCGTGTCGAGAGTGTTTGAACGCTTCGTGATGTCATGATGGCGCTGCAGAACAAGAACCGGAAACAGGGGGCGCACTTCTCGCCAAGCTCCCGCTATTCAGCGGCTGCTGAAATGGACAATTCATTACATGAACACATAGAGAAGGGCTCCTCCGGCGAAGTGCTGTATTTTATTTCCAGATTCCCCATTCGAATTAAAAGAAAAGACTAACGGCGGCGCGCCGCAATTATTGCGCGGCGGCTGCTGTGGCGTGATCTCTCTTGGGACTTCGGCTAGGGACCCTAACCCTACTTCGGCGGCGGCGCGAGCGGCGTGACCAATGACAGGCGGTCGCACCGGCGCGTTGGAACCGGCTCGACTGTAGCGGAGACCGATTTGCGCCTGGCGTACCGTCGCCGGCTCGACGTGACTATATGCAACGTCTTCACGCGCGCCCGTCGGGAAAGTCGAAGTATAACAGGGCATTTACTGGTCCTGCGTAGCAGATGATAAATTGAAACTGTCGTGTACTCCCGTGATTTTTGTATCTGCACTTCTCAACGACCCGCGACGCAAATTGATCTGTTGCGATTAGTGAACGCGATACGGACCTATGCGCCTTGGCCATCACGTTATCACTTATCAGGGATGTAGGCGCTTCCTTGCCATGTACCGCCGTCAGAAATACTGACGTGCTGTGAAGCCTATGCCTACAGCCGCGGCCGCTCATTTTGCCTAAGTCCTCGCGCACGGTTGTTTTGCTCGAAGCATGGCTGAGAGCGTTGCAATACGATAGCGCATGAGCGCAGTCACGTGGCTTTATTTCACATTTCGCGAGCTTTCTTTAAACGCTGGAAAATATCGCCACGCAGCATGTACGTTGCCGCTGAAAATTGAATCCATCATTTTGGGATGCCCTCTACAACGTAACGAAACTCACTTGGCCCTAAAGTGAATAATAAAAGCACTAGTTATGCATAAATTAACTTGTTGCGCGCAATATTAGAAATACCCTAACGAGCACCACGTGACGTCAACCATATGTCGTTTGTTTCAGTTGTGGTTAACCCCCATTTTTTAAATCCTTGGTTCTAGTTACGTGAAACACGCGGTATATCTACATAAGACCCCATGTATTTATATGAACCACGTCGCTTTGCCACGCGGGCGCACGGATTTCCGAGGGAAGTAGCCCAAGAATGATAAAGGATGAACGTATAAGTAGGAGGAAGAGTGTGTCTTTGCAGACTGATGTCCAAGAGCACGCATGTTCACTAACGACCTCTGGAGCCGTGGTCACAAAACCGCAGGCGGACTGGAAATCACGTGCGTCGGCGCGTCGGGCATTCTACCGAGGTTTTTGCGGGGCCATGCACGTTTGTGGCGTTGCATCGATCGTCCGATGAGTGGGCACGCACGCAAACCGCTGCCGGCGTATGTGAGAGTACTAGTGGCGCGCTATCAGCTGACGCTCTCCACATCTATGTCTCCCCTCGGGAGCTCCCCTGGAGAGGTGGAGTCACGCCGTTTGGGGAAAAGTGCGATGGGACTCAGTGCAGCGTGCTTAACGGTGGTTTTCAATCTTTCTGACCCCTTAATGTACTTTTAAAAGCAAGCATATACATTAGGTGTTGTCCTCCTACGTTACCTTTACAGTTGACCTTTGCACTACGACTTCGAAGCCAACCATGTAGGCTAAAGATACAGTTGTCAGCCTGCTTTGTCACTATGCTGGGATAAACTGCTGTATTGCGCTGAGAATACAGCAGTTTCTTGCATTGAGAATAGCATTGAGAATACAGTAGTATTAGTGTCTTGCTATCGCATTCATTGCTTCGCCCTTGTGGCGAAACTGTAACTTTTTTTATTGAAAACGGAAGTTGTTCGACACACACACACACACACACACACACACACACACACACACACACACACACACACACACACACACACACACACACACACACACCACACACACAACACACACCACACACACACACACACACACACACACACACACACACACACACACACACACACACACACACACACACACACACACACACACACACACACACACACACGTTCATGTTGTCCATCCATCCTGCGTGGAAGCGTCTCTTATGGCGAAACCCTCCATGGATGGATGGATGCTATGAGCGTCCCCTTTATAACGGGGCGGTGAGATGTCTGCCACCAGGCTCGAAGAAAAAAAAAACCTTCCTTGTTTCATGTTGGCTTAATACCTTATCTCCGTTGATTAAATCTATGTTACTATACCAAAAAAATATAAATTCATGGTCCATCTCTCTGCCTCTTAAGGCAGAATGACCTTATTTTTCCCCATTATTTATTTTTGTACTTTAACTCTACTTTTCTGCCACCAATACTCTAACCGTCTCTTACTTATTTCTATCGCAGGGGTGTTCAGCTTTCCATTGTTGTCCCTAAAACCCAAGGCTTCATGTAGACTCGTGCCCACACGTGTACCTGGGTGAATATCGCCACATTCAATCAGTACATGTTCCATCGTTTCCTTAGTTCCCCCGCAGCATGTACATTGTTCTTCTTCGTTACTGAATCTCGCTTTATAACTACGCGTTCTAAGGCAGCCCGACCTTGCTTCAAACAGTAAAGCGCTTCCCCTTGAATTATCGAAGCGTTTCCCCTTGAACGCGAGGCGGCCCACCATCCTTTGATTTACATCCATTCCTGATCGTACCCTGACATCATGCACACCGCTGAGTTCCCAAATGTAAGTCCCGGGACCATCACACCCTTCCACAGCCCTCGAAGCACCTCGTACCTATTGTATCCCTATAAAGCTCTGTGCTTCATAATTGCAGCATTACTCTTTTCTTTTGCTACCGATGCTTTCTCTTGTACCTCCATATATCTATCCCTCTCATTTACCCATACTCCGAGGTACTTGTACGCGCTTACCCTCGGTATTTTAAATGCGAATGCATTTCTTAGTCGAGCCATGTCAGGCGCCGTGTGGCGTCCGCGATCTCTCCGCTCCCGCCCCCCTCTCCCACAGCAACAGCTGCGAGCGCGCGCGCTCCTCCTCGCCCCTAGCAACCGGAGCAGGTGGTGTGGGCGGATCAGCGGAGAATGAGGGGAGAGGAGGAGCGCGCTCGGGCGCGTGAGGGCGCTCGCATCGCGGGAGTTCGGCGGAGCTCCCGCGTGTGTGGGAGAGTGTGGGCGAGGGTAGGCAACTGCTTCGGCGCTTCTCCTCTCGGCGGGCGCCCCACTCTCCCGTTCGCTCGCTCGCAAGCGTATATAAATGGAGCGGAGCGCGCGCTCTACTCTCTCTCGACCCGTTCGCCGGCTTTCGCTACGTACTAGGACATGTACATGCTCGCCTACACCGGAGGCGGAGTCTTTGTGGTGACCGTGTCCTCGCGCCCAACATCGCCCGAGACGCCGTTGCCGCGCAGCTCGATGCGGCCATGGAAAGTGTCTGTGCGCGCTCCAAAAGCTCTGACCCCGTTATCTTAGTTGGTGACTTTAACGTTGACGTGCGAAAGACGAGTGGACAGTGGCTTGTCGAGTACATGCGCACCAAGCACTCTATGCAGTGTGCCTCTACCACATCCGAACTCTGCCCCACATTAATTCACGGTACTTGCATTGATCTAGTCTTTACCCGAAACTGTGATGCCCGCATGCTTCTCAAAGACCCTCTGACCGTGCACTTTACCGAACACAAGGCAGTGATCGTGGCCGTCAAGTGCAACGATAACACGAACAGGTGTTAAATAAATCGTTACCCTACAAATCACCGTCTCGTCATTCATTATATAATTACTTCGCCGCACACTCGCGCCCGAAGAAATGCATTCGCATTTCCTCACGATGCCTTTCGGGGAGGTGGGGTGAATTTTTTTTGGCCCTGTATTAAGACCGCATGGTCTTCGTGATCATTGAATACCATCAATCCACATTTTGTTGCACTAAATCCTAGTCCTAGATCCTCACATTCCCTTCCGCATATATCTGCCAGTCGCTGTATATCATCTTGACTGTCCGGAAATAAGACATTATCATCAGCATAAAATAGATCTGGAAGCTTCTGCTCAACCATCGTGCCGACCTGTTTGTGTGACAAATTAAATCCAATTTTGCTACCTTCTAACGCTTTTTCCATCCTCACCATTTACAGCATGAATAACAGCGGGGACAAAGGACATCCCTGTCTCAGCCCCTTGCTAATTTCAACGCTGTCCTTGCCACTTATTCATTCCCATTCTATACAAACTGTATTTTCTCGGTATATTTCCCTCAAAAGCTGTATACAGTCGTCACCTATGCCCACTTCTTTCAATATATCCCACAGAATTTCCTGATTAACGTTGTCATATGCCCCGGTGATATCTAGATAAGCTACGTATAAGGGCCTGTTTTCTATTTTCAATATTTCATACACTGGGTAAGAACAAACAGATTATCGTCTAACCGCCTGTCGATTCGAAATCCATTCTGAAGTTCTCTCAAAATATCATTTTGTTCTACCCACGCTTCTCTTTTTAATTTTACTGCCTGCATCGCCAACCTGTATAGCACCGATGTAATGGTTAGCGGTCTATACGAACGAATGTTATCCTTTTCTCCCCTGCCTATATAGATTAAGTTCATTCTACTTTTTCGCCAACTGTCTGGTATTTCCCTCTCCTGTAAGCACTTTTCTACGGCTTTCAGCAGTGCTTCTCTAGTGTTATGTCCGAGTTCGTTAATGAGGCTGACGGGAACCCCATCTAAGCCCGGAGTAGTGCGCTTAAGAATTTTTCCTTCGGCCTTCTTCCAACTGAAATTCTCTAGTACTACATTTTCGTCGGTTACACTCCTTTGCGTACTTTTGCTCTCCGGGGGAATCCCCTGGGCGACCTTTTTAATCGAATCGGCTGTTATCTTTCACATTTGGTGTAGCCCCATTCCTCTTTAATATTACCCTGCGTGGCCTTCCTGAGCTCTTAAATCAAATCCCACACATTAGGCACTCGCTGTATGCTGATGATATTACCATTTGGACCTGCACAGGCTCAGATGGGCAAATTTGCGACGCACTGCAAAGCGCAGCCGACACTGTTCAAGAATACGTACAGAAAATGGGCCTTAGCTGTTCCCCCCCAAAAATCCGAGCTTTTAGTAATCAGAAGCAGGAACAAGAAGGATTGCCCCTACACTGGAGTGCCCCCGGCGATAGATATCACAGTAAATGGAAGCCTTGTCCCTATTGTTCGTACAATAAGGGTTTTAGGAATGCTCATCCAGCATAACACTCATAATACGGAAGCTTTAAACAGACTGCAGGTCACCATGCAACAAACAACAAGACTTCTCAGGAGAGTGGCCACTAAAAACCTAGGAATGAAGGAACCAGACTTATGCAAATTAATTCATGCCTTTGTCATCAGTAGAGTCACCTACTCGTTCCCTTACTACCACCTAAGAAAGGGGGATGTGGAAAGACTCAACTCCCTCATTAGACAAACATATAAGTGTGCTCTGGGCCTTCCCAGGTACGCAAGCACAGAAAAACTACTGCGTTTGGGTATCCACAACACAGTGGAGGAATTAATCGAAGGACACCTAACGGCCCAAGAAGAAAGGCTTTCACGTACCAAGGCAGGCTTGCAGATACTCAGCCGCCTCGGCCGACGCACTAGTTACACACTCAACAATAGGGTTTTCTTACCATTGGCAACTCGTGCACACCTTACGATTAAATCCTTGCCCAAAAATATGCTGGCAGGAATACACGAGGAAAGAAGAAAGGCAAGGGCAGAAAAACTCGCGCAAACCTTTCAGGATCGCCAAAACGTAGTCTATGTCGACGCTGCTCGACAGGCGAGAGACCGTTACACCATATGCGCGGTGACCGGCCACGGGGAACCTCTTACTGCAGCCACCGTAAAAGCAGCCTCAGCCTTAGAGGCCGAAGAAGCCGCCATCGCGCTGGCCACCTCAGTCCGCGCAACTAGTTACATCATGAGTGACTCTAAAAGGGCGCTCACGAACTTTATGATGGGCTGTGTTGGGCCGATCGCGGCCAACATCCTTAAAAATAACAAATGCAGCAATAAGATGCAACTTGTATGGGTGCCCGCTCACGCGGGGAATCCGGGGAATGAGGCGGCCCACCGTGTAGCCCGAGGTTTGATCAACCGGGAGGTGGACCCCTCCACCCTGGACTTCCCGCAGGAGGGAATCACCACATATAATGAAATTACAGCATATTATAGAGAGAACCGCAAAACATACGCGGCCCCGCATACAGACCTCACAAGGGCACAGGCTACGATCTGGAGGCATATTCAAACAGATTCTTTTCCCAGCCCCCATCGGCTGTCAAAATTTTACCCGGAATCAATCCAACCGCACTGCCGACATTGCGGCTGCCTGAAGGCTACCCAAAATCACATTCTTTGGGAATGCGAGGGAAACCCGCCTCCAAAAGCAATACTGCCAGCTTCCTCCCTCGAGGCGTGGGAGTCACTCCTGTCATCAAATGACCAACGTATTCAGACAGAAGTTATAAACTGGGCCGAAAAGGTCGTGGCAAGCTACTTGCCACCACCATTCGAACCACCGGCAAGCTAAATTCAACGACCTCGATGTGCCGTCAATAAAGTTGTCTCTCTCTCTCTCTCTCTCTCTTTCTCTCTCTCTGTTATCTTTCGGATGTAACCTAGCGCTTAATACCCTTCCAATTGATTTCATCCTCCATCTGCCATATGTTGTTGCATTGTGACAGACTTCCTACCCAGCGCTTTTAGGTGGCTCCAAAATATCCTAGGCGCGGCCTTCTTCTTTTCGCGAATCTTTAATTTTTGCCTCGACTAATTTCTGCACAATGGATTTTTGCTGTAAATATATTTCCCATATTTGGTTGACTTCGTCCTGTGGCCGCTTCTCCTTTTTTGCCTGTCTGTGCTCCCGTGATGCCTCACGTCGCTTCTCGATCGCCTCCCGGATTTCTTTGTTCCACCAACTTTTGGCTTTCTCTTTCCTTTCCAACAAATAGTTTTCTTCGCTTTTTCCATTTCTTTCGTGATTACATGTAGCAGCTCACAATACTTCCAGTCTTTGCCTGGTAGTTCGTCTTTTTCCTCGACTCTTGCGGCTATACTTGTTATTTGTTTGTCATTTAGATACAAGCTGCCAAACTTTGATTCTATGTTCTTATTTTCAGTTTTATATCCCATTTGTAATATTATGCGTTTATGATCACTACCCAAGCTGTTAATGCCTTCCTCGTCTATTCTCATCTAAGTTTGTCATATATTCCTTCTGTCATGAGACAATAATCAATGCTCGATTGCCTGTTTCCGACTTCCCACGTGATCTGTCCCTCACACTTAGGCCCCACGTTAACTATCTCAAGACTATGTTGCTCGCAGAGATCTAGCAATAACTTGCCATTGGTGTCTGAATATCCGTCAAGGTCATGGATGTGAGCGTTCATGTCCCCTAGAAGGATTATTTCGGCATCATGAATAAATTCTTTAATATCGGTGCTTATACATTTCACTATTTCCAGATTCTTTTCTCTGCAGTTATTCCCCGTCCACAAGTAAGCTACACCTAGCCACGTTTTCTTTCCACCTACTGTGCCCGAAACTCATATGTGCTCTGAACACGTTTGTTTCACTCTATCCCATTTTGTTCTGCTATGAATTAGCATTCCAACACCCCCACCTCTACTTTCTGATGTGATCCTGTTACATCCTTCCCAAATATAATTGTCAATATGTGGTGGATCTTCCAAGTCTCTAAGGTGTGTTTCTGTAACCGCATAAACACCTATCTGTTCCTTGTTTAACTGTCCCTCAATCTCTAACCATTTTGCCTTTTTTCTGCCACCGTGCATGTTTATGTAACAATTGCAACACGCGCCTTCTCCCATCTTTTACCCTTTCTCTGGTTTTTCGCTATACTGCCTGTCAAAGAGTCCCCCTGGTTGTTTTCCTCATTACAAGCTACCCTGGGCACCGAAGGGCCCTCGTGCCCCCCCCCCCCCCCAAAAAAAAAAGCTACTGCGCGTCCTGCAAGTCGCCAACCCACCTCATGACCAAGCCTCCTATCGAAGTGTATTCCGTCTTTTCGAAAACCACCCGACCTGTGCACCTCTCTGTTTATTTCCACTACCTCGATGCCTTTCTCTCGACTCATCTGCCATATCTCTTTGTTTGCGTCGACAACCGCTCTTTGCAGGTTGCCGTCACGCACCGGTATCTCCGGTATTGTGCACACCACTATCTGCACCTGAGGGGAAATGGCGCGCATGTCATCGACCCCTTTCGCCAATGTGGTCGCTAGTTCGGCTGATTTTTTATTCAAGACGTCGTTTAGATCGGTTTAGACCTCCCGCGATTATCACGAGGTTACGTCCATTAGCCTTAGTTGCGAATTTTGCGCTAGCTTGTCTCATCACTGATCCCAGCCTATGTCCCGGGAACTTCCCTAATAAAACTCGTTTGTCGCCTCTCACCCTTTCCTTGACTGCTTCTGCACATCTAACTAAATTGGAGTCCCCGGCGACCATCACCTGCTCCGACTTTTCTGCTGGACTGTCCCGCACCTGGCCACTGCCTCGGTTACTAGCGCGTGCCACTGCTGCTGTATTGTCCCATCCCCTTCCCAATACTACTTCGCGGAAGCTGGGTCCTGTGACCCTTGCACCTGTCTTTTCCAAACCTGTTTCCCCCTTCGCGTCTACCACTGTGGGGGTCGATGCCCCGCTAGCCCCGCTGTTCCCGCGGTCGCTTGCTTCCTTGTTCACCATGACTAGACCATGACTACCTTGGATAACCCTTCCTCGGCTGACTTAAGCCTTTCCCCCATAGCCATCGTTTTTTCCCGCTCTGTCGCCAACGCATTCTCCAGCTCGGCGATTCCATGAGCTCATTCTGGGCAGCCATCATTATTTCCATTTTCGCCTCTAACTCGCATTGCTTACACTTGGCGTCAGCTCCCTCTGTCTTCTCATCCGTACAAACCTCTATTTTCCATCCCATTCCTCACCCTGAACACTTTACGGTCTTTTTGACCATGGCTAGATCGTTCACACGGCGGATTAGATACACTTAAAGCCAAATGGTATCACAAGACTCCGCAAGTATGTTACACTTCAAAGCATATGTGTACCTCTCAGCCACGTGGTGGCCGAACAAACAAATAATAAAAAAACCCAGGCGGCTGTCACACAGGAAACAGTACAAAGTTGTAAGCCCTATTAAGCTTCAATCTATAGTCGGGTACAACTTTAGAAAAAAGGAGAGGCCCCGCCCATATGACCGAAGCGCGGCAGCCGATTGCCTCCGCGGCAAAGAAATAGTCCCGCTTCTTCTCCTTGAGCGGAGGCACCGGCCGTCCGGCTCGTGACGTCAGTCTAGAGCGCGCGCCCATTGGTGGAAGCGCGTGTGCATCCGCCTTTGAGGTGCAAATGCCGCTTTTTTCTAAAGTTGTACCCGACTATAGTGGCTTATGTACTCATATAACTAGAAAAACAAGCTCGAAACATGCAAAAAAAGCACTTATCTGACGCTGTCATTCTGGAGCCCACGAAAAACACGTCCGTCCTCTAGCAAGCGCTACGGCCCAGCCTACGCGGATGATGGGATGGTGGCTCCAATGATGGGATGGTGGTGCCCTCGCTCGGCCTAGCGGCAAAGCTCGGTGGCTGTTTCGATTGGAACTGCGTGACCACGATGGACGCCGTCCTCCTTCGGTCTATTAGTGCATTGCACTTAAATCATTACCGCATTAGGACTTGCCGGTCACCACGCAAGTACCACCTCCTTATGGCAAATGGCTTGTATAGATTTGCAACTCCTATTTACTGTTCTCAGGTGTTTGTCCAGTGTGTATTGTGTGTTTAGCTCCAAGCGCTGATAACGAAATCTTTTACAGCTAAGGTGCATATGGCTAGAGTTCCGTGCCTTTTTCCTATCCTTCAGCAAAAACGTATGTTCCACGTAAATTGGGCCAACGCCACTACTCACCACCGGTCAACTAGAACTCAAGAAGAGAACACACGGGTGGCAAACAGCAATTGAGATCGTGCAAGAAACGCCAAGCGCACGCGGCAAGCCAGACAAGATGTCGCATGTCGCGAAACGGAGAATGCAGTAAAAAGGCGTAAGTGCCATGCTTCTGAACTAGAAAACTTGAAAGAAGCATAGGTGAAATTCTAACATTTCATGACATCTGCCGCCACTACCGCCTCGGCCGTTTAACCCTACCGCCGCTAATAACGAAATCCCTGCGCAGGCGCGAAGTACAGTGTCGACAACTGCAGACCTCTACTCACCGTTTTCACCTCATGTGCCCCTCTCTCTACTCGTCCTCTTCCTGTAAATATTGCTCCCCAACGAAGGCAAATCTTAATCATATCATGTGGAGGTGCTCTAAGCACCCCCTCCCCCGTCCCTCCGAAAAATATTAAATAATGAGGAGCAGTGGGAGGCTGCCTTGCGCAGCTTGAAACCCGACGTCCAGGAGGCCATCCTGGGTTGGGCAGAGAGGGTTCCGGAGGACTACCGTGTGTTGCAACCTCCCCCTTACTCTACCCTTTTGCCCCTTTCCTTTCAAAAGGAAAAATAATGTTTTATCTACCTGCCAAAATGGTTTTTCTGGACATACATTTCGGGCTTAGAGGGTGTGTGATCGTTTATGGTATAAAAGTCTGTGTCCCCGCTGAGTCTTGTGTCGTTGGCCATCCACCTTCGCAGAGTGGATATCGCTAACAAGCTTTATTAATTCAATATTCTTTCATTTGTTGTGTGCTCTTAAATGGCGTCTTACTTGAAGTGTTTAGCTACGATAAATAGATAGATGGTGTGTTTATTTATTTATTTATTTATTTATTTATTTATTTATTTATTTATTTATTTATTTATTTAGACAGAAAGGCAGACAGACAGACAGATAGACAGATAGATAGATAGATAGATAGATAGATAGATAGATAGATAGATAGATAGATAGATAGATAGATAGATAGATAGATAGATAGATAGATAGATAGATAGATAGATAGATAGATAGATAGATAGATAGATAGATAGATAGATAGATAGATATCATTCTGCAGATAGCCTATAGAGCACAGTGGAAGAAAAGATTTAACGAAATTCCTCTGCTGGGATAGCGGGCCATAATTGTGCGTGGGTTCTAGCACAGGCAATCTTCGGTACTAGATAGTTCCGGGCACGGTCATTATGAAAACATGTTTTTTTAATCAACGAACGGAATATCCGTGTTTAATCTAACGGAATTAAACTGAGGGTCTCTCTTCCAATGGTGGACCGTGCTGTATATACATAATGAATACCTACCCGCTTTGTGGTAACTCGGTAGCGAAGGCGCCTGGAAAGGAAGGGTTTGGGAGTGGGGAGGGTAGGATGCATTGCGACATTCGTATGCTCCGATTGTCAGACAAGACTGCACACGCCACGAAGCAGCGCTTACAGGACCCGCGGGTATTGACCGCTGCCGTGACATCTGCAGTGTGTGTGGGGGTGCAGCTCTTTATGAAAGCCTAGGCCGACCTAAGGAATGTTCTTCGCGAGTCCCCAAGTTTGCCGCGCAAACAGGGGATTCTCGGATATGCTTCGCAGACGAGCACGCGCGCGGTTATTTGCTGAGGCAGTTGTTGCGTTCTTTCTGTCAACTTGTTTTTCGCTTTTGCTTTCCGTCATGCACTTGTATACATTTCTTTTTTTTTTGAATTCCTTATCTTTAATACTACGTGGCGTATTCGTAGAAAGTAAACCAAGGTCTTAGAAGCGTAGCATGACCCAAAGCTGTGCTTGATGACAGGTATTGGTGGGGTAGTCACACGGCGTTTGCTTTATCCTGACATTTTTCTTGTGTCTGTGTCTGCATGCCTGTCTTCTTTCCCTTAAGAAGCATTTTTTTAGCCAGTATTTATATCACCATTAAAATATTTTTCGAGCTAAAATGTGAAAAATATTGGAGGCTATCTTAATCCTTGACTTAGGTGTCTGGTAGTGGTACGCGAACCTCGTGTGTCCTGGTATATTCCTTGGGCTAAAATTGTGTTAACGCGATAGCGTTATAGAGCTCGCTAGGCAGTAATTCCGGCGTTGGCGTCGTTGTCGGCGTCGTTGGTTGTTAACGAAAAACCAGCGTTGTCCGTGACCGAAAAATCGAGAAAGATGCAAATAAAATAAAGATAAAAATTTTCGGTTTGAGTGAGAATCGAACTCAGGCCATCTGCGTAGAAAGCGTGCGTTCTACCATAGAGAGTCGTCACTGCCCGAAACCGCTTCGAAAAAAAAAAACACTATATAAATGTCATGTAGTGGGAGGAGTCTTCTTAACGCAGGTAATATTGCGTGGCAGAAGCCTAGAATCACGCCAGGTGTCAGAACATGTGTAATGCGCAACGAGTAGGCGTTCTAAAGGCCCACTCGTTACAAAGCGCTCAGACATATTTAATCGTCATCAGCAGCTAAAGCATCAGCAAAGTGAGCGGATGCGTCGGTTCGCGTGTTGCCTTACGGACGCGTAGTTGCCTTACGGGCGCGTAATTATGGCGTAGTGGGAACACCACAACTTTACTTGCAGTAGGCATTCTAGGATGGTTTGAAACGGCTAATGTTACACGCACAGACGTTCCATTCCTTAGTGCATGTTTGATGCATCCGCCGAGAACTGAATCGACGCAAGCAATTGAGAAGGCGATGCGCACGGGGCCCGATTACGCTATCGCGTTCTACTCTTGAAGGCGAGGCTCAAGCGTCCTCCAAGTTTTTTCGTCACACTGCTTAAGCGGATCTCAGAGGCCACGTAGAAAGAAGCGCGTGGTTGAGATTTGCTCCGCCAGGTGCCGCAACGATCCCAGCTGGCACAAGAAAGCCGCCTGCTCTTTCAATGAACCCATTCTATTAATTTTCATTATTTATGCTGACAGTTCGTTGGTCATTATCTTAAGTAAACTATGCTCGCATATCATATGTATCCGATATAACTGTGAACGAGAACCATCGATTTCGTGCCAGTTTTTTTTTATGCAAGACTTTTTCTTAATATTCGAAAAAAACCGGAAGTACTTGGGAGAAAAACAAGATTGTCACTCGGTTCTCGTGCCACTAAGAAAAACCAGTAGTGATGTGACGTAGGACGACAATAGGAAACTGCAATCAACTGAGAGTGCATACACTATAACGTTAACTATTTTCAGTAAAGTATGTACACCGGGACACGCAAGTTTCTCACTCAGGCTTTGGTGAAACACACACACACACACACACACACACACACACACACACACACACACACACACACACACACACACACACACACACACACACACACACACACACACACACGCACACACACACACACACACACACACACACACACACACACACACACACACACACACACACACACACACGCAAGCACATTGACACACACTCCCATACACGCACGCACGCATGCATGCACGCCCACACACACACCAACGTAAACATTCTCTACGACTTGACGTCTTGCGCATAGGACATGGCATCCTGCAATATTAACAATACCGACCACACGTGGCATGTAATAATCAGTCGTCAGTTAATACTATCTGTGCCTAAGGATGACTGGAGTATCATCAGCATTTTGCCACACTTTCATTTGACGTGAAAAGCACAAATGTAATATACGACACAGCAATGGACGCTGCAAAAAATAGCATCCTTCTCTATTCAATTTTGATTATTGTTTTTCATTTTTCGCTTGCAAGTTTACCGAATGGCATAAGCGAATCCCCAAAGCCATGGCACGCCGGTTTCATCCATATATGCACCAATAGGGCACTATGATATAGGATCAATGGAGAGTCCCTTTGAATATATTAGTCAGGATGTTTATTATTCAGTGTGCACTCTACTAGCCTGCATTTTAAAGTTTTCTTCGCTTAGCTTTCACTTTCATACAGCGAAAGTGAACTAAAAGGGTAGAACTCTCGTGTGCTCTGATTTAGGCACGCGTCAATGAGCCCCGGGCGGTCAGACGTAATCCTGCGCACTCCATTACGCATCTCTCAGAACGCTAATATTTTGATTTGGTACACAAACCGGGCACTCAATCATGGCTTAATAAAAGAGCGTTCATTTTAGCAGAGGTGTGTCTTTCCCAATTTCCCGTTTGGTTTAAGGAGACACTAACGACGACGCACGGGAGAAGACGGGAATTTAATAATAATTGTTGGGGTTTTACGTCCCAAAACTTGATATGGCTATGAGCGACGCCGTAGGGGAGGGCTCCGGAAATTTCGACCACCTGGGGTTCTTGACGTGCACCCAAATCTAAGTACACGGGCGTCTAGTGTTTCGCCGCCATTAAAACGCGGCCGCCGCGGCCGGGACTCGATCCCGCGACCTTCATGTCAGCGGTCGAGCATCGTAACCACTAGACCACCGTGGCGGTTCAAGACGTGGATTCTAAAGCTGAACTAGATGTGTATCGAGGGCGGTACCAAAAGTAACTCATTGTTGTGACCAAAATATGTCGTAGATGTTGCAAAGGTTTACTCCACCAGTTCGGGAATGAGGGGAGACCGCGCACCCCTACCCTCCCGTATCTGATGCTTCTGCATTCTATTGAGCGCAGGGCTTCTCACGGAAACAAAATGGCGCAACCAGCGCGGCCTTGCCGTGTCGTTCCGTTTCGTGGGACCCGGAGGTCACTACGGCGCATGCTCCGTCCCATCAGGAGGGAAGCGCGCTCCGGAGAAGAGGAGTAAAATGAAAGAAGTGTAACGGAGAAAAAAAGGAGGGAACGGTGAGGGAGGAAGGGTGCAGGATGAGGGGAACGGGGCACGTGACCCCCAAAGCGTCGTCGTCTTCGGCAGCGGCTACGGCGGCCGGCCAAAGGTGCGGCGCGAACGCGCGAGTGGCAGCGTGCGGAGGAGATCTGCCGCGGCCGGCAGCACCACGACGCAGCGCAGGTGAGTCGGCAGCGCCGAGCTTCCGCGCTCGCCTTCCGCCTTTTCGCACCGGCGCCGCCCGCCGCGTTGGCACGTCGTCTGCAGCCATTCAATAAGCATCGTGCAACCTCGTGTTGTAGGTGGAGCGTGCGAACACTGTCGTCGTCGTGTTTCGAGAAGCCACTGAAGACGCAGCGTATAAACAGCGCTGCCCTAATACACTACTGGCCGGCTCGCGCGCCTCAACAAATCCAGCCAATTATGTTGAATTCACATTGAGGTTGCTTCGGCTCAACAGCTGAGACGTAACAGTATCGCACCTACTGTTTTCAAATGGCGATGCAGCGCGTGTAATAGCGCGCTGCGGTCGTACACGGTCGCCCCTATCGCCAAAATCCTGCTATGCAAAGCATCGCGTGCGTTAGCTCTTCAGTACTGGATAGCGCGGATTCAACACAGTACAGATAAAAACACTGATACACAAGAGAAGCGCTTGTCCTGTGCATCAGTGTTGCTTCTCTGTTCTCCGTTGTATCCGTGCAATCGAGTACTTAAGATTATGAACCAAATAGTCCAGCAACGAATTTAGTTAGGCATTAGCTTTCGTTGCATGTAACCTGACATTGTTGATTCAAAGCGCGGGGCCGGGCCCTGTAAGGGCAAAGCGTCCTCCGTTTCCCATTCCCATCGTAGGTTGTCTTTTGAACTGTCTCTGGAATGAACGGCGAGCTTCCGTTGGTTACGGGTCAACGTTACCGACCGCAATGTTTTTGCGCCCCTCGCTCAAATCTGATGTGGTCAAATCCGCCGTACGCGTGCGTCAGAAAACGTTAGTAGCATAACGCAAGTGGGTGAAGGCTATATGGCACAAAAACAGCACACGAACACGCGGAAATATCGCTAATGTTCATACTCATTTCTCGTGTCCTCGACTTGTCCACAGACTTCATAGCAATAAACCGCATTGCTGCGCCCGGGAGAAACTCGGTTTGGCGCTGACATCGTAACGCTTGTCTACAAATGGAAATCGCTGCACCCACTCGCGTTAGAGCTTAACTTTCCGGCTATTCAGATAAGTGTTTCAGTTGCTATTGGAGCTAGAAAAAAAAAGAGAAAAGAAGGAATTTAGAGAGCAAGGGCATAGAAGTTTTTCATTTATAACGGTATGTCCTGCTCTCTCTATACTGACATATGCGATAGCTTACTCGGTTGCCTTATCCACCCCTTTATTCCTTTCCGCCGGTGCAAGGCAGCAGACTGGACGTGCGTCTGGTTAAACCGTTAACCCCTGCCTTTCCTTGCTTCTTTCTTTCTCTCTCTCTACTCCGGTCAGTTTTCATTCATTTAGCTTCTCTCTGAGCACGTTGGCCTTCACTTGTTGCGCCATAAAGCTCTGTTTCGTCCTCGCTCCCGCGCGGCTTCGGGCTGTGCAACCACGTATGTCGTAATGAAAGTTGTTGAAGAAGAGGCCGTTGTTATGAAAAAAAGCAATCTATTAATGTCGCGTCTTATATGCCCACTAAACATTGTTACATACAAAACGCGTGTTGCCGCAACGAAGCTGAGGTCCACGACTGTAGCTTCTGTTTTTGAAGGCGCCTTTCTCGCCAAAGAAGATTCTACATTTAGCTGGACGCCTCGAGAACCAGAACCGTGGTAACAACCTTAAAAAGTGTGCTTCCGAAATTGCTATGTCGCGAGATAAAATATTTGCAGCCGCCACGATTCGCGAGGTGTGCACAACGATGCTGCTTTATCGGCACGTAGCAAATAACGTTTCTACTAAATACTGCGCTTTTGCATGACCCTTATAAATGTTGGAAAACTCCGCAGTCTGCCACCACGTGTAAATAAAAAAAAAAAGAAGTGAACGAGAATTTTTACGGCAACTACGACCCTGCGCACTTTAAGAACGGCGAGGCGCGATTCGATGGGCCATTAGAACGCGTGCTTGCAGGATCGATTCGTAATCTGCTATACGCGCGTGGCGCGGGCATTGCGAAAAGGGGGGAAGCGCGGTCGTGATTCCATCCTGGGATATGCGAAGGAACGAGCGAAATTCATGGAGTAGATTGAGGAACATGCATGGCGAGGGAAGGCAAACTAATGCTGAACATCGATTCTCGGAATCTGCGGCAACAAACTTTCTTGCTCCCGATGCGAGACCACTCGCATGGAACATTGCTGCGGTTTGTTCACTAGGCGCGCTTTTTTTCCCCATGGTTCATTTTGCGAGCGAAAGTTAATCAATTGGCACATAGACACAGTTCACGCAAGTACGAGTGCAGATAAACAATTTTGACGACAAGAAGTGTCGGTTCATCGAAACGTAACTCCAGCACTAAAAAGGGGCTTTTGGCATCTACTCTAAGAAAAAAAAGAGTATGTGTTACTCTTTTCGGGGAGTCTTGACTTGCCACACATACGACTCTCTTTAAAGAGACACTTTAACTCTCTTTTGGGTCCCACGACACTCCGGCTAGAGTATAATGGCATCCAAAGAGAGATCACGCGTCTCTTTAAAGGGAGTCACATACGTGGCAAGTCAGTACCACAAAAAGTCAAATGACTCTTTTTTTCTTAGAGCGTTGAAGTAAAAATGATGGCAACCCTAACAATGAAATGAACAGATAGTGAAGACGAAAGTGACATGTTAAAGTACCTATTAGACATGTTAAAGTACCCACGAGACACGTTAAAGTACCTATTACCAGAAATCCCGCAGCAGACAAAGTTTGCTCGCGGGTAACCACCACTTGGTAAAAGAAGAAACACATTGCTTACGAACTGACCTACTTGCATTGTAGTTCGAACAGGCTTGTATGTAGCAGGTAGCAGGTCTTCGAAGTGTTATTCAGAATGTTTGTTAGCAGGATAACGTTTCATATCTTGTTGCAATATCGCTACTATGACAATTACTTCAGAAGCTACAGGTTGCACTATTAACGTTGTTTCATGAGCACGTCTGTGCCACTACACCACTGACAGGGAGGTAGCGCAAAACTAGTGAATTAAAAGCTGGTCACTGAGAGATCACTAACATCTCGGAGAGCGAACAAGCAGAGCTACCGGAGCGGATACATATGGGGCAAGCTGCAATTTCTAGAATCCTTCAAATATTTAAAGCAAGCCGGCAACACTCTGGGAGAGGACTAGTGTATTTTATCAGGAGGTTATTGCATTACAATCTGAGATAAAGGGTCATTGCAATAACAATTACCGAAATTTGCGAGTAATTGAATCTATACCACTTCCTCGCTGATAAAAGTCGCTGGTTGACCGAGTGACTGTTCATTGATTGATCACAGTACATGTAATGGGAGGCGAAGGAAAAAGACATCAAAGGATGACTTGACGAGATAATTCCTCCGCAAGCTTCTAATGCACCTCAATCTTTCAATGTCATGCACTGATGGATTAGCACAAGTCCTCTTTGTGCACGAGAACCACAATACCTATTCTCTTTTGCTGTTTTTTAACACGAAAGTGTTTTATGCCGGGGGCCACCACGGCTCCACTGACGTATTTCCGTCACGGAAATGACGTTGTAAAATATAAAGACTAACAGTGGGCAAAGAAGAAAACCAGAAGAAGTAGTTCCGTCACCGGGAATCGAACTTCCGACCCCTCGCCCCGCAGCGCTCAGCTCGAAACGATTCGGCCACGGACGGTACGTTCTTCACAATGGTAACGGCGAGCTATTTATATACACCATTTGCCGGTGGCGGTACTCAGAGATCGGCGTTACAGCGTGTTTTCGTTTTCACTAGCGAGATAGCGCGAGAGGCTCGAAGAGCGAGCAAGAGCGTAGAAGAGCGCGCTTGAAAGGTCGTCGCCGTTGCGACGAACGCCCGCGTCTACAGAGCGTGGTCGCTCGTGCGTGCGCTTATCTCGTGATCGCGGTGGTTTGTACGTCTCGCGTTGAGAGCACGAAGGTCACTTGGCTCACTACAGCGTCCGCTTTTGCGAAAGGAGCGCGGTGCTCACGCAGAAATAAGCTACAAATGTGACATTTAGTTCGCTCTCATCCTGTGTATGTTCGTTTCGTGCGTCCCTTCTGCTTGAGCAGCGCGTTGCAAGTTTCGAGCTGCTTGCCGTTCTTCGCGTGACATTACAATTTGTTGCTGTAGCATTCATTCCTTCGCCCTTGAGGCGAAAGAATGCGCAACAAACGCTCAACTGCGTCTGTGAAGACACGTTTCACTTTCGTGTTTTACCGATTCCTATATGGCAGAGGGATCAGCCATGTTTTTTTCTTCTTTTCTTCCGCCTAAGCACCTTTAAGGGCAGGGCTGCAAGAAGCCCGACCTACGGACGCAACGAGGAGTTTTTGAGGAGCCTACGGCCACTTTAAGACTTCTGTGTCGGGCTCGTCTTGCAGTGCTGCGATGAGAGGTGCGGCCACCTTGTCGCCAAACAATGCAATATGCCCGGTGTCAACAGTGTGCAGTGTCAAGGACAACAACAAATACGCGGATTTCGGCACTTTGATAATCGGCGCGCTTTAAGCGAAGCATTCGCTGGTGTTTTCGAAGAACGAAGTTATTGTTTAGGAATGATGATGGTGGGAACAATATGACGTGACAACGATGACGCAGTGACCACAGGATGACGACACCGCAATGAGATAAACGATGTAGCAATGATACCATGATGATAATGAGATGTTAATGATGGAATGACGATTATGGCATTACCATAACGGCGCGACAATAAATCAATATGTGTTTTACGTGCCAAAACTATGATATGATTGTGAGGCACGCCGTAGTTGAAGGCTCTGCAACTTTTGACCTTTTGGTGTTCTTTTACGTGCACTGACATCGCATAGTAAAGGGGTCTAGCATTACGCCTCCATGGAAATGCGACCGCCGTGGCCGCGGGATTGAAGCCGCCACTTTCGAATCAGCAGCCGAGCACCGTAATCACTGTATCAGCGCGGCTGACGAAACGGCATGACCGACCACAACGGCATGAGAAAGTTGGCATGGTGACTATTAAATGACGATACCAATGATGCAACGACTACGACTACATGACTGAGATTTGAGTGGGTGGCAGTGGCATGACGGCGAAGGCACGATTACCGCATGACGATGGCTATATGATAACGACGGCGTGGTTATCAATGAATGACGAAGGTGGTGTGACAGCACCAAACTGTCAATTCCCTGAGGGTGACAGAGCGGAGACGGTGAAACGATGATGACGAAATGGAAACGAAAAAATTCTGATACTGGATTGAAGGCGATAAAAACGGCAACGACCAAGTGACGTGGATGGCGTGTTCACAGTAGAGCTCACGATCGCGATTAGGTGCGTCCCTTGCTGGTAAGGACTGCTATAGCGTAGAATGAGGGGATGAAAGACAGGGAGGTCGATCACACGCACATCCGGTTTGCTACCCTGCACAGGGGGAAAGGGGGCTAAAAGATGAAAAGAAAGAAGCATGCGTAAAATCCGCGAGAACGTAATGACAACATTGCTGCTACGATACGCACTACATGCGGCGCCTGCTAGCGTCATATTAGGTACAGGTCAACCGTACAAGACTGCCGCCGTTTCAGAGTACAAGAGCGCAAAAGGTGAGACAGATTGAGAAGCAAATACGATTCGAGGTTGATTTTTTGAAACATTGAATTGGGGGAGGGGTGTTATAATGCGAAGCACAATTGCCCAGACTATCCTGCAGACTCATTACGATGAGAGCAAATAAATGTAATTAGGTATGTACTACTCTTCCCTGAGACGACCGTGGTTTGCATTCATTGAAAGGAGGTCTGCCTTCTTTGAAGAACCACGGAGAAAGTAGTCAAGTTATTAATAGCACTCACGAATGAAAATATTTTGTGAATTCGGTTCCTTGATTGTAAAAGGCTTGAGCGGGCATTCGGCAGGAGCTCCAGAATTATCAGCGATGGATTTGTTCACATCGTGTAAAAACAAGAAACACAAAACACTAAATAAGGTACGTCGGCGTTCTCTTATGGCAAATGAATTCAACGGAGCTGGGCACAACTTTCTTGAAAGGAAAGCAAAACAAACCTAATCTCCCCGTGTGTAGCGCGAAGCTATACAAAGGAAACCCAACCGCTGTAGTCAACCATTGGAATTTCTCGTCCAAGATACAAGTAACGTTTGACTCACCTTGTTCGTTTGTATCGGCTAACGCCACAAAATTGATTGCTCTTGGATGATGAGCACGGGACGGAAAAATGAGCCCGAGCTGTCTGCCGATCAAATATCACGCGGCTCCCCCTTTGTAGTTTCGTTCTACATAGGGTAGGCTGTCGACTGTTCGCGTTTCTATTTGCATGTAATGTTGAACCTTTACGCCTAACGAAGCAGTAACTCGATCTTTCTATAGCGCGGAGCGAGTCATGAAAAGAATAACAATAGATGTAGCGTAAGAGACGAAAACGCAGCAGGAAATGTTATGGGTCTAGCGGTGTACCATGTTCAGGTTAGGGTTAAGAGCTGCAGCGTAGTTTCGTAGGCCATGCCGTAAATACGTAGCATAATTAACCAATGGCTGATACGAGCATTCTAATTGGTGTCACACGGAAGTATGAGCAGTCGGGCCCGCTATAGAAGTATATGCAGTGGTTAGGTTAGCAAATTCGCAGGCAAAATGGCGGGTTAGGTTGACGCACGAAAGGAATTATCAGGGGATCTCTGGGAAAGAAAAGCTTTTTGCCGCGTTGTTTCACGCTCTGTTTCACGCGTTGTTCAAATAAGCGCTGATATTCATTCACCCACAAATAAAACGCGATCAAGTAATTACAAGGTAGACGGAGTTTCGGGACTGATTACTCGAGAACATCATCTCGGACTGCCAGTGATGTGGTTATCAAAAGTGGTTTAAGCCTGAGATTAACCGTACTAGTCGAAATCATGCTGACGTTACTCGTGCTGGCGGAAACAAGAATGAAAGAATGCGTTTTAATTAACCATGACTTGTTCGTATTTCAACCGTCCGTGGCTGTATACTACATAACTCGCCGGCGCGGCGAAACGTTGTCAACGTAAAAGAGAAAGAGAGCAGAGACGGAAGAGTCTTAATTGTCGACTGTAATACGACGGATACAGGCATATATCGATGAAGATTGCCACACGTGCGCTATGCACACCACGGTAATGTTATGACAGTGACGTTATCATGTATGCTGTTCTTAAAACAAAAGAAATTTCCGAAGCACACAACGTGATACAAGCGCCGCGAACGCAGCTAGACATAACAACCATTTTTTTAACGCAGTTGCAGTCTTTCAGATACTTCTCATTCAGTCTTACAGAGGCTTCAACCATCCACATACCTCAAACTTTCAGATACTCAGCTCTCATCGTTTTAGTGCCCGGATAACGGTGCTCGCTTTTGACTAAAGGTCACTCGAAGGTCGGCGACAAGGGAAGCTAAAATAATTTCATGCTTAAAAAAGCTGGCATCCATTTCGCTGTAAATTCGAGTGAGCTGCGTTAGCATTACGTCGGAGAATAAGACACCGGTGTAATCGAGGAACTCCAGCCCCGACCGGACCGAAGAAGCGCGCGGGATAGCGCGGGCGTTCCTTAAGCTGTATTCACACGACGGGCGAAATCGCGATTCGAGCCTGCGGATTGCGTACTACGTCACCATACGTCAGCCGTTCCCGCGTTCCCGCTTCGGTCCGCGCGGAGCGGTTGGTGAAACGACGGAGGGCCAAATCACAGTTGGGATCCTCGGGGAGCAGTGCCGAAATCCTCGCTTGTAGCGTGAATTATTCTCTGTCGTGTGAATGCTGGCTGCGGAGAGATCCGAATCACGTCACATGTCACGTGAGTGATTCGTCGGCGATCACGTCCGTCGAGGGAATACAGCTTTAGGAACGCCCGCGCGCCTCTCCAGTCCGGCCGTGCTCCAGCAAATCTGCCCTGTAGTTGTCATCAATAGCGCCGCCAGCGGGGATGTAAGCACCGCACCTTCACGATGTACGCGCGATATGAGACAGACGCAGTGCCGCAGCGATATGAAAACACGCCGAGCAAGTCGACGCAGTGGCTTGCACGACGGAAACATCAACGCCGTGAAGAACGCGCCGTGAAGAACACAATTCCGCCGGATGAGACATACGAATTTGGTTAAGGGATAAAAATTATGGAGACAATTAGTTGTGTGCACTTGTGTAGACTTTGGGTTAATTATGCGTTTCGCGAGCTGCCGAAGCGGATTTCAGTGTCCGCTTATAAAGAAGCGCGTGTTTGCAACCATCCCAGCAGCTCACAACCTTTAAATGAACTCAATCAATTAAATTTCATTAATTATTCTGACGGTTAATTTGCCCTTATCTTAAGTGAAGTTATGCACCGACATTATATGTATCCAATACAACTCTTAACTTAAACCAGAACCACTGATTCTGATCTTCTGCAATACTTTTTATGAATATTCGGAAACCGGAAGTAAGTGCTCGACCGGATGTGCTTAGGAGAGAAACACGAGTGTCACTCGGTGCTAGTGCCACTGCAAAACTCTGGTGGCTTAGGGGTTAGAGCACCGGCCTTCGGTACCACAGGCCCAGAATTGAAGTCCTGCCGTTGGAACATTTCTATTTATTTATTTATATATTTGCAAACGCCACTGCGTCGGCGCCACCATTTCCCTCTGTCACCATCCATTCTGTCTATTCGCTGTTTGCGTCCATAGAGTTTCCTGCACTTACCTAGAGGGAAAAGTGGCGCTGCACGCTGTTGGACGCATGGGAATGCCGGGATATGTGAGCTTCGAACTTGACTCGGATTCGTATCCTTCACGTAGAGCCCAGAAACCTCGAAGACGCGTCTGGCTTGAACGCGTTCCTTGCGTCGAAATGGTTGATTTCTTACTGAAGGAGCACGTAGTGAGGTATTTGTTTTTTATTATTGCAGAAAAATGAGTTTTATTTAACATTGGAAACTTCTGCGTCGATGTATAGTTTTACTTAGCGTGAAAAATAACCAAAGGCCGCTAAACTTGGCAGGCAGACGACAAAGGCAGCGTTCTCTCTGTGCCACTGTTCGTCGTCTGTTTCTTCCTTTCGCCGTTTGGTTATGCCGTCAAGGTGAGTGGACGTTTATTTTAAAATATAATACGCGTAGATGACATCCGCTTATAAAGCTTTTGTTTGAGAGAAGCTTTATTTGCGCAGTCGTATCCGCTTTTGAGCCGAAGCCTCGCACAACACCAGACTACACAAGCCTCGCAGGCACATATACCGTCATTCCCAGCGCTCCAACGGCAGCCCTTAAGAAATTCGCATAGACGGTGGCGCCAGATTTCCCTCTAGGTATTCTTGTAAGAAACTCTATGTTTGCGTCTGCGCCCACGCCGCAGGCTTCAGATCGACTAAACGCAGATTTCTTTTTTTTTTTTTAGCATACGGTCCGTTTCGTAACGCAATAAAAGAACACGCTAGCATCAACAACAACAACAACCACAACAAAAAATAGGACTTCGTATGCAAACATTTCGGCGTCTCGCCAGTTTTTCTTTATTTCAGTCGTTGTTTCGCCAAGCGGGACGGTCCATCGTCCGCCTATGCCTTCACGAAAGACTCATTAAAGCTTGAACGAAGAGAACGAGCGCCGCGCAAAATGAAGATGCGATTAATCATGCACGCTTGCTTTTCGAGCGTGTAATGAGGGGGACTCGAGCTTGGCGAGATGACGGCTTCCTCATGCTGGAACGCCGCTGAGGAATTTCTCGCTTCATTTTTACGCATTACGTTGCACTTTTATGTTCCAAACTGTGACAATTCAGCGTGCTGTCTTCCTCCTTCATTTTCGTGTCGCTTCAGAGTAACGCACGGACGGTTTACGACAGCACGAAATTAAGCGTTATGTTTCCGGGTCGATGGAAAGGTGCACGGCGCGAATTCACTAGCTGAGACTTCATGTTGGACTGGTCAGTACAAATTAATGTTGCATAACTTGATACCACCCAATGTCGCCTAAGTTCTTTTAACGCGATAGCGTTAAAGAGCTCGTTTCGCAGAAATTCCGGTGTCGGCGTTGATGGTTGTGAGCGAAAAATCATCGTCTTGTCTGCGACCGAAATATCTCGAAAGATTCAAATAAAATAAACAAATAAAAAACTTCGGTTCGAGTAAGACTCGAGCTCAGGCCGTCTCCGCGGCAAGCAAGTGTTCTACCACAGAGCTACGCAATTTTTTTTCTTTCACAGTATTTATTACACTGAGTATTAGAATGCACACTACGAGCACAAATAAAGGAAACAAAAGTACAATCACATAGCGACAATAAGCGCTCAAGCGTTACTAAGGACACACTGGATGGCTAACACAACGTGCGGTAGAACAGTGAGAGTTTTTCACACCGTGTTATACAGGAAAGGTGGGGAGACCGAGCACCTTACCAAGAGGGGATACTGGTCCGGTCTAAAGTCCAGGTCGTCATAAATGTCCTTTAGGTGAATAGCCATTCGAATGAAGTGTATGCAAGAAGAAATGGTGGGTTCTGCGTTACGGTACACTGTAAACGAAAATTAGCCGAGATGGGAGCTTTTCCAGCATGTGAGCCCCTAAAATCCCCATGCCCCAATCATTTACTCCGTGGTAGCGGGGTGAAGTCGGCACATGTCATCGTAAAACGCCCCTTGCTTAATGAGGGAGTTTATGAACGACATGACCTTGTTAAACTCCCCACGGAGTTTTAGACCACGTGGTTAGAAACTCCCTATGGGAGGTTTAAAAAGTATTTTTGGTCGTGACGTGCGTGTCACGTGGTTAGAAACTCCCTATGGGAGTTTTAGAAACCATTTTTGGTCGTGATGTGCGTGTGTGTGTGAATGTGCGTGTGTGTACGGGCATCTGTTTGCAGAGACGATTTGCAGCGAGGATTTGCAACGGCCGGTTGGTTTGTGTCGACGTGTAGGACTATTTTCTCCACTGAACCGTTCTGGTCAGAGACAAGATCAACTCGCGCCAGCGTCCGACCGCGAACACATCGAGCTGGCTGTCCCGTATTTATTCTCCCGTGAAGCGACAGTGCCCATGCACACGAGTGCAAGCCTCCGACACGCCACGGATACCTCGCTTCAACGTGCCGGGTTACGAAGAACTGCGAAGAATAATTTCATCGGTAACAAAAGTAAGCTGTTGCGATCGTCAGCGGGTTGTTTCTGGAGTTTCACCGGCTAAAACTTCGCAGTAAGAAGTAGGCTTCGCTACGTCGTCGGCATCAAGCCGGCCGGCGGCCGGTGTGAGAGCTGCGCCGGCGACGCGCTCGCCCCGACCACCGGCAACGCTTGCTTCTCGGAGTGTCACCGAACCGATGTTTCACCGGCTGCAACTTCGCTACGTCGTCGGTACCAAGCCGGCGGCGCGTAGCGAACTCGCACAGCCACACCGGTCGCCATGGCGCGCCACCGGTGAAGCAAAGAATATGTTTCACAGAAAATAAAAGCTGCTGGAATGAGTAAGTTTAAATTGTCTCTTTGTGCCATGCAACCACCGTTGTCAAACGCATAGCGAGAAGGCGAGCGCCGATACGAGATAGATTGAACCAACATGCAACCGCCGCTGCACTGCGAGCAACAGGAACCGCGACTACGAGCCGTCTCGTTCGTTGTAAGTGCATCGCTCCGTAGCTTAACGCGGATAGCGGACACCTGTTTTTTTGTTGTGTGTGTAAAATAACGGCGACGAAAACTGCACAGCAGCAAGCATTTTGTGATCGCGAGCTGCCGTTCGTCGTATAGCCGTGCCGTACTCCTGCGAGAGGCCTAGCGACGCCGTCGGCCACAACTCGGTATACCGGCGGGGCGACGCGGTTCTTCGCCGGTGTTGCTCGTGAATGTGTGCCGCTGAAGCGTTCGTGCACGGCCGCTCGTGGTTCGTGTACGATTATGTGCATTTTACAGACTCACGCACAATACTGCTAAGGCAGATACATGCCATGCGACAGAGTGCCAGCCGATAATCAAAATTCGCTAATTAAAAAGGCGTTGAATGTTAGGCGGGTTCATAGTAAAAGATAGGTGTGCCTCAGTGGTATCTATAAGCCCACCGCAAATTTACACGTACGCCATGAATGCTTGTTGCTTAATTACACGGAAAAGAAGTGTCCTATCTGAGCTACATTGGAGGTCAAGATGTGGTGCCTATATATACTCGGTGACCAAAGTTTGGTTGTGAAGCGCGGGTGGCGAGCGGTTGTCAGTGTGAGTGTTGTATTACTTTGCGAATGTCGTGTGCATGTTTGTGTACGTGTGATTGAGTTTCCGTGTTTCGATGCTAATTCAATTAAAGATTTTCTGGCGCATGGTGCAACAGCGAAAAGCATTTTTTTTTCGATGGTTATAAAAATTTACTCCCATACTTACCTGGAAAAGCTCCCCTATGGATGTAAACAAATACTCCCCTCAGTCCATCCAAAACCTCCGTCCTTAAGGGGGGTAAATTTTTTACTCCCCTGGACGGAGTATATAAAACCCCCATCGGGGCGTGCGCTAGAGGACAAGTCAATTTACTCCCATCTCGGCTTTTTTTTTTGCTTACAGTGTATTGCATACGTGTCTTCCATAAGCTATGCATACCCATGAGGAAAAATATATCATATGGCACTTCATCAAGCGATGTTACTATAAGATAACGTATGGTGTGAGAATTAATGACAAGACTTTTCTGCAGTGCTCGCTGTAGGACATCCCAGAACAGAATAGCGTCTTTGCAGCTAACAAAGCAATGTTATATTGTTTCCGGCACATCACATAGACGGCAGTTAACAGAAGAAACAAAAATACCTTTTATTTTTAACCATGATTGCTTGAAGCTGCATAGGAAAAAACACTATGAATGCCATGTAGTGGAACAGCTCTCCCTAACGCATGTAGTATTGCGTGGCAGAAGCGTAGAATCACGACAGGCGTAAAAACATGTGAATTGCGCTACGAGTGCTTGTTTTAAAGGCCCACCCACTACAAAGCGCTCAGACATATTTAATTATCATCAGCTGCAAAAGCATCAACAAAGTGAGCAGCTGCGTAGATTCGCATGTTGCCTTACGGACGCGTAATGGACTCTTCGCTGATTCGCAAAAAGAAGAATTATTGCGCAGTGAGCACAGCGCAACTGTACCGTACTTGCAGTATTCATTCTAAGATAGTCTGAAAAGGCCAATATTACGCGCACAGACGTTCGCTTCCTTGCGCCACTGTTGAGGCATGCACCGAGAACAGAAGCAAGGCTAGCAATTAAAAAGGCGATGCGCACGGGGCCCGATTACGCTGTCGCGTTCTACTCTTGAAGGTGAAGTTCAAGCATCCTCCAAGTTTTTATTCACCTCTTGAGTATTTCTCCGAGCCGTGGTTAATTTCTTTCGGCGTTTCGAACAGCATCAATATTTAGTTATTTATTTTTATTTTCGAGTATTTATCATCATTTCAAGTGTACATCTGTTATCCTGAGGTTCCACGGCAAGAGGTTGCAAAAAGGCAACTGAATGCCTGACAACGCACCAATCCCCGCTCAGACTACGATATTACACAACACTCAGCATTTCTATCTAAAGCATAAATGCATAAATGAGGTACATAAATACAGTGAAAAATGCAATACGTATACGGTAAATATAGTGGGAAAAGAAGAAGAAATCATGAGACACCTATAAATATTGCAAATAACATGTATAATAAACCCCTTTGCATACAGCTGCTGTCGCACAAGAGTTTAGATAGATAGATAGATAGATAGATAGATAGATAGATAGATAGATAGATAGATAGATAGATAGATAGATAGATAGATAGATAGATAGATAGATAGATAGATAGATAGATAGATAGATAGATAGATAGATAGATAGATGTGAGGAAAATAAAAGGCAGCGGTGTCAACCAGATACATGCCCGGTTTGCTACCCTGCCGACAGGGAAGGGAGTTGAGGGATAAAAAGAAAAAAAGGGGAGAGCACTAAGAGTGCCGCCTCATGCGAAATTTCATATTGACGCCACAGCTAGTTATTGAAGTCTGTACACGTCTGTTTCTAAGGTTGAGGTATTGCGCTTGAACACTCTTGCAGATGCAACTGTTGCTGTTGTTGTCAAACATTAAACGATGGAGTGACGTTAAGGATGGTTAACAGCTGTGCGGACAGGTGGTCGAAGAGTTAAGGAGGTCGAAGAGCGGCAGGCTCGCGAAAACGTGCCGATATAGGGCTGTAATGCGAGACATGGTGAACTCAAGCGTTCCGCAGACGCAAGGACAGGGATACAGGTAAGGTCAAGGCCAGAGTACACGAAATTATGTTCAAGAGTGCTATGAAAGGGGCAAGTTCATTGCTCATAATTCTAGCTTATTGAGTTTCCGTTCTTATCGTCTTGTTAGTGACGTACTAGCGCAACAGTCAGGTATGAACAATCAACAAATATAGCCCATTTGATAGCGCTCTTGAACGTAACTCAGGCCTTGAGTACCTTGGCTATTCAGTCTCACGTTCGACCACAACTGACCCGGCTTTTCACGTTGCGACGACGTCAAAATAAAGATATTGCTCAGCAAATTCCAGTTTACTTTTAATTTATCTTTCTCGCTTCAAGAACTGCTTGTTTTTTTTTTTGCAAATATCATGAAAAAAAATATGCCCACGCAAAATGGTCGAGGTGACTTCCACCGAACACATCAGGCCAACGCACGGCAACCACTCTCAACATGGCTTCTGGGATCGCTGTTGCCCTCAGAAAACAGCACGCCCGTCTCATCATGGTTTGATTAGGTTAGGACGCGCCTGCGGCATGCACGGCGTACGGCGCGATGGCGCGGAACATCTACCCGCTCACGGGCCAGATTCACTCGCCGCTAATGTTCGTCAATCGCTGCGGTTACTAGTTCGTTTTGTTTACCTGTCTGTGCGTGCCTACGTTCGTGTTCGTACCGGAACCGTGCGCTTATTCTGGATAGATGGTGAGAGCTCAGAAAGCACGGCGTTGTGTGTGTGCGTGTGTGTGCGTGTGTGTGAGAGCAGAACCACTGTCGAAGCCCGCCACCTGTGAGCGACCGCCTGCCGAAGAAGAAAACTCAATTATACAGCTTCCTCCTCGGGCACCGACAAAGCCACGCCGTCAAAGTGTCAACAACTGCACGGGCTGATTTTGCGGCGCGCGGCTTTCATTAGCGCGATCGCGCACAAGCCTAGCAAGCGGATGAGGTCCTTGTTGGCTCTCGCCCCTCAGTCAACCTTCGCACGGACATTACAGGACGAGAAGTTAGAGCCCCGGCGTCGATTTCAAAGCAGTCGAATTTCAATTTTGTTATCTCATTCCAATCTTCTGTCATGCTGGAATGAAGTACGCTTTGCCTTTACAGCGGCAGCTGCCCCGTTCCACGATGCGGTTTCCTAGGTCGCGGTAATTAGATCGAGAGTGAATCGTTTTCGGGCTGTCGTCGGTATAAACAACCTGGTCCCTCCCCTGCTTTCGTGTCGCACGAACTTCTAGCTTACAGGTGCCGTCGGCATGCCCTTCATTCCCAGTGGACTACGCATAGTTCAGCTTCGTTTGTTTTGTTTTGTTTATTAAACACCTTGTATGTAAATCTCTGGGCTGTTTGCAAGCGCTAACAAAGAAGTAATATTATAAAGGTGGTCAGGTTGCATGGACTTTATAAAAAGGATGAAACTACAGGATGGAGCCGCGAGTGGAGGCGCAAAGAGATATATATATATATATAGAGAGAGAGAGGGAAAGTTACAATCTTTTTTTTACTGTAAGGAGGGTTTCATACCTAGCGCGAAATCGATGCATATTGATCTTCAGTTCCTCAGTTTTTATTTTGGTTTGAGTTTCACTAGCACAGGCGTTCATGATCCCTTCATTCATTTTTGCATTTTCATGTTATTACAAACAAGGGTAACGCATTGTGCTCTCCGCATAGTGAGGTACTTATGTCGACTCCTTAACTGAACTTTTTTGTTGTCTTTTCTTATGCGTAAGTATACACTATTCAGCGCTTTCGTTGTCCTGTAAAAAACAGTGCCTTCAACTCCTCATAGTTATATAAAGGGGGTCACATCGAGGGAATGAATCAATGACCACATAAACCGAGACAAGTCTAGGAACAAGGGCGCAGGTGTAACGTATTATCTCTGTCACTCACGGAAGGCCACAACTTGTCGCATTGGTGTGTGTACCGGATTGTATTTGCATTCCAGCCTCGCTAGGTGGGCTGAATATCATCGCTTTGTCAGCACCTCGCTTCACTTCGTTCCCTGTGAGCCCGCATGCGACCAAGTGCGACTAAAAAAATAAATGTAAGGAAGCGAAACGGAAGCAGTAGCAAACACAGTTAATGTGTTTCTCTTTCCGCTTGGACGCCCAACGGGTTGCTTGTTACGACTGCGTTGAAACCGTATGTGTCCCTCGTCTGCCGTTCACAAATTCTAAGGCGGCCTCGAATGAGGATCGCTCGCATGTATCGAAGGAAAAGCTGGATGAGGAGGAGAAGGAGGGCGAGGACGATAATGCACAGCGCGCAGCCCCGCAAAGCACCAGCGCTTTGTTTTTGAGGACCTCGTTGGAATTCCGAACTCTGTCCTCGTTGATTTTCGCAGAGTGTACACAGGCTCGGTAATAAACGCGTTTTATTGCGTTCGCGTACAGTGCACTCGAAGGGCCGATCACGAATGCCTGCTAAAAGCAACATGTGCAAGAAGCAGAGTAGCAGGGGTAGCATTCGCCGCCTCGCAATTGCGAAGAGGCGGAGACGGCGGTGGTCGAATCGCAATCCAATCAGAGGAAATAGCGCTTACTCATCAACTGGAGTGAATGAAGGCCCCCGCGCAGTGCCACTCGGCGCCTTTCTCTATACAGATGCCCCACAAGGGAGGCGGCGACGGGCGCGGTGTATTGTCTGAGTCGAGTCGGCGTCGATCGTGCGGTGTGTATTACAATCCAAGGCACGGAAGGAATTGTTAATCGGAACGAGGCGCGCCAATTAGAGGAACGTGGTGACGTGGTGGTGGTGGGAGAAAATCAACCGATCGCCTTGTAGTGCACCTCTACTACTGTTTTTTTATACGAGCCCGCTCTTCCTATACAACAAATAATGAATGCCTCTCCTCCTGTGTTGTTCACTCACTCTGGTTTTTATCACTCCAGCCAGCAGTTATGAGTAGACATCATTACAGAGTGAGCTACTTAGCGCTGACACTCATAAAACAAACGCAAGGAACGCCTGCAAAGAGCGCAGTTCAATGTACGATGATCCTTCGCGGGATCGTTGGACGAATGCACTCACTTACGAGGTTGATCTGATGTAGGGGCCCTCGGAGGGACATTTCGTGGCCAGTAGGCGATCAGCATCATAACAGTAGTTTAGCAACGTTTGCGACTGAGTGTGTCCTTCGAAGAAAGGCCTTGGTCTCCCCTCTGCAACGCTGTTAATGACTCCCTTAGCATGAATCAGTTCGTGTCTCCGCCTGTCGCTTGGCGTAGCCTTTGCGAATGCCTAATCGTTCCGGATCAGAACGGCCAACAACCTCCACGCGATAATTGCAGTTGCCAGGAGACGATTGCCAATTTTCTTTGTGAGAGTCCCCAAGAAAAGAGCTCTAGAATGTGTTAGACGTACTTGCCAATTACCTTTGGCGGAGGAAAGAGTCTTAGTACACTGTCGGAGGCCGTCTTCAGACTTCAGCACAAAATGCGCTGAAAGCGTTGTTGCGCTTGTTACCGACGAGCGGTCTTAGAGACAAACTTTAAGCGGTGTCGTATTATCCTTTCTTTTCTGGTGCGAAGCACCTTATGCGGTCGAGGTGTCGGCGTCTCGTGTCGTTGTAGCCCAATCACGGTGTCGCCCGTCACGGTGCCGCCCGTCACGGTAACGCAAGTGGCAGATAAGACGGTGCGTTCGCCAGGAGAAGCTCGCGAGAGACAACGCTACGTGCGCTTCTCCGAGTGGCAAATAAGACGGCGCGTTGGCTCAGAAAAAGCTCATGTGCAGCTTCAAGTCCCAAGAGCGCAAGTTTCTGCGATGGGCGCCGGACGCTGTCTGCGGCGCTGTCTGTAACAATGAGAGGACGCTGTCCTCTGACATGCCCCTATAGAAAACACCGGTGCCTCGCACCTCGCCAGGTTTCATGTTAGTGGAGTTGTCTTGTATAGTATAGCATAGCAAGGGGTGGGAAAGGGAAGTGAGGGTTAGGAGGAGGGAAAGGAGAAGGGCAACACCACCAGCTCCGCCGCTCCCCAGTCTTCGCATCAGTAGTGCGTAGCTGCCCAAATAATTTCTCCTCCCCCCCCCCCCTCACCCACATTTATCTTTCTATAGCGTCTCCTTTGCATTCTCTTTTGTACCCTTTTCCTTGGCGCAGAGTAGACAGCCGGTCTAAGTGCTGGCTAATCTCCCAGTCTTTCCATCTGTTCCTCCCTCTCTCTCTCTCATCAGTGCTAGTTAGGGATTGTCGATTAAAAATTTTAAGCGATTAATCGTTCGTCGACTTGGCCTTTCATCGATTGATTGATTTCTATGTGATGTTTTATTCGATTAATCGATTAATCGACATTTTCGATGGGTGCTTTAAAAAAGATATCTAGTTGTTCGAGAGACATTGTTTGTGTTTGCTCTCGACCATAGTCTTTCTATCAGACGTTCTAGAGATCACATGTACGCATTTGCACCTTCGTGAGAATTCGCACTTTCGCCCAATGGTTACAGGGGGCCCGTCGTCTTTGGGTGATGTGACGGATTGAAGGATAAGTGGCCATCATCCATGGACGATTCCGCCGCAGGTCGTATTTCCTTGAAGCCTGCCTCCTCGAGCGCACCGAAGTCGGAGGCCTTGTCGGATACCACACTGGTCGAAAAGAGGCACCGGAAACATGCAGCGTGGCGAAATCCCGCGAAAGGCAAAGCAGAGACGCAGAGACAAGGAGGAAGAGGAAGTAAATAGGACGCTCGCACTCGTAGGGACGCCATCTTTTCTCCGTTTGCACGTTATATATTCTGGAAGTCCTCGAAAATACCCTAATTGCAGACTGACGTGATCTCTTTTTAACAGGAAAGTGTTTTATGCCGGGGTCCACCACGGCTCCACTGACGCATTTCCGTCATGGATATGACGTAAAATATAAAGACTAACATATGGCAAAGAAAAAACTAGGAAGAAAAAGTTCCGTCGCTGGTATCGAACTCGCGACCTCTCGACACCCAGCGCGCAGCGCGAAACGACTCCACCACAAACAACACATTCTTCGTCGTACTAAAGGCGTGCTATTTATATAGACCATTTGCCAGTGGCGGTACTCAGAGATCAGGGTACATCAGTGTGTTTTCGTTATCACTAGCGAGATGGCGCGAAGGGCTCGAAGAGCGCGCTTTAAATGTCGTCACCCCCCGTGTTGAGATGAGCATGCGTCTCTACAGGGCGTGGTCGCTCCTGCGCGCGCGCTTATCTTGTACGTCTTGCGCTCTCACCGCAAGTTTGCGTTCAAGTTACAGAGAGCACGAAGGTCATTTCGCTCACTGCATTGGCCGCTTTTCCGAAAGGAGCGCGCTGCTCACAAGCAAATAATTTACAACTGTGACAGCTCGCATTATTATTATTATTATTATTATTATTATTATTATTATTATTATTATTATTATTATTATTATTATTATTATTATTATTATTATTATTATTATTATTATTATTATTTTCTGGTGTCTTACGAACCAAAACCACGAGATGATTATGAGAGACCCCGTATTGGAGGGCTCCAGAACCTTCGACCACCTGGGGTTCTTAAATGTGCACTTAAATCTAAGTACACGCCCCTCAAGCATTTTCGCTTCCACTGAAAAAGCGGCCGCCGCAGCCAGGATTCGCGAACTTCGGGTCAGCAGTCGAGCACCGCAAACACTAGACCATCGAGGATCCCGAACTGTGAGCGTGTCTAATGTATCAGACATTAGAACATACAAACTAAAAAAGAACTTTAGGGGTTGGTTTTTCTTTGTTAAGCACAAAGAAAAACATGTGTACCCCATAATGTGGACCGGGGGATGACCGCCGCTGTAGCTCAGTTGGTAGATCATCAGACGTGTTATTCGAAGGTCGTAGGTTCGGTCCCTCCCAGCGGCAAGTTACCTTTTCGTCTACTTCACTTTCTTCATATTTACATCATATATAGTTACTACAAATGACATCCCCTATACTTTCCTTGACTTTTTTGTCTGTTAGTTCTCATTAGAACACACTGTATTTCGCGACTGTCCTTTCGCGTAACAGCAGAAGACGGGGGCCTCTATAGGCTGGCTGACGTGGGAGTGCAAGCATTAGTTGAAAGCTGCTTTTCTCCAGGGTCTGTTAGACTATTTTCATAATCCGCGAGCGCGCTTCCTTGCGCTGCATATTCGCCGAACTAAAGGAGGCACCTGTTGTGCTTCAAGTGGAGACGAGGTCGTGTACTATATAGTTGCACGTGCTGGGGTTTGTCTATTATGTGTGTTTATTTCAATAGATCTGAGTCTACATTTTCCGCGTCATAGCGCAAGCAAACTGTTTGCGGAAGTGACTAGACTAACTGCTATGAACTGGGCTAACTGCATCACAGGAAAGCTAGCTCTACAATCATGAAAGGAAGGAAAAAAGAACGGGAGAGGAGGAAAGAGATGTTAACCAGTTTGGCATAACCGGTATGCTACCCTGGAACAGGGGGAAGGGATGGGGGAGGTTGAAAGAAGAGTAAAGAGAGAGAGAAAGAGAGGGGAACACACACGCACGCACATAACTTCACAGCGCGAGCGGCAGTCTTGTGCGGTATGCGGCATCATTAAAAGTCTACAGCCGTTCGTGTAAGTCCGTTGTCCTTAGGAATTTGAGCAATGCCTTGGTTGCTTGAATTCTCGATGACTTTTCAGGATGACATTGGAGAATTGTTTCTAGTGTCATCGTTCTTGTTGTGAAGACGAGCGAGAGCGAATATGAGGGATCGTCTCGGCGCAGCGTAGCGAGGACAGTCGCAGAAGGCTGCAAGGTCTGTCCCAGCGTCTTCTCTTGCGGTTTCATGTCCAGACAGATTTTATTAAATGACCCACTGCGATAAAGAAGCGAGATAGATATGGTAAGAAAGGCAGATACTGATTTTTAAAACATTGTATTCCTAACCTAAAGGGGCCCTACAACACTTTTTCAGCATGGCTCGAAAACGCTGCCGATCGCTAGTCGAGGATCCCGAGAAAACGCGAGCCAAACATTATATCGCAGCACGCGGCCTGGGATTTACAATAAATTCTCAGTCAGCTAAAAATCGCTTCCTCTTCTCTCGACAAATGATGCTATTGGCTCAAAATTACTGCGTCGCTGACACAAGTTCCACGCCATTGGCGGATTTGAACATGCCGCACTGGGTAGTTACTGCGGCCGCCGCGGGAGGCCGTCACTTGCCCGCGCACGCGATCGCACTGAAAGTACGCCGCGCATTCGAAGACAAGAAAAAAAAAAGAGACGCTCAAGGTCATGAGGCGCGCGTGCCTTACCTACTTCCACCGTGTCAACCCTGCCTGCTTAGCTTCCAGCGCTTTCGTCAGGACGAGAGAAGATAGAAAGCAATTACAGCGTGCAACAAATCTTTGTAACTCCGCTCGTTTTGGACGGATTCTTAAAAAAATCGCGGTGGTCGATTCGTGAGGAAATAAACTCCTTTAGTGAAGCCATTCACAATCGATACTTGGAAAAGTGTTGCAGGGCCCATTTAAGCTTTCACACATCCTTCAAGAACTTGCGCGGAAGATCGAACACCACACACTACTATTCGAGAAAGATCCTGGAGAAAAAAAAAAAAAAAGATGGCAACTTCGCACTAATGGCTAATGGTGCCAAGCCTGAAGGAAGAACGAAGCTGGGAGGCCTGCCTTGTTTCTCGTAATTTTTAAATGCGAAACATTTCTTAGCGAACTTCTGCGACTTTGAGCGTATCTATCTATCTATCTATCTATCTATCTATCTATCTATCTATCTATCTATCTATCTATCTATCTATCTATCTATCTATCTATCTATCTATCTATCTATCTATCTATCTATCTATCTATCTATCTATCTATCTATCTATCTATCTATCTATCTATCTATCTAGCCGCCTACGACTTTGTGCTCTCCTGGCCGTTTCGTTAATCGGATGTATACCAAAATTGGTGTGTCATAACATGGCCTCATTACGAACATAAATGACAGGTCATATCATGAAAATCATGACACGCATGTCATGAACAGCATGATTTACATTCCACGGCCTTTGGGCTCCCTGGCCGTTTCGTTAATCGGATGTATACCAAAATGGGTGTGTCATAACATGGCCTTATTACGAACATAAATGACAGGTCATATCATGAGAATCATGACACGCATGTCATGAACAGCATAATTTACATTCCACGGCCTTTGGGCTCTTGCGGCCTTTCCATTATTTCATATATACCAAAATTGGTACGACGTGACAAGAGTTCATGACGAACATAATGACAGGTCCTAACATGCAAATCATGACGCACATGTCATGTGCAGCATGATTTACATGACATGGTCTCGGGGCGCTCGCGGCCGTTTAAATGAAGGGATACATACGAAAACTGGTATGACGAGACATTTCTGTATGACGAACATAACTGACACGTGGTAACATGAATGATATGCATGTCATGTATGTCATGATTTACATGCCACGCTCATGGCGCACTCGCGGCCCTTTCGCTAGATTGATATACACCAAAATTGGTATTATGCGACGTGACTGTATGAAGAACATGACTAACAGGTGGTAGCACGAAAACCATGACATCCATGATATGTATGTCATGATTTACATGCCACGCTCATAGTGCATTCGCGTCCGTTTCGCTTGCATGATATACACCAAAATTGGTATTGGGCAACGCGACTGTGTGACGAACGTAAGTGAGACGTGGTAACATGAAAATCATGACATGCAAGTCATGTACGACCTGATTTACATGCCACGCTCATGATGCGCTAGCGGCCGTTTCAGTAGATTGACATACACCAAAATTGGTATTGCGCGACGTGACTGTATGAAGAACATGAATAACAGTTGGTAAGATGGAAACCATGACATGCATGTCATGTATGTCATGATTTAATTGCCATGCTCATGATGCATTCGCTGCCGTTTCGCTGGCTTGATACACACCAAAATTGGCATTGCGCGACGCGACTGTATGACGAACGTAAATGAAAGGTGGTAACATGAAATTCATGACATGCATGAAATGTACATGGTTTACATGCCACGCTCATGGCGCACTCGTGGCCGTTTCGCTGGATTGATATGCACCGAAATTGGTATTGCGCGATGTGTCTGTATGAAGAACATGAATAACAGGTGGTAACATGAAAACCATGACATGCATGACATGTATGTCATGACTTACATGCCACGCTCATGGTGCATTCGCGGCCGTTTCGATAGCTTGATATACACCAAAACTGATATTGCGCGATGTGACTGTATGATGAACATTAGTGACAGGTGGTAACATGAAAAACCATAATATGCATGTCGTGTATTGCATGATTTACATGCTCTACTCATGGTGCACTCGCGGCCATTTCGCTCCTTTGATATACACCAACATTGGTATTACGCGATGTGACTGTATGACGAACATAAATGAGAGGTCTTAACATGCGAATCATGTTACGCATGTCATGTACGGCATGATTTACATGCCACTGTCATGGTGCGCTTCCGGCCGTTTTGTTAACGTGATATATACCAAAATTGGTATGGCATGACACGAGTGCGTGATGAACATAAACGACAGGTGATGCATTAATACCAGAATATGCGTTTCATTGGCATGGTGTACACTAGATTGTGCATGCATGCGTGCATGGCAAACATGCGATATATGGTGAACTAGATGCCATGGCATGAATGATTTAATTTGGCTCAAAGACAAACAAGGCGATGTATGCAGCTCTTTGCTTGCTGCTTCGCATTACATCGATTCCCACAGTGCGTGGGATCTGCCGAATTTTTTTATCTTGTTTTCTTTCTTTCGATCTGTTTCTTGCATCTCTCTGTATCTCTTGTATCTTTGTTTCGTGTATCTTTTATTGCGATAGCAATTATATGGACAGTCTCGGCTGGATTTTGCCGTCGCCGTCGCCGCCGTCATGCACCGTATATGTATAAGTATGTATATATATATATATATATATAAAAGCCCCAAAGAAAAGTAATTCCGAAAAATGCTTCCGAAGCGCGGAATCGAACCAGGGACCTCTTCCTCCGCAGCGAGTGGCGCTAGCCACTACGCCACGAAACGCAGATCCTCCACGTAGCTAACGGCGAGCGTTATATACACACCCTTTAACGCTGGACGGACTCAGAGACGGCTGCGCTTATAAGCGTTTCTTAATTACCAGCGAGATGGCGTTAGGAGCGCGACAGGCGCATTTAAAAGTCGTCGGCGAGCTCGCTCGCTTCTTCTTATATTTGCGCAGGGAGAACTTTGCCCTTCCGCTGTCTGCTCGCGCGGTTTTCTCGTGGTGAGGGGAAGAGGGATGTTTCACGCTTTCACCGTGATGCCCGCGCTCATGTTACGGAGCGTACGAAAGTCACTCGAGCTCAAGGGACGCCGCTAAACGAACAAACAGAAGATGAGCGCGAACTATCAAGTGTCACAGCTTGACACTTGAAGCACGCTAGTTTCCTTCGCTGCTTCGGCCGCCTTTGCAACAGGAGCGCTATTCAAACTGAGAGTATCCATTGGCGAGCCTCACTTCATATAGCATTAGTTTCTTGCTATCGCATTCATTGCTTCGGCCTTGCGGCGAAACTGTGACATTTTTTTATTTCTACTTCTTTCTTTCCATTTCCTTATTTCTCTCTATATATATTTCTTTCTCTTTCTCGCTTTTCCTATTTTTATTTCTCTTTCTTTTTTCTTCCTATCTCTCTCTCTGATTCATTTTCCCTCTTTCCTTGTTTCTCTTTCTGTCTTGCTCTCTGTCTTTTCTATCTCTTTTTCGTGTCTGTTTTTTTCTCTCTTTTCCTATGCCTCTCTCTGTCTTACTATCTTTCTATGTCTTTATTCCCTTTATTTCTTTTTATTTTTCTCTTTCTTTCTATCGCTTTCTTTCTATCTCTTTCTCTTTTCCTCTCTTTCTTTCGCTCTCTCTATTTTCTCTTTGTCTCTTTTTCTATCTCTTTCACGCGCTTCGCATGCTCCAGTTCGCCGAGCAGAGTTTTCGTTTAACGCTCGCACATGCTGTGCTCGGTAGTGGGGCTTGCCCCATTCCTACGGCGCGTTCCCCCATGTACAGTTTTGCACGACGGAGCACAAGTTACAGATAGCCTAAACAGATTCGCTGTTAAAAAATTACGCCATCTCCCACTAAAGCGAACCACGTGGGGATGCGAAGCAGCGCATGGGTCGACTTGAAGTTCCGTTCATCACGGGCACCATGCCCGAGCACACCATGAATTCACTGTAGTCACCGTTGTTGTTACTCGTCCCGAACTCTTGTTGGAGCACGCCACACGGGTTCATCGCCACGCCACGCGAGATCACGTGGCTTCATCGCGCGTTTACAGAATATCGTTCCCCGACGCCATCACGTGATTGTTGAAAGAGAGTAAGAGGGAGAGGCCACAGCGTCTTACCCAGCCCCTTACACAGGCCCAAACGCGCTAGCGCGTGCCAGCGCGTTCTGACTAGGATACAACGCGTCGGTTCATCGCGCGTCTGCAGAATATCGTTCTCCGATGCCATCACATGATTGCTGAGAGAGTGCAAGGGGGAGAGGCTACAGCGTCTTACCCAGCCCATTACCCAGGCCCGAACGCGCTAGCGCGTGCCAGCACACATGGTTCTAAGGATGCCACAGCGTCTTACCCAGCCCCTTACACAGGCCCGAACGCGTTAGCGCGTGCCAGCACACATGGTTCCCGAGCGGACGGTCGCCAATGGAAGGACGGAGAAAGTCCTGAGCAAAAGCTGCTTCGCATCTAAAAAAGTTATATAAAGGTGCTGTGAAAAACCACGTGAACCCTAAAGAACATTTAGGATCATTGATATGGTCAGCGACCAGAGTTGCCAGTTCCGGTTATATTAAGCGGGTTCGAGATTCTTTTTTTTATCGATTCGTTTGTTGAATTTTCCGATCGCTTGTGGCGTTTCTTGGTGTTATTCGCGTTTTAGAGGAGCGCAGCGGAGCCGCTGTGTTAGCGTCTCATGCTTTGTGCCTTCTCGCACTTCCTGTGACAGCGCAACGTATGCCTCTCGCGCACGGGCACGAGAAAGTGGGTTGACCTGCGAGGCTTGGGAGAAGAAGACGACGGGCGTTGGTCGAAAGGACGCTTTGTTCACAGTTGAAAGTGAACAAAACAAATGTGATCGCTCTAGCGGACTCTCAGATTTTGCATCTAGTTTCCTGGGCACAAGTTCACCCATAATAAACAAGTGTTACAGCGCAGCGCTTAGGTGCCCATTCCTGCGTTGAGTGGCGTCGGCGTCGCCGTAACCGGCAGAGCGAACGAGGAAGAAAGAGAGCGAACGCGGAGTGCTGCGGAGGATGAAAGACGGCGATAGCGAGGAGAGCGCGAGGAGGAGCGAACGACAGGTGCGAGACGACAGGTTCCGCGGCGGCCACCGCGGCGCCACGGAAGTGCGCACCATCGTGCGGCCGCCGATGACGTCATCACTAAGGTATGCCGCTAGGGCGTCCATCGATACCATATATGGAAATAAAGCACTGCATGAACGGAGGCCTGCCTGTGGCGGCCGTTGTGGAACGCGCCCACACGCTGCCTTCCGCGGTCTCCCGGCTAGCAAGGCAGTCGCGCCTCAACTTATCGCAAAATCAAAACACCTAAACAGCCGCGCTCAGAATTCGCATTAGGCAGTATCGTAATCGTCGGTTAATTTTGCTTGCAAACAACTTTTTTTAGTTCTCATCATATTCTATAATAACGCGTTTGTCGATTACATTGTGTAGCTAATCGTTGGAATCAAACATACCTTGGGGGAATCAACAAGTAACATTATTCACGCTCTGGCAAACGTGCATGAATCATGAAATAGAGTGGAGATTACCCTGTAGACCATGTTAGAAATAAATATGTGCATTTTTCATGGTTGCATATATTTTCGCTGTCCAAAACAAAGTTTTTTTTTTCACCTTTCGTTTCAGGGACGTTTCATTATGTTTAAAATAAGCTCAAGAATGAGAAAACTTATTAAACTACCGCTTCTTTCGGGCTTCTTCGCAAAAGCCGCGCCGATTTTTGGGCTTCTTTTGGGATGATTGTTTACTTATTAGCTCGGTGGCATCCGGCAATTCTGGCAGTGGCACTTATGTTTGCAACGAAGAGAAATGAAATGGTAGAACGAGGCGTTCAGTGACGGGCGTGTGTGAACAAAAGCCTAAAGGTAACTAGGCACTTCACAGTGACAATAGGGGTATGTGTACCCAGCTTTCTTCGTTAAAAAAATTGTGGGCAGTTTGCACTAAGTCGTGCAATGCTTGGCACAGCGAGGCATAGGCCCGTCGCCGCTCGTACTCCCCGTCGACCGACACGTCTAGCTTCGAAATGTTTGGCTTCCTCCTCGAGAGTACGCAGCCAGGCTATGCACTATAGAACGGAGGTTGCGCGCGATGTCTCCGTCGGTGGGCGTGACGTTGCTACTGCGCATGCGCGGCTTGGTGAGGGGCTGCGGTATCTGGTCGCTAGACAATACGCTGCTTGTTTCCTCTTTCTTTCTATCTTTTTCTTTCTCTCTACTTTTTTCTCTCTATTTCTCTCTTTCTAATTCTTTCTGTGCTACACTTTACTATCTCCCTTCCTCCTCACTGTCTTCCTCACCATCACGTCTCTCCTCCTCACGCTCACTATTCTTTCTCACCTCCCTGCTGCACTATACAAGGCTATGCTATGCTGCGCTACCGTGCCTGGATAGCTGAGTGGTTAGGACGCTCACCTTCGGATCGAGGGTACGCGGGTTCGAATCCCGCCTCGTGAAGAATTTATTTCGGCAAGAATTCTTCTTCTTCCCTTTCTTTATATTTTCCTTCCGTCTCTTTGTTTGTATCTCTTTTCTCTCTCTCTTTCTTTTCTTTCTTTCTTTCTTTCTTTCTTTCTTTCTTTCTTTCTTTCTTTCTCTCTCTCTCTGTACTCGTTTTCAGGGTTAATTACAGGTCACGTCGTAGCGGCGAGTAAAAGGATCTGCCTAATTCTGTGGCACATACCCGTTCATGATGATGATAGTTTTCGGGCACTGTCACACGCTTTACGCCGAGCTAGATCAGCTTCGCTGTTCAAATACTTCATCCTATAAAACAGGCACTCCGTGCTGGTCACATAGGCGCTGTGGCAAAACGCGTTCCTCGATTCTTCATGCGAGATATGAAGCTGAGAAATGCTGGTGTTCGAGTGGTGAGGCAGCCAAATTGGATTGGTGCGGATGTTTGTGACTAATTGTGACACAGCGTCACAGGGCATGATCACAATGTGCCACAATCACAAATTGTGAATGTGGCACAGTTAACGAACCCGCGTTGGTCAAAGTTATTTCTCAGCCACCACCAATACGACGTCTTCGAAAGCTCACGTTTTTGGCCTCTTCGCTGATGTTTACATGAACTTTTTACAATTGATTTCTCCATTGAAATGGAAAACTAATGATCACTCACTTGTTTCGGGCTCTTTTATCAGAGCCGACCATTGCGCCTTTAGATCCTACACGTCAGTCGCAGCTGCAGTCACGTTTCCAACCATGTGGCTTAGAGTGACATTTGCAGCAGCCATGTCCAGCACGCTTCCCACGCTCATGTTCAGTTTGAATTGATTTACAGACGCTCAATATAAAAATAGCGGGCAACATACCGCAACGGATGTCCTATCGCTGCCATAAGTTTGGGTTTGGGTCAGCGCTCTTCATCACAGATATAAGAGAGAAGCAGGGGCGTAGGCAGGGGCAGGGGGGTGTTCAACTTCCCTCCCCCCGCATTTTTTTATTTGCCTGTGTATATATATATACACGCACTCATACAAACGCACACACGAACATGCGTAACGTATACTTACCCCCCCCCCCCCCCGCCCCCGGAAAAAAATTCTGGCTACACTACAGTACAGAACGAATAGGCATGACGTAATAGACATGTAAATTATTGCCCTGTTCATATTTGTCGTCATTTTGTCATCCTATATTAAGTACCCTGCGGGACAAATGTCTCTCAAAGAGATTTGCAGTTACCACTTTTCTGCGTCAAGTGGACCCAGAATTCGCTAATAATCCGCTAATTATTTGCTGATTATTTACTAATTATTTGCTAATAATTTGCGAATTATATGCTAATTTATTCGCTTCATGACATTATATGCCTACAGTTTGCCATGTCGTATTCCCTGTATCACCTATGTAGCATGCATTCCTTTACTAAAACAGAAAGCCTGTCTTGAACATTCAACCAATTATGGTAGTTCCCTGTATGTATTAAATGCGAATGCATTTCTTAGTCGGGCTATGTCAGGCGTCCGGCGTTGTCCGCGGCGCCCTCTCCCATAGCAACAGCTGCGGGCGCGCGCGCTTATCCTCGCCCCTAGCAACCGAAGCATGTGGTGCGAGAGAGTGTAGGAGAGGGTAGGTGCAGTGGTTCGCCGCTCCTTCTCTCGCCGTTCGCTCTCTCTCCTCCCTGCGCCCCACTCTCCCGTCTGCTCGCGCCTCACTCTCGACCGTTCGCTGGCTGGACGCCTCTCAAGGCGATGGCAGAAGTCGGTGAAGGCGAATGCCTGACGGCAACGGTACCCTCTCTCGGCGCAAGAAATGCATTCGCATTTCCTCACGATTCCCTTCGGGGAGGTGGGGGCATTTTTTTCTGTTTGGTCTTTACTTATGCGCACCAGTCAGCTCGCCCATTCTTTAACGCAAACAAAGGAGCACGCAGTTTTGTGTGTGTTCTCGACAACAGGGAGCCAGGTTGTGTGCGAAGCAAACTGACATCTCCATTAGCGACCCTTTAGCGGAAAGTAGAAGCGCACACAAAGCAGGCTGACATGAAAAATTGATAGGACCAGAGCACGAGAATAATGGAGCTTTCTTACCGTACAGGAAGGAGTAAGATCAACTGACAACGTAGTACGCAAGGTGTAAAGCACCTTTTCGTTGCGGCGAGGGCAAATAAATGCAAAATAAGGAAGACAAACATAAAGCAGAGGTTCAGATAGGAACGTAAAATCGGGTTTTACAGGTACAGAACGGGACCACCTTATTCATATAAATGCGTATGTTTATCCTTCGTCACGTATGACACTGGCTTTTAACGCTATAGCGTTAAAGAGCTCGTTTCCCTGAAATTCCGGTGTCGGCGTCGGTGTCGTTGGTTGTGAGAGAAAAATAATCTTGTCCCTGACCGCAGACTAGAGAAAGATGCAAATAAAAAGATACAAAACTTAGGCTTGAGTGAGAATCGAACCCAGGCCGCCTCTGTGTCAAGCAGGTGTTTTACCAAAGAGCCACTCTATAGCTTGAAACTGCTTCGAAAAAAAAAAAAAAACACTGTATGAATGTCATGTAGTCGAAGGTGTCTCTGTAACGCGTGTAATATTGCGTGGCAGAAGCGTAGGATTGCGCCAAGCGTCAAAACATGTGCATTGCGCTGCGAGTGGGTGTTTTAAAGGCCCACCCATTACAAAGCGCTCAGACATTTTTTGTCATCGCCAGCTGCAAAGGCATCAGCAAAGTGAGCAGCTGCGTAGGTTCGCGTGTTGCCTTACGGACGCGTAATGGACTCTTCGCTGATTCGCAAAAAGAAGAATTATTGCGCAGTGAGCACAGCGCAACTGTACCGCACTTGCAGTATTCATTCTAGGATAGTCTGAAAAGGCCAATATTACACTAACAGACGTTCGTTTCCTTGCGCCACGGTTAAGGTATGCACCGAGAACAGAAGCAAGGCTAGCAATTAAGAAGGCGATGCGCAGGGGGCCGATTACGCTATCGCGTTCTACTCTTGAAGGCGAAGCTCAAGCATTCTCCAAGTTTCATTTTTAAATCTTGGATAGAACTTATGCGACTCACTTGATTCGGCGAACTGTTTTGTAGATAGAAATGAGAAAAAGGCCGAATCAACAGTTGCTCGAAAATGATGACAGAGGTTCGGTGAAGCATGCTTATTTTCAATGGCCGAGAAAGAAGCAGTATGTCGATGAAACCCGAACAACAACGTTACATTGTCAACTTCCATCGTGGCGTACTGTCTCTAGCTAATGTAAGCTAGTGTACATAATTACAGACACTTAGTTTCTCATTAATATTACCAGAGGAAACTACAGCAGTCCTAACACACTGATTGTTCCGCCTCGGTAGGAATGGGGATCAGCGCATGAATTTGTTATAGATCACTTCAAGGATTGTTCCATATTTAATTATTGCGCTTTATTTTCACAATATTTAAAAATTTATGTATCTTTACGCGCACGGTGGCACTAGGTATCTGCATAGAGTAGTAATAACTGCTGTTCGAGGCGTCTATCAACATTACGTTGAGAGCTATAAATTCGCATAGTCACAATTAGAAAATCGCAAAGCCACAAAACGGATTAGCACTGAAGACTTTTCAGTGCCAGCTTATTTTTTTGCTTTCCTTATAGCGAGCTTTTGATAATATAATCACAAGCGTTCCTTGACTCGCATTCGGAAAGTATGATGAACTTATATATTTAATATTAGCAGTGAGGCGAACATATCACCAGCGAATTCCTCACACACGCACACGCGGCACCTCGATTCTTGAATGAATTCCACGGTCCCACCGATTGACACACTTTTTTTTCTTTACCTCTTCCCCGAAACAAGGTAAGTAAAAGTCAGTACCGCGGAACACACCGCGAGATCTCGCGCGGGCGTTAAGGTGCGAGGCTTTGGTTGGCCGGAAGCAGTGTGGGCTCGTTCCGACGGTGACGTGCATACATTACTCCACGTAGCGAGCGAATGGAAGAACAACTCTCTTCCGACACTCGTTTTCGCCGGCTCCTCTCAGCCGCGACGTTGTACTGAGTGCAAAAGGCCGCGGTTGAAGCCGTCTCGTAAAAAGCAAATGTTTACGCGAGCCCTTTCCTTCCGCATCAAGAAAGGAGGGATCTTGAGGGGAGAAATAGAAAGAAAGAAAAGAAAGTTCGCGAAAGTGAAATAATGGAAAGCGGGAAGAACAAATAAAATAAAGACGAAGTCGCCAAGGTTTACAACGGGAGAGGAACGGCGGTCGTAGTGCGGGAGGAATATGAATAAAGAAAATGTAAGCAAGAGACGGTCGGCAGCGCTGGGAAGACTTCGCGTTTCTTGCGTCGAGAGGAGAGAGAAAGAAAGAGAGCGAGAGAGGGAATCCACCACCTACACTGAGTCTCCTCGGAACTAGAATCTAAATAATGGCCGACAAGATTCTCACGACTCCTTAACTCTTCTTTAGCCGCTTCGTTTCGGCTTCTCGCCTATGGGCGACGAGAGACAGCGCGCAGTATACGAGGGAGTCGTATGAATAAAGCGAGCGAGCCCACAAATAAAGGACGCCGCAGCCGAGTGCCTCACTAGAGGTTATGCCTTTCTTTTACCTCTTCTTCTTCACTCGCCTCGCGCGAGTCGTATGTAACATTCGTTCGTCCACGACGACAACGACAGCGACGCCTCTCCGCGCGGGCTGTGAAGTGAACGAAGCGGGTGACGGCTTAATCGCTTGTAAACGCAAAGCTACATCGCAGCTCTCTCCCCCTTGCTCCTTTCTTTCTCTCTACCTCCTTTTATTCCGGTATCTGGGATCGTTTGTAGAGTGTCACACTCTCGGCTCCACTCGAGTTTTTGTGAAGGTAATAACTAACAAAGACAAAGAAAACCGCAACGAAAGAAACGCGGATGTATCCCATTCCATAGAGGGTTCGTTTGTTGCTCACTTCGCGAAACGAGTGCGCGAACAATAGCCGCGGGTGTAAGTGCGTCAGAAGAATGCGATCGCCGGACAAATAGGGGAGGTTAATGACCGTTTACTGCGGGGAACGGAGGACGCGCGAGAATGTAGGATCCCCGCTTCAATCGTTTTTTTTTTTTTTTCATCTTTGAGCTTAGCATCATTTTAATGCCTACTACAAGCGATACTAGGCTTCCTGTGACCACTCAGAGGCCTGTCTGAACGCCTCTGAGTGGAATGCTCTCGTGTGTGTGGTTGTGATTGTTTCTTTTTTTTTCATTATCGCTTATTTTCTGTCTCGCTCTTTCAACCCCTATTCCCCAACCCCCGTAGAGGGTAGCATACCGGATTCTACCTCATGGTTAACCTCCCTGCCTTCCTCTTCTCCTTCTCTCTCTTCCATAATGCGCGAATTTCTACATTTACCAATTAAGTAGGTAAAGACATGCTTTGACTTCGCTATGTATTCTAACTTGTACAGAATAAGACAAATTAAATAGTAAGGACAATTAGATGGAACAAAGCGTACCGTGCTGGAAAAAAAAAAAGGATGACCCATTGACCCATTTGAGACTTGGCTGAGGTTGGTTATAAAAGTATGCGTTTGAAAAACGACGATATATGCGAAGGAAACGTAGCAGTGCATCGTGCGGTAAGATATATATATATATATATATATATATGTGTGTGTGTGTGTGTGTGTGTGTGTGTGTGCGTGCGCGCGCGCGCGTGTGTGTGTAATCTATCTGCGTGTTGGGGGGGGGGGTCGAAAATGTGGTGAAATTGGTCGAATTTCATTTCTACGCAAGAATTACCAGACGCTGATTCTTCGAAATCTCAAGGCGCCAATGGGCTCTTCCCAGGAAGAACTTGAGTTCTCCCATGTCACCCGTCCATCTGTTTGTGTGAATTAAAAGGTTAATTAACTTCATTTCTTTTTTCCCCTCCACAACTGGTGCCCCTGGTCATTTTAAGAAGTCCACTGCTACATAAAAAGTAATTATGAAGGCAGTGAGCAAAGATTTCAAATTCCTATTTCTGATAACTTTAGGACACATTTGCTGAAGCCCGCTATGCGTTTGAAAAACGACGATATATGCGAAGGAAACGTGGCTTTTTAGGTTTCGTAACCTCCCCCACGTCGGCAAACAGTGAGAAGTTGCGGGCGGGAAGTTGTCAAGAAAAAGTGACTGGATGAGTGCTTAAACTTTGCACCTAGCTCGAATCCTTAACTAAAATTTGTAATACGCAGACGACGAAGCTATAGGACTGACATTAGGCTCGGGTGTAATGACAGGCCAGAATACAGTAGGAAAAATAAATAAAAAGAAGTCGCTGACAGAAACGCGATGAATGCAAAGTCTATGCGTCGAGGGCACGTAATTCCAACAGCGTGCCTTAATTTACGGCAGCGCCATTCATGATTGCCGCCTGTCCGCCTTTCGTAATTATCCAACGAGGCCTTGAAACGCTCTAATTTGATGGAAACAAATGCCGCCTCACATCAGCAGTCTTTATAAGGCGAGCACACTTGGAATCTTCTATGGGCGCCTGCCACCACTGTATTGCCCGGATGTAGTCGAAGTGAGTTACGACAAGGCTCATTAAAGCGTTATATTACTCGATAAAGAAAGGCGACCGCGTTGCCGAGGCTACAACAAACGGAAAGAAAGCGGGGTGGAGCGAAGTGAGTTCAGCTTCGTTCTACAGTCAGGCTACGAATTCTACGCGCCTACTAATTGCCTGCTTAGTAACACTCGTCCCCGTATTCCTGAGGGAGCGATTCTTCGGCTTGGCTCGAATGGAAGTAGATCAAGCAAATAAATACAAAAGACAGTCCTTCTGATGCTCAGGACGACGATTATGCTTTTGTTAGCGCTTGTCAGCCGACGGACGACTCTAATTGCTTGCTGTCGTCTCTGCAATGCGCACAATCCCAGACGAGAATTTGATACACGATGGTTACAAGTGAGGTATTGTGTCTATTTATTTATCGACGATCGCTGTCCGTGAAGGCGCGGTAATGGCTCTAGCATAAATCTCTGTGAGGAGACATGCGATGACAAAAGTGCTTCACCTCTTGTCTTTCTTGACAAAGAGCTTCTCTAACGTTTGTGCTCCGGGTACCTGCTGTGCAATTAGTCTGCAGTATAAACAAATCATCGCTTCACTGTAGAACACAAATATTAAGATGTGAAGCAGCGCACGGTGAGAAGACACAAATGGAAGAAACGATTCGAGAGGACCACAGCTCCCATTGAGATGGACATTAAGATGAAGACGTTAAGATGAATTGTCACCAACTTACCCGCTTGTCAAGGTTACTGAACAAATATTAGGGTTTATTAGTAATGAGTTGAAAGAAAAGCAGGATGTTTTGTTCTTGTATAGAATATGTTGGGGAAAAACTATAAAACGAACAAACGTTCTGCAGAAAAATTACAAAACGTTTGCTTTGTTGATTTAAAAAAAATCTACACAATCACCGAAGTTCTGTCATTTCTGGAAGGCACTTGTACCATGCTTGATATAAATGCTTGAAGTGCCGCGTTTAGTATGTAAAGACGAAATAATTTATTAGCACCAAGTGCGCTTTCAGTCACAAAATTTCTAACCCATTCACATGATATTACCAGTCTAGACGAGTTTCGGGCGAATACAGCGCGTTCGTAATGTATGATCGTCAATTATTAATCCACACATTGCTTCGCATACAGAATAGTTTCTAAGTTATCTGCGCTTGCAAAAGTTTAGAAAACTGGGTGAGTCGGTAGGAATTCGTTATGGAAAGTTTTAGGCGCGCACACAACAAAGACGTAGGGGAAGCAGAAGAACAAGCGCTTATTTGTCTTCCATACTTATACCCCAGTCACACTGGAAAATGTAATGTCATTTTGAGCGAGTGCACTTACGCCACCAGAATGTCACTTTGTCGGCGCGCTGCTACTCGAGAAAGGGAAGTGTACTTTGGAAATGATGGCAATGGCGATGGTTAACTAAGTAGAACAGCAGATATTTGTTATTTCAGGCAATATTTTTTAAGAAGTAATGTATTATAGCTATAAACAGCCTTTAAAATAAACTTTAGGTACAAACGCGGCGGATGCGGCTATTGCACGGCGTGTGCTCGGCATGCCCCTGGCGGCCGTGGCTGTAAACTGCCTGAGAACGAGAATAGCAAAGTAGTTTTTTATGGTATAGTGAGCTTTAATGCATAGCAATATTCCTAATAACGAAAACGATAGTTTAAAAAATACTGTGAACTCAACCTCGGATAATAACTTACTTGTTCTCGAGCCGCTGCTACCGAGGCTACACACTCCGTCTCGGCGAAGTGAGGTTGGCGAACGCACTCGCCGGTAAGTGCGCTTTGCAGCGAGTGTCACTAATCATTCCCGTGTGACAGCGTGTGAAAGACACTAGCGGCGAAGTGCACTAACTCAAAGTGCACTTAAGTTGCCCTGTGTGACAGGGGTATTACACATTTGGGGTGTGCGCGCTGAAAACTTTCCATAACGAATTATCCGTGCTTTGTCTACATATTAAGCAGAAACAGTTTGTAGATACTTGGATGATGTCCTACAATAGTAGGCGATTAACCAATACACGTTGCTTTGTACAAAAATGTAATTTGTTAATCACTATCACCGTATGAAACAATTGTCCTGTGCCTCCACAGATTATACCTCGAAATTAAACGTTGAAACGGGGCTCAGTTTTATGAATCTTCATAACAACATGCGTTAAAGTTTAGCGAACATGTTCCCGGTTTGGTTCAGTTAAATAGAGCCTATAGTACGTCTTCATAAGTTCGTGTGTGGAAGCAAACGGATGCAGAGATAAAACTTGTCTTCGTTCAATATCGCGCATGATTCACAAACAAGTGCTATTCTTATAAGAAGTTGTGGAAACTATGGTTGTTTTATTGTAGTAAACACGTAAACAGCATGGTCACGAAGCCCCGTGCATTGCCACGAACGCATCGAAACTCGCTCATTTCGCCGTTGTTCTGGGTACCAGCACTTTCCTTAGGGTTGCCATTGTAGTTAGTCGCGACCGACCTTCCCTGGCTGTCTCGTCCTTCGGCTGGAATCATTGTAAATCGCTTCGGCGTTCAGCAACACGTTCGCTTTCGGGGCCAGCGCAGCCAAACGGGCCCGGCCGGCATCGCACAAAAGCAATTAGAAACCGCCGCACGTGACAGACCATCCATCGCAGCCCATTTTGCTGCTTTGCTCTTATTTTCGGGAGCGGTTGTGGCGGTGGCCATTCTTCACTCCGATCTTCCGTCGTTTCTGGAGTGCTCCGTGAGAGAGCTGCTGACGCAACAACTGCCTCTCATCGGTCGCGTCTCATTAGGCCCCGCCCAGTGGCGAACGCTTTAGGGCTGGGGGAATGAAAGAGGCACGGGAGAAGAAAGGATGAGGGAGAGAGGGAGAGGGTGTGGTTAAAAAGCGATGCGGTGAGATATGGCACGCTGGCCTTGTCGGTGACAAAGACACGCTCATATGTGTAAGATCGATGCTGGAGCGCGGAAAATGAAAGAGAGGAAGCGAAACCTTCGACTGAACTATAAGGCAAACGAACAGCTTGATAAACAACGTCGATGACAGAATAAGTGACTGATAAAAATGTGACCACATATTATGGATCGATGTGAACCGGAAACATGAAAATGAAGGAAGAAGGGACGAAGTATGAGCTGCAAATAGGCAAGGAAGAAGAGAAAGAAAGATGAAAAGGATAAGCAGGGAGGTGAACCTGGCTTACTATCCAGTTTGTTACCATGGACAGTGGTGAAGAAACAGGAAGAAAGCGAGTGTAGTTATGCTACGGTTGCCTCTCTTCGTATTTTCATTTCTTCGCTGTTTCCGGGCAGTCAGTAATGACAAGGATCGAACGGCATCTAATATCGGCAGTGTTATTACAGCGTGCTAAGTCGTCGCTAATACAAACAGACGAGTAGTCATTAGTTGAATCATTTCGCCGAAATATATGCGCCGCCGTACGTTTTAACTTCTGCAAAGCTTGCGCGCATGTCTTAAATGACAGTGCAAGGGTGTCTGCCTAGTGTAAACTTCGTTGTCAGCATACTTACACAGATTCTTTGTTTTTGTGACACACGATGTAGTTGTTTTGTATTTTTGTTGCGGGTGAAGTAGTTGAATCGCCACAAAAGACCCGTAGTCTTCACCACGGGTAGGCTACCTTTGCCTATAATATATTTGCAGGTACCGGTTTGGCTAACAGCTATTATCAAAGACAATTGTAGCGTGAAATGTTTTTATGAACAGGAAGGCAACGTTACTAAGGAAGCCAAAGAGACATTGGATGAGAAACGTGGTAATCTATAAAGCGGTTGTCTGTGCTTGCATCTTTTCTCGAGCACAGTGGATCTTTATTCTTAGATGTTTTTCTTAAGCCCTTTTCTTTAGAGGAGCGGAAGCTACCCTTCACTAATGGCAGAAGGCTTCATCTAGGAAACAGAATAATGAAACTTTTGCCACTCGTCAGGTCGAGACGCCGTCTAGGGGGCGCAGCTGTTCTTTCTTTGTGCACTCTCCTCTTTTACAGTATTCAGAGTACCGAACTAGAAAGGCTGATCTCCATTTTAACCGCATGCCCTTTTTTTTCACCTTGGTAGGTTGTGCCTCGGCGATAGAGTTCTAGATGCGTTCCTGATTGCTCGTATGCTACTGCAAACAGGCAGCCTCTGCTAGTTGACGCGTGCATTCTAAGCCGCTTTAGTTATCACCTTCCCTTTCACCGGTTAACGCAAGGACAACGTGAACGAGTGGACAAGCTCATCCGTAAGGCCATCAAGGTCGCCTTGGGGTTTCCGCACTATACTTGTACGCAGCGCCTTTTGTCGCTAGGAGTGCACAATACCCTCGATGAAATGCTCGAGGCCCAGTGGATTAGTCAGCGCCAACGCCTTCTTCGCATTTCAGCGGGTAGACAGCTACTCACCCGCCTGGGTCACCCAGTCCCCCCTGCACCTTCGGAAACACAGGGGATTTCCGTGCCACTCCAAATAGCTCGAGTACTTCGCGTGCATCCCCTGGCACGCAACATGCACCCTGAGCGCAACACCGGTCGTCGGCGGGCACGGGTGAGATACCTAAAACGCACTCTCAGCGAGGTTGAGGAGGATAGGGTCTATTACACGGATGCGGCTTGCATGACAAACGGACACACGGCAGTGGTGGTTAGCGGCACTCATGAGATAGTAAGTGCTCCCTCGATCTCCTCACCATGTTCAGCCACCGACTCGGGCGAGGTCCTGGCGGTTACCCTGGCCATCCAACACACCTTGAGCCTCCCCGCGGAAACGTACTACATAATCACCGATTCGCAAGCGGCATGTCGGGCTTTCCTGACAGGTCGCCGCATTCCCAAAACCTCATATTCTATTCCTTTACGTGCATCCAAAGGTGCATCGGACATCAGCCACACCATACACCTGTTCTGGACTCCTGGTCAGGCCTCACTGTCGGGTAATGAACGCGCTCATGCGGCCGCTCGAGAACTCACCCTCCGAGCAGCCCCGAATTGAGGCGGGCAACACAGAGCTAGGTTCCCTACTTCTCACAAATCACGAGGTCACACAGCATTACATACGCCAACGACAGCGATACCAACTCCCACCAGCGCCCTTCACACGAGAGGAGGCTGTCGCACTTCGCCGACAGCAGACCCGAACTTTTCAAAATCTGCACTTCCTGCACAAATTATATCCAACTCGCTATACCGACGCCTGGCCAGGATGTGGCGCCATCCCCACATCCTAATATAATAATATCTGGGGTTTAACGTCCCAAAACCACGATATGATGTCCCCACATCCTTTCACGTCACCATAGAGTGCACCGCTGCCTACTTCCCTGTTGTCATAGGAGTCCCGGATTAGGGACTTTCCCCGTTTTCTTCGCACTTTAATAAAGGAATGTTTTCATCATCTGCTGCGGTTCCACGGCCAGCTATGGCTATGAACATGGGATACATTACAACAGGCGCAACGAAACGCAGTTCATACACAACGCAGGCCTTGAAACACTCATATAACGCACGCGCAAACACACACACACACACGCACACACACACACACACACACACACACACACACACACACACACACACACACACACACACACACACACACACACACACACACACACACACACACACACACACACACACACCCACCCACCCACCCACCCACCCACACACACACACACACACACACACACACACACACACACACACACACACACACACACACGCACGCACGCACGCACGCACACACACACACACGCGCGCGCGCGCGCACACCACACACACACACACACACACACACACACACACACACACCACACACACACACACACACACACACACACACACACACACACACACACACACACACACACACACACACACACTTCTCGTCGATGCTCTTCTTTTCGTAGGACATAAACATAACTGAGAAAGAAGAGAGAAAACAAAGTTGTTGACGAGCCAATCTGTACGTGTTTTCTAACATGCTCCTCAAGGGCGGCTGATGTTTTCATTAAAATGTAAATGAACACAGACTACTTGGCCGAACAAGTAGTCGACATTGCGTGTACCAGTTTCGCGGGAATAGATGTTCAAACGCGAGCTTCCTAATGCCAGTGGCTCTTTCTGCGTAATGCGTACGAAGTGTTTTGCGAAACAATGCACCTCCGCGGTGTTACAAGTTGTACAGCGTCAGCATTGCTCTCTCGGGAAAGCGGCTCTAGCACTGCAGTATGCGGCGTCGGCCCTCTCGAAAAGACCTCTATTGACGCAATGGGGTGCATACATTTGTGGATGCCAGGCTGAACGTGTTACAGGCTGGTCGGCAGCGGCGCCTCTTCCAAAGCCGCATTTGCATAATCCGCCGCAAACTCAACGAAGTTTCCATGAATTCCTACGGAAGGGATGGAACCACCGAAAATTCGGGACGCTTAGCTATAACATCTTCGTTGAGCTTGTGGACGGAGAAATCGTGTTGCAACGCGGACGATAATGACGGCTTACTCGTCAATAACAAACCCACTTCCACGCGACCTAGTTTTCACACAGCGAGGAAAACAACGTCTGATATTGGTCCTATTACCATACTGAATGCATGTGGCTATCAGCCGGACGATTTTCGAAGATGAAGCGCGCAGTTCCAGAGTTTAGTCAGTGTAGTGGACTCAAGCCGAACGCTACTAATAATCGGGGCGACCAGTTTGCTTGTATCATCTGTCAACCATGAACAGTTGAATTGCTCAGTGAGTTACGACACAATATGATCTTTCATGCTGCTTTACAAAAAGAAGCCTTACATACTCTTCATCCTTAACGTAAACGTCCCTCATGACAACACTAATAAATACCATCTGGGGTTTTACGTGCCAAGACCACGATATGATTATAAGTCACGCCGTAACGGGGCATCCGGAAATTTCGAACACCCGGTGTTATTTAACGTGCACTGAAATCGAACAGTACATGAGCGTTAGCATTCCGCCTCCATGAAACGCGACCGCCGCTGCCGGGGATCGAACTCGCAACTTTCGGGTCAGCGGCGGAGCACCCTAACCACAGTACCACGGAGTCGGACCCACGTGACAAGACTATTTGCCTATTCTGGGCTCTTCTACGAACTAGAAACGCGCGAAATCAGCAGGGTCAGACGCTCGTCTTTGGATCGTGGGTAGGCGGGCCCCGCCACTTCATGAGGAATCTTCTTTCGCCAATATTTTCTCTTTCTTTATATCGTTTTTCTTTCTTTCTTTCTTTCTTTCTTTCTTTCTTTCTTTCTTTCTTTCTTCTTTCTTTCTTTCTTTCTTTCTTTCTCTTTCTTTCTCTTTCTTTCTTTTTCTTTCTTTCTTTCTTTCTTTCTTTCTTTCGTTATTTCTTTCTTTCTTTCTTTCTTTCTGTATTCGCCCTCTCCTCTCATCCATGACGGTTATTACAGGCCACGCCGATGAAATCGGCGCACGTGTTTTGGGAGCGAAGCAGAAGATGAAGAAGAAAACTGAAAAGAAGAAGAGGATGAAGGGAGCGCGTTCCGATCCATGATGATGAAAGTTGCTTTTCGCACTGCCCGGTGCAACGAAAAGCTTTTAGAGCTCAGCTCTTGAAAGTTAGTACTAGAAGAAAAAAAAGTCATATGCTAGGCATGGAAGCTACGGGCACATTTTCAGACAATGTGATATGATCACTAGAGGCCGGATTTTTAGGCACTAAAAAAGCGCGTTTTAGGCACCAAAAATAGGCAGGCAAAACAATGTTTTAGGCCTCTAATATCGTAAATATAGGCACAAAAATTTTTTGCGTAAATGCAAATAATTTCAAAGGAAGACGTGCGCGACGTCTATTTACGACAGGAAAACAGGAAATGTTATTGTTTAAGGTGGCACACAGGCACCAACAGTTGAACGTAACAGCGCGATTGTCCTTTGACTCGCACGCTTTGCAGAACACGGTATCTCCGCTTATTCTGTAGCCTGGTGACTCAAATGTCCACTGTCAAATCAACACACACCTCTGTGCCTTTCTTTTCGGCACGACTGAGAAGAGTAGAGCAGAAGCAGACATCCAGATCGCTAAAAGACCAGCAGGAGGGGATTTTTTCTATTGATCGGGTCGAATCACGTACAACCAGTTTCTCCCCTGGCGGTGAATACCTTAGCCCTTTCCATACCGAGTTTTTTTATTTTGCCAAAAACGGTACAAAAATACAGATGTACGTTATTCGCACGATACAAGCAATATATATATATATATATATATATATATATATATATATATATATATTATATATATATATATATATATATATATATATATATATATATATATATATATATATATATTATATATTCTTTTTTGAAAATATGCAGAGGATTGGCTTCACTTCACTGCACCACGAAAAGTGCCCCAACCTCTCTTGTTTTCGGTGCAGAAAACGTCTCTGAAATTTAAAAAACGCGCAGGAACAAGAGAGCCAGCGGAAAAAGTTTTGGACGCGTCGGTGGGGGTTTATTTACAACTGTCGGCGCCTACTGTCGGAACATTGGGACGCGGTCTTCTTCCCAGTCCGATGATTTACAAAAAATATGCTTTTCTGTGCAGTTGCTGCTTCACTCGCAGGAGAACTGAAAGTATATATTAATTCCACAAAACCTCGGCGAACAAGCATGTTCTTCTTTTTTTCTGAAAAAGCTGCTGCCGGCACGACCGGCTTATAGTAAGACGCCATTTTCTAAATCCGGTTACTAGAATTCAGTACTTTCTCGGCAAAAATGCATGCTTCGAGCGCGTTTTTATATTTTTTTACTGCACCAGCTGTTGAAGCCGATGAACTCGGCAGAATGAATCAGGGTGGCTTAATTTCTCTGTCCGCAAGCTCTTTTTTCAGCGCGAACGAGCCCAGCTCGTCTTCAGTAGGGAAAGGGTTAAAAAGCAAATTATAAACTAAACAAAAGCCGTGCGCACACATTTTCCTTCCTTTTTTGCTCTTCACTCTCCCCTAACGGCTATCCGCAATTGTGCATTCGCTAACCGCTCGCGCCATGTCAGCGCGGCGGCGTATGCGCGCCGGCGCGTCCCATTTTGCTGCTGCTATCGGTTGTTTCCGGGAGTTGGTTGAACTAGAGGACCAGGTTACCGCGCAACACAGCCAGCGTTGCACGGTAACATGAATAACGAGCTTAAACTGCACCAGGAAGCGAGAGTGGGGCCTAAACGGTGTTCATACAAGCGCTACATTTGAAAACAGGCATTTATAGGCACTTATAGGCATATAGGCACGAACGACAAAAATGGGCATTTATAGGCACTATAGAAACACTATAAAAGCCCTCTTTAGCCTCTAATTCATGCTCATATATCAAAGTGGCGCAATAGGAGCGTAAGGAACAAAATAGGCATTTGCCTAAAATCCGGTCTCTAATGATCACTCTCAAACAGTCCTGAGGGGGAGGGAATAATTGCACGTAAATATTTCAGAGCATCAACGCGATAACATGAAAGCAGCAATACCGTGTACGTGGTTGCAGAGCCTATGTTGGCGAGAAGTTGCGGCTGTAAGCTGTGCTGCTAGAGGTATTGCTATCACACAGCAACATATCTGGAAGTGCAATATCAAAAACGAATGAGTGCTTATTGCAGTGGCTATTGCCAATAACTTATATGTGTATTGACACTGGCTTAAAACACGTACGTGATGAATTTACCAACGGGGCTTCATAATTATTCGTGATGTTTCTACGGTTGCCGACTTCATGTAAGCGAGTAACCCATTTTGGGCTCATTAAAACTAGTGTCGTTTCACAATCAGAGCGAGTGATATAATAAATTTTGCAAAACTTCACATGTTTGAAAAGCACAGAGGTCCGTCATTCCGACGAATGTATTGACCGCTTTTCTTGTTGGCGGGTCTTCAGAAAGTTCCTCAGGTTTATACGCTTGTGACAGGTAGCAGCGGCGGCATGCCACTGTGGTTCAGCTGACCCTCTACGGGCTCACCACGATGATGCCTTTAACAATGACAGCGGCATTTCGACAGCCTGAAGTCCAAGTTCTACATCTACGCTGCGAATCTTCTTGACCACGCGAATACTCCTGCCAAAATATAGTACTTTATTTAGCCATATGCCAGACTAAATAAAATAGCATATTTTTGCAGAGAATTGCAGTACATTTCTCAGGTGCATCACAATCACCCAGCCTAATCGCTTGAAAAAATTATGCGATGAAGATGCAAGGCGCATGCGGCACGAAAGAAGCACAAGTGCTGCTTTCCCCCTGCGGTGATTTTGTGTATCTTCACCTCTTTAGGAGTACGCTAGCGGTGAAGCACGCTTTAGAAAACATGTGCATGAACAATTTTTTTTTGTACGCATTCTTTGTTAGGGGAGGAGTGTGAGGGCGGTTAAGCGACAAACTTGTCATTTTACACAACAGCGGGTGAAACGAACTTTCTTTCGTTATCCTCGTCACACATTTATTCCGCGAGTAAAAAAAAGAGGATTAGAATTTACTGCGGGAGGAAGGATCGTACTCAAGTGTTACCTGTTGCACAGCGCTAAAGGTACTGATATGTCAAGAGGCAGTTGTGTGCACATAAAAGATACCAATTTTGGTGTATATAAAGATAGCGAAACGCCCGCCAGCGCACCATGAGCGTGGCACGTAAGTCATCCTGTACATGACATGCGTGTCATGATTTTCTTGTTAACACGTGTGTTATTTATGTTCGTCACACAATCACGTCACGCAATACCAATTTCGGGGTAGACCAAGCTAGCGAAATGGCCGCCAGCGCACCATGAGCGTGGCACGTAAGTCATGCTGTACACGACATGCGTGTCATGATTTTCATGTTAACTCGCGTCATTTATGTTCGTCACACAGTCACGTCGCAAGATACCAATTTTGGTATATATCAAGCTAAGCGAAACCGCCGCCAGCGAACCATGAGCGTGGCATGTAAATCATGCTGTACATGACATGTGGGTCATGATTTTCATGTTGTGACTTCTCATTTATGTTCGTCGTACAATCATGTTACGCCATACCAATTTTGGTGTACATTTGATTAACCAAGCGACCAGGAAAGCACAAAGTCGTAGGCGGCTAAATAGATAGATAGATAGATAGATAGATAGATAGATAGATAGATAGATAGATAGATAGATAGATAGATAGATAGATAGATAGATAGATAGATAGATAGATAGATAGATAGATAGATAGATAGATAGATACGCTCAAAGTCACAGAAGTTGGCTAAGAAGTGCTTCGCATTTAAAAATTGCGTGTCCTTGAAGATGAGGTGCCGTCTATTGGGAAAAGAGTCCACATACTTTTCGAAGGTCGCGGGTTCGATCCCGACCGCGGCGGTCGAATTTCGATGGAGGCGAAATGGTAGAGGCCCATGTACTTAGATTTAGGTGCACGTTAAAGAACACCAGGTGGTAGAAATTTCCGGAGCCCTCCACTACGGCGTCTCTCATAATCATATCGTGGTTTTGGGACGTAAAACCCCAGATATTATTATTATTATTATTATTATTATTATTATTATTATTATTATTATTATTATTATTATTATTATTATTATTATTATTATTATTATTATTATTATTATTATTAGTCCACAAACTCTTGGTCAGTATTACAATGACACAGACACCAAGCCACTACGATAGGTTCAGCGAACTGAGTACAGCACATGCTTGTCGCGTTCATACTTTTTTAGATGCGAAGCAGCTTTTGCTCGGGGCTGTGTCCATTCCTTGGCTACCGTCCGCTTTCTACCACCTAGCATAGCCATCTGTAACATATTGGGCGCTCGCTCGCGCTAAGTAGAAGTCTTCTTCCTCTTCTTCTTCGACCGCCTCGATGATGATACGTGCAGAGAACTTTAGAGGCCCGGGCTGCCGTATGCTGTTCTAGCTTGGCGTAACGCAGGCAAAACCATGTGTTCTGGCACGCGCTAGCGCGTTCGGGACTGTGTAAGGGACTGTGTGAGGGGGGCCTCTCCCCCTTACATTCTCTCAGCAATCACGTGATGGCGCCGGGGAACGAGATTCTGCAGACGCGCGATGAACCCGCGTGGCCTGCTTTAACAAGAGTTCGGGACGAGTAGCAGCAACAGCAACTACAGTGAATTCATGGTGTGCTCCACTTGCAAGGAGGCGTTAACATCGGGCAAGGTGCCCGTGATGAACGGAACTTTAGGTCGACCCATGCGCTGCTTCGCATCTCCACATGGTTCCCTTCAGTGGGAGATGGTGTAATTTTTTCCCCGTGATACTTGACAAAATAAGCTGTTTAAGTTAGTGTGCTCAAGACACTGTCATTTACGAAGCGCTGGTAAGTGGGGGATCGCTGCTTTATGGTAATTATAGGCGACATTATGACATTGGCAGTAGAATACAAGACAATGAGTTACCTTTAAGCGTATGAAGTGTGTCAGTTCCTCTTATCAAGCCTGTCATCAGTGTCATCAATGCTACGTCATGTGTGACATCAAGCGGCATTTACTCCTGCGGATTTTTGATTCCCTTCACCTCAATTGCAGTACGTCAGCAGTGAAGCACGCTTTAAAAAGCGGTTTTGCGTTTAGCGTACTGCGAAACGAGCATTCACGTGTTTGATTGGTTGAACATGTGCATTCAAACCGTGACTTGGTACTCAAGAAGGCGCACTGTCGTTGCAGTGAGATTACACATGGTGCAGTACAGGCGGCACTTTTCATACGCTGTGGAGCAGGCAGGTAATCAAGCGACTCTGGTAACGCCGTTCTCAGCTGAATTATTTTAACCCTTTGTATCCAACAACCAATCTAGTTGCGCAAGTAATTATTTTTTTTTCGCATAGACAGTAACAATACATACGAAAGTGGGAATAAACCGAAAACCCGGAAAATTTTGCTTTACTTCTAGAAGAAAAGAAGTGTCCACATATATGGGCCCTTGGAACACTAGTTGCACTATAGCCGGATACAACTTTAGAAGTCAGCGGCATTTCCTCCTCAAAGGCGGACGAACACAAGCCTGCACCAATGGGCGCGCACTCGGGACTGACGTCATGAGCGGGACGGCCGGTGGCTCCGCCTTCGGAGAACATCGGCGCGCGCATGAGCGGGACTATTTCTTTAGTCGCGGAGGCGATCGGCTGCCACGCTTCGGTCGTCTGGGCGGGGCCTCTCCTGCCTTCTAAAGTCATCATCCTTCTTCATCGTAGATGGGAACTTTGCTTGCAGACGGCTCTGTTTCAACGCATTAATCATCATCACTACTTACCATAACCAATGCCTTCGTCATCAGGACAACGCTTTCATCATTATTATCGTCATCATCATCATAAACGTTCACTTGGCCGCTGCTAACGGCTCTGGTTCAACACTTTCATCATCATCGTTCATTATCGCAATCATCAACGCGGTAACCTCATATTCAACGCTTCCATCGCCATCGTTATCACCATTCAAGGCCCATTGAACGTGTTAGCCGTCATCTTTAACGTCGGTGATCATCATTGCCAATGCGTTTATGGTTACGTTAAAGCCGAATGCTTTTAGCATCAGCAGTAGCATTGTTCAAGAGGCCTTTGCTTGTTGATGGCTCTGCTTCAACGCGCTAATTATTGGTGCTAACCCAATCGGAACATTCGCTTCCGCTTGTCAGCTCAAATATTATGGCATATACGTCTTCATCACTTAACCCACGTCCAGAATAAAGCAAATAAATTCTAAACATAACTTATAAGAGACGTATTTAGCTATATTACAGATAATGTTTTGCGTAGAGTCGCACGGCAACGAAGCGGGTATTACTACCATGCGGCATTCTATCAGCTTCTTACACGAACTCGGTATGCCTGGAGTCCACAAAGTGGAAGCCGCAGCGACAACTCAACTTACAAAGCTTTGGTCGCTCACTGTGCAACAAAACTAAACCCTTTCTTTTCTCGAACAAAGCCGAATAATTTAAAAACTCTTAAAAATTTAGACTGAACTTATATAAAAAAAATGCAGGTATAATCCCCTATAGGCGACTTGAGAAGAATGCCATTGTTCTGTGCGCACTTAGCGCCGTTTGTTCCCTGAAATGGACACGTATAGATGTTTTTATAAAATGCTGAACTACTGCCAACATTTCAAATTTGTTTTTAAGGCAATGCGTTGGCTAGTCTGATCCCACTTCACTTTTATGTTTTGTCCACATATGTGGACGCTCGGATACAAACGGTTGTTCTTAGCGAACCTCAGACACTTTGGCCGTTTCTATCTACGTATATATCTAGTCGCCTACGTCAGGGCGCTCTCCAGGTCGTCTCCATAACTTGTAATCAGTGTCAGAACGGAACGAAAACCGAAAACGAAAAACGGAAAAAACGATATTTTTGAGCGAACGAAAACGTAACCGAAACTCTATCTATTATTTCGTTCAGGAGTGAAACCGAAATTTTTTCAATCGTTTTTCGGTTCACGAGAAAACTTCGCAATCCGGAACAACTTATCTCATGCAATGTAAGCATATCTCAGGGTACAGTATTATAGCGCGTACCTCAGGCGGGAATTCGAAAGCAAAGATATGTTGAAATTGCGCGGAAAACGAAAAGAGTGGCAACCAGAGATGTTTATATTAACGCAAGTAGACTTTCGCGCGCCTGTCACGCAGGCCAAAGTGTAGAGGGCATTGTCGGCGCCGAAGTTTGTTACAGCGAAAGCTGTTAAGAGACCACAACAGCTGATTTTGGCGCCATAGTTTTCCGCCACCGCCGCCGCCGCCGCCGGTGTCCGTGATCGCTATCGCACGAAATAAGAAAAAAAAAATGAAATGAGGAAGAAATTTCTAGGATCGGATGGGATTTAAACACGCGGCCTCTGTTTGCAGTCGGATCTTCCACCACAGTGCCACGATGGTGCTTGTAACTCCTTCGCAAAAATACTCTATACAGGCATCATGTCGGGCAAGGAATCGTGTTAACATATGCAATATAGCGTGGCAGAAGAGTAAAATAACAACCAGTCATCACACAATGCTAATTGCGCAAAGAGTGCGTGGTTTAATGCTCCCCACCAGTGTGGCGGAGTTGCCATTCCAGAATTGGAATGACTCCGGAATCATCCCACATTTTCGCGACTCCGGAATGGAATGGGAATGGAATTAAGTCTTTTTCTTAAAATAGAGAATGTTTTCATCTACGTGCTGTTTTTCAAACATTAAACATTAGTAAGTCAGAGCCTCAAAATTAACAATAAAACGGCATTTTTAAAATGGCTTGGCTGATTACAAGCACGGTACATTTATAAGCAACGCGCATACTACAAACCGAGATATAAGTTAGTGTACAAACAAATGCATTATTCTGGCAGATACTGAAGGGAGAAACAAATTACCCCTGCACGTTGGTTCCCATTGATACCCCCACAAGAAAGTGGCGAATACTCTATGCACAGCCTGATCTTTATCTCACGAGCAGTTCAGTACCTGACACACGTAAATAACCTTGGCGACAAGGAAGACATTGCATACTTGCGCACAGGCGAACACAGAAAGTTTTCCTCACCCCATCCATGCTTGCGAGGCGCGCGTGACAAGCGTGAGTGCTGACGAGCTGTGGGCCCGGTGTACCGTATTCGATGCAAAGGCACAAGGTGCCAGAGCGGTGCACTCTTCCAACACATACCAGCAGATCCAAAGGGTATTGTTCCCCATTAACCAAATCTTATTTTTCTCCATAATCACGACCGCTCCAGACGCGTGGTAAAACTGCATGCTTAGTCTTCTTGAATACTACTTTTGTCAGCATAAAAATACGCCATGTCGTCATTTTAGCATTAACACATTTAAGCTTAATCAATATTGAAAAATCACCATTCGTTCAAACATGCTGACCATGCAAATACTATAGGTAGCGGGAGAACTGCCCCTATGGGAATTAGTAGGGTGGTTGTACTGCACGAGACATGTCACCAAGCTGCTATTCCTCGACCTTGGTAACGTGTTTTGCGTACTTTTGCAGTTCTTAGTGCATCTAATGACATCAAATTTATGGGGCGTTCATTCTTAACTCGATGAAACTATTAACAATCCTTTCCTAAGTTAAGGATTTACAGGAATGGAAATGAACTGCCCGGTCATTGCCGTAGTGGGAATCCGCTAATTTTTTTCATTCCGAGGAATTGAAAGGAATAGAATTGCGTGAAGTTCTAATTCCCCGGTATAGAATTGGAATGGAATGTAGTCGCCCATTCCGCAACACTGCTTCCCAGCCACTGCAAAGTGCTCAGCCATAATTATTCATCATCATCGGCCACAGCACAAAGTGCGCATAATTGCCTTACAGATGTGTAGCGGGTACCACGATTCCCCGAAGAATGACGAAAAATGGCATAGTGGGAACTTCGCTACTTCAGAAAAATTACGAAAATTTATGGCGTAGTGGGTACCTTGCATGTGTACTTGCATTAGTTGCCCCAAGAGACTCTACAAAGTTCGCTCTTTCCAGCTTTCGCTGCGACTGTGCTGCGTGTTCCGCGCAGGCCTGGCGATTTCTTTATCAGAACAGAGGTCTTGCACATCAGAGAGTACACTCAATGACGTGCTGCTTCTGAGGTCATGCTCACTCCCTTGACACAAACCACTGAGCCCACTAAAAAAAATCGTAATTGACTTTTCAGAAAATAAATACTATGACTTTGAAGGGTATATTGGTTTGTGCTAGTTGGTAGAAATTCGTGGTACAGTTACTTCCGCTCCTCTGAAGAACGTGTTTTACCCTTGTCCCAATTTCTTAAGAGGAGGGCAAGTCACTGCAACACAAATGCAATGTTTTTTTATGATTAACTTAACTTCAAATTTTTGCATACAAAAAAAAAAACGTTACGAACCGTTACAGAACATTTTTTTTTTCGTTCCGGAACAGAAACAGAACGGAACTTTTTGCGGTGGAACGAAACTAAAACCGAAACGAAAAACATTTCGTTCCGACACCCTGCTTGTAATATACCAATATTGGAGCAGGGGATCAGTGTATGACGAACACGATTCACTGGTCATGACATCAATAACGCAAAACGCCTGTCGCGTACGTCATGAAACCCTTTCCCTCAGTCACGTGTGACACATACCCGCATGTTAAAAAAATACGTAAACAGGGGGTGGGTGCTCGAGCCGACCTTTCGACAAGTGGACCTGTCTTGTTCAAGCCTCCATCGAAATTCGACCGCCGCGGCCGGGATCGAACCCGCTACCTTCGAAAAGTATGTGGACTCTCTTCCCGGTAGATGGCACCTCATCTTCAAGAGCACGCAATTTTTAAATGCGAAGGATTTCTTAGCGAACTTCTGCGACCTTGAGCGTATCTATCTATCTATCTATCTATCTATCTATCTATCTATCTATCTATCTATCTATCTATCTATCTATCTATCTATCTATCTATCTATCTATCTATCTATCTATCTATCTATCTATCTATCTATCTATCTATCTATCTATCTATCTATCTATCTATCTATCTATCTATCTATCTATCTATCTATCTATCTATCTATCTATCTATCTATCTATCTATCTATCTATCTATCTATCTATCTATCTATCTATCTATCTATCTATCTATCTATCTATCTATCTATCTATCTATCTATCTAATCTCCTTGTCGTCTTCATAACTTGTAATATGCCAAAATTGGCATAGCAGGGGATCAGTCTATGACGATTCTTAACAGTACGTTATGTTGGGTAGTTGGTGCATCGTTACTTGATGTACGTGCCAAAGGTTGCAACTGAGAAGAAACAAGAAGAGACAGAAAGAACGCCAACTCGCAACTAAGATTATTTTCATGAAGCATTCACAATATAAAGGCTGTTGGAGGACATGCACAGAACATTCTGTCTCTTCTTGTTTCTTCTCAGTTGCAACCTTGCGCCACGTATTTCAAGTAACTATGACGATTCACAGCTCATGACATGAATAACACAAAACGCCTGCCGCGTACGTCATGAAATCCTTTCCCTCAGTCATGTGTGGCACATACCCTCATACCACAGTTCATGTTATACGGGTATGTGACACAGGTGATTCACAGTCTCAATCTACACATTTTAACGGCGAACGTTCACATTGAGGCGCAAGGCAAGTGAGGGAGCTGAAGGCAGGACACCCCTGGAAGACGTTCCACTGCCATCCACTCATCCACGTGGTCCGCCATAATGACTCAGTGTTCTCTTCATTTCATATGAGGCTGGGCGATGGCCTCATGCTGACCGAGGATGACGTCAGATTGATTGAGAGCTGCTTTGTGACACGCGAAGAAGCTGCCGCTAAATGCCCTCACGGCATACGGCTATGCTACAGCAATGCGGACGTCGACTGCTATAACGCACGTTGCCTCGACGCTGCGGACAACGTGTTAGGTCATTCCGCATGCGATAATATAACTGGCTACAAGAACGAGCAGGTACACAGGGATTCCCTGACCAAGATGGTCAACATGAAGCGACATGGGTAGCCTGCCTGCCTCAATTTACCTGAGCATCGGCAAGCCGTACATGATCACGGCCAACATCGACGTAAGCGAAGGCCTCGTTAATGGAAACATGGGCATGTTTGGTACCTCGAGCGTAATCAAAAGGTAACCTCGTGCAACTCTGGCTTGAATTTTCAACATCCACCGTAGGCATTGTCGTCCCAGCCAGGACGAAGGACATCGCTACCGCACACCCTCAATAGAATTGGAATGAGTGCCCGTGGTAATGCGAGCCACCACAACAACGACATACTCAAGAAAAATATCCCGTGTAAGAGGGCACAGTTTTCCCTTGCGCAAGTAAACGCCAGAACTATATATAAGTCACAAAGGGCCAGATATGCCCAGTAGTCTTCGGATACGATAAGCGCCATCCACTGAAGTTGGTCTACATAACACTGTTGCCTGTTTCTGCCCGTTGGCGTCACGTGCTACGTGACGCCAACAGGCAGAAAAAGAGTGTTCCACACTCGCCGCCATGGCTGCGATCGCCGCTGACTAACACTCCTAGGTTTAAATGCACATATATACCCCATAATGTGGACGGGAGGATGACCGCCGCCGTAGCTCAGTGGTAAAGCATCGGACGCGTTATCGGAACGTCGCAGGTTCGGTCCCTGCCGGCGGCATGTTATCTTTTCGTCCACTTTACTTTCTTCACATTTATATCCTAATTACTACAAATAAGATCCTCTATACTTTCTTTGTCATTATGGTCTGTTAGCTCTCATTAATATTGTGTGTAACAAAGAAAAACGAGCCCTTAAAAGTCTTCTTTCCTTCAACTTAATGGGGAGGCATCATATGGGGATGGAAAAACAAAACAAAACGAATGTTATTGAACGTTTTGTGGCGCGTATACAATCAACACCAGTACAAATCGTCGTATTGCTTACGTGTTCGGGCAGGGATCCTGGTAAGAGGTCACGTCGTGGGCAAAATTCATTGAAACTGAACAACATTGCGATTATGGCAGAGCGAATGAACCCGCTCGAGGAAAAAAATAATAATAGGAACCTATAATGGATAATTTGAACGCTAACCGTTCCCTCACAGTTATTATCGACGAAGTGTTCAAACACTTTTTTGAACTTTTTAAATCACACCACTAAGTTCACATATTTATATCTGCACACATTTATACCAAGTTACGCTGTACATAATGTCAGACAGCGTTTTTTGATTTTCTTGTATCTCTATGCACTTAATGCTAGTGTGCTCACGATGGCATTATTGTAATTACTGGATAAAAAAAAAGCCTAACAATTGTTTCTTAAACAGGACAATTCCCAGCTGCGTGGAAGGAAGGAAAGCAGGAGAGGGAGGGAAGGCAGGGATGTCAACTAGTTTAGCATAACCAGTATGCTACCAAGCAAGGGGTAAAGGGCGGGGGAGTTTGAAAGAAGAGTAAAGAAAGAGAGACAGAGAGAAAGAGAAATATTACATAGAGGTAGAGAGCTGAGGAAGAAGGAATGGGAAGTACCTCAAGAAAACAAACTTACCCAAAACAAATCTAACGTAAATCACGAGCTTTAGATACTAGAGTCTGGTACAGCAGTTCAGAATTCTTGCCCAGTTTCTGAGAACATATGGAGCTGATTTGCAACATGTCGGAAACGAGGAACATACAGCCGCAGTTTGATACATTTAGTGCGCGTAATCAGCAGAAATTATTATCCATTGCAGGGAAACTACTGCACTATACGCGTCAGGCAAGAATGCATACGGGGCAACGAGAGCCGAGATTTAACGCGCGCTGCCTCGTGCGACGTTCGCATTCCAGGGGGCGCCACTTTGCCAGACGTAGCGGCTAGCCGCCGTTGGTCGGCTCCGTTTCGGGGCGAGCAGTGAACGGGCCGCTGACACACCGGAGGAGCCCGATCGCCGGAGGCGACACCGCTGCCGTCCGCAACCAACCTTCCAAGCAGTACCTTCGCACAGCGCGTATCGATTCAGGTGCGAGCAGCGACTGCGGACGCACAGGGAAGAGGAGGGGATGCTGCGATGAAAGAGGGAGAATGGGGAAAAAGAAGTTCCGTAAGAAAGACAAGTAGGGAAGTGAGAGGTGGAGAGATCGCGGCTATGGGCTGAAGAATGGGAAGCTCTCCCCGACAGGTGAGTGAGGGTAAAGGGTGGGCAGGGCAGCATAGGGAAGAGAAGCCATCGCACGAGGGAGGGAAAAATCGAAAAGGTTAGAGGAAAGGGAGCAGGCCAAAGAATGGGGAGCTTTCGTCCTCGCCACCAGGTGAGCATCGAGAAAGGGAAGCACCAAGAAAGTGGCGTTGGGTCAAAAGGGGCTCTTTCTTTAGGGGAAAGCAGGGGAGGAGGGGAAATCAATGGGTAGAGAAAAAAGACGCGATCTTTTCGGGGGATCGAGGCGGTGCGCTCCCCTTGAAGTTGCGCTCTTCTTTCGCGTTTTGCTTGTTGGCTCAATGGCTTCTCATTCTGGCGGCTTCTTTTGGCGTCGCGCTGGCGCGCCATCATTGAAAAGGCATTGTGTCGTGCATTGAGTGCTAGGCGACAAACCCGATGCAAAGTATATCATACTGGCTGCTTGCAGTGATCCAGGCGCACAATAATATACCAAGGATTAAGGTGAGGAAAGCGAGCTTGTTTGTACAATACCTGCATTGCCAATCACTTTGTAAACACGCGAAGCGAGTACATTCAGCTACATTCTTAAAACAGTTGCATGCTTTCAGGCGTATAGGAATGGCCAACAACGCTCTTTGCGACGCCTGCAGTACCGAGGAGACTTTGCAGCATATCTTCTGCGACTGTCCTCGCTACGCTGTGCAGAGCCGATCACTCGCAATTGCTCTCGCTCGCCGTAACAGCAGACCGATGTCCTAGCAATTATCCTCTAATGTCATCTCGGAAAGTCATCGAGGATTCAAGCAACCAAGGCATTCCTAAAATTTCCAAGGACAACAGACTTGCACGAGTGGCTGTGGACTCGTAATGATGCTGTATACCGTACAAGATTGCCGCTATGCTCTGTGTCTTTATAAATGTGTGTGTGTGCTCCCCTCTCTCTCTTTCTTTACTCTTGTTTCAATCTTCCCATCCCTTTCCCCTGTGCAGGATAGTGTACCGATTATGCTGAACTAGTCGACATCCTTGCCTTACCTCTTTTTCATGTTTTCATTCCTTCTTTGTCACGCCCCAGTAATCAACGAACCCTCGCTTTCTCGCGTTCTTGTTATTGAAAAGCTGTCTCTCACCATTTTTTAATGAGTAATGTTACGTAACGCTGATAGCGCGCACACCATCCATTACATGGAAGCAGTGAGCGCGCGGCGGAACAAGGCGCAATATAGGTTACGATTATTGTTGTGTGACAAAAAGGAATCGCAACAGGGCGGCACTGTATTAAGGGTGCAACTGATCGCGCGACAAAGTGAAGGTGTAGAAAGAGTGCTCTTTTACAGTGGTGATTGCATATTTTGGCAGTTTGGTAATCTTTTGTCGAAACATGCTTGGAAATGAAAAACGGTACTACCCGCCACCTCTTCCTTCATCACACTGCTATCACTGAATACTAGAAAATAAAATAAAACAATAAAGCATGGTTGGTCCCTCCGTCACAGGAATCGGTATAACAAGAAAGTAAAACGTGTCCTCACAGAAGCAATTGAATGTTTATTGTACACCGCCTTGATTGTACACTGATATACGAGAGTTCACACAATGTCTGCTGGTGTTTGGCAGCTATAGCACCGTTTGATGTGGATGCACCCGCGTTGCCTTCTGGTGGCACATCTCCATTTTGACGACTAACGTCCATGATCATGATTAAACCCTTGTGGTAGCTGTAGGAGCTAACATATACTTGGACACAGCACATGGTGAATCAAGCACAGAGATGGCGACGACATGCACATAATAAACACTGGTACTCGAGATATGCACTCTTTCAAAGCGTCGTCATTTGAGGAGAGAAACGGCAAGGTGTGCGGTCACATGTGCTCATGCGTATACTACACTACCACAGAGCATTTGAGGAACGCAATAGGTAGAGTTCGTATTTTTGGCCATGAACGCGCGACGAGTCTCTCGCTGCACCAAAGCACCGACTTGCACGACATTCGCCCGTCGAGTCGTTGCCTTTCTGAGGAGGTTATTGCAGCCATTTTATTAGTGCGTGCCACCGCACTCGAAGCAGTAGGCGGCTGAGAAACATCGTTGGTCCATTCGGACGCTGCCCTACGCTGGCAAGGAGGCGTCACGCACTGACGCGAAAGGCGAATAACGTAACTGCGCCGTCACCCAATCGGATCACCACGCACGCCGCATTCCACTGACTATAGAGTTTCCTACACTACCACAGCGAAAGCCTCCGTTGCGCTGAGACTACCGAAGCGCCAACAGTCAGCGCTCGTAAGTGTGATGATGCATTACGCCGCTTTACCACTCTCAGACGGCGATACGAGCCCGCCAGCCAAGAGCACTGCGAGAGGAAAGTGCGAGAGATAAAAGGGGCGTTTGTGAAGCCTCCTGCATGTATGACGGTAGCGCAGTGGAAAGAGCGCCCGGTAGCTATTGTCGCGGACCGAGAGGTTCGTGGGTTCGACTCCCGTCAACGAAACTTTTTCTTCAAGTTTTCTTTGCCATCTGATCACGTGAATGCTACCGACGTCATTTCCGTGACGGAAATACGTCCGTGAAGTCTTGGTGGACCCCGGCATAAAACACTTTCGTGTTTAAAATGTTTTCGGATCTATAGGCACGGGAAGAAAGAAGCACATGCAAATTACAGATAATGGCGTGCAAGCAAAACGAAAACAAAAAAAGTCACAGTTTCGCCGCAAGGGCGAAGCAATGAATGCGATAGCAAGAAAAGCGGCCCGTGATGGACGCGCTGCTACTGTGCAAAAACATCTGCCCCCCCCCCCCCCCCCCCCCCCCCCGGCAGCAACTATTCGCCGCGAGATCGGGCTACAGGTGGCAGCACCGTCCCGCGCTAGTGTGGATAGGCGGTTATCGGCGCGTATACAAACGCACACAACAGCGCTTCGTTGTGAGCGATTTGACGCGATTTCCGGGAAACAAAATGCCTTGACTGCAGCTTTCTGGTAATATGTGCACTCTTCATTCCCGAATTAATGCACGAAGCGCGCCGAACGTTATTATTACTTCTGAGAACGAACGGGTTGCTCGCCTTCGGCAACAGTCGGCACTTTCGCAATGGATGTCATTTTCTTGTTGTTTTATTTGTACATGTTTAGCTTGTGTTCCACTTACTACGCACTGCTGTTCCACTTACTACGCACTGCTGTAGTGCGACTGAATTAAGTATTTACTTCTTGTTCATCTGGATAACCCCCAACAAAAAGAAAGCCCGTATTCCTGCACGATGACTGCGTGGTCAAATATTCATCCGAATTTCTTATTCAGTTCTCCATGAAATATAGGACAGTTGATAGGTTTACTGAGGAAAGCTACGTGGCTGACAGCGCTTTAGTGCGACTGAGACGTTTAACACGCACACGCTTGTTTTTATTCCAGTAACAGTACACAAAGGTAACTGTACAGCACGGAACTTTCTTCGATTGATTACTTGCACGACAGTAATGGAAGAAAGGCCCGGTTATTTCACGGGACCGAAGTACGTTTTTTCATGCGAATAATGTCCGCTGCCTTCCGTCAATCTACTATAACAACGCGACACAAACGCTAAGATAATGCAAAGAAAAAAAGATGTGGCTTCGCGTGAAATTACTACGACATAATTGCAAAGTACGCCGTTTGGGTTAATTTTGACCATGAGGGCTCTTTAACGCGTACCTTAATTTAAGTACACGGGTGTCTTTGTATACATTTCGCCACGAGTTATAATTGCGCAAGGAAACTCAGTTTTGCGATTTCCGTGTCATTCCATTTTCTGCTCTCTTTAGGGGACAATTTAAGTACCGAAGTGTCAAACGTGACTTGACAGAGATATTTCTCTGTAGTGGGACCAGGACCGTACACAACTCAAGCTCGTCGCGTAACCTATAAACGACAGTCGAGGTTACACACCTAACCATAACGCGCAAGTGCATGAGAGCATTTTGTTTTACCACCGAGCTTCTAAAAGGCTATATTCACATGAGATTTAATACTTATAATCTTTAGGACAACGCCAAGTGCACTTTGCAATGAGCTTGAGCCACAGAGCGGCACCTACACTGATATGACTCTCGTGAACGGAAGGTATGACGACCACACACAGCACTCTCGACAAGTGCACTCACTGATCTTATTACAGTACATATACAGCCGATCAAGGCCAAATGCTCCTTTACATCGTGTTAGACATACGTACGAGCGGTTAAAGTTGCACTAACGCAACGGAACAAAGCGCCTTTTGAGGACCTGCATGACGTACGCGCACATGCAAACACAACGTGGCTAGCAGACGACGCATGGAGCAATCCACACTAGGCGCGATTCAGCCAGAAGCCGCCAGGCGGCGACTCTGCTTGATCTCGCGGCCAATACTCGCGGACAACTTTTCTTGGCAATGAAGCGAAGGCTACAGAGCCACAATGCACGTATCCTGCCGCTAATGAATGTAGTCCCACAATTGCGTCCGTATTTTCTGCGTGAGATATATAAAATATTCCTTCATTTTCTACATGTAGCTCTTTGAGCCGGAACGCAGCGGAGACAAGCGAAATATTTGTATTTCTTTCACTTTATACGTTGTCACTTTGCGTTTTTGCGCGCGTGAAAAAGTCGCGCCTTTTACTCGTACCTTAGACGCTAAGCAGCGTTTACTTCGAAATGCAACGCTAGCCTTCACTTTCCACGGCATTACGAGACGCGCGCCAAACCGGACTACTTCGCGTAGCAGTGTATGTGCAGACGCTCCGCCCCCGTAGCTTTCCCTTCATTGCCAAGAAAAATTGTCCGCGAGTATACCGCGCGAGCAGACAGCGGAAGGGCAAGGTTCTCCCTGCGCAAATATTAAAAGCGAGCGAGCTGGCCGACGACTTTGCGCGCGTTTCGCTCCTCGCGCCATCTCGCTGGTAATGAAGAAATGTGCATAAGCGCCTGCCGACTCGAGTCCTGCCAGCGGTAAAGGTGCGTATGTAACGCTCGCCGTTAGCTTCGTGAAGGATCTGCTCTTTGTGGCGTAATGGTTAGCGCCACGCGCTGCGGAGCGAGAGGTTGCTGGTTCGAAGCATTTTTCTGAATGAGTTTTCTTTGGAACTTTTATATGCGTATATATATATATATATATATATATATATATATATATATATATATATATATATATATATATATATATATATATATATATATACACGGTGCACGACGGCGGCGACGGGGATGGCAAGAACCAGCCGAGACTGTCCATATAATTGCTATCGCAATAATTAAAAAACAAGAGATAACGTTCCGTTCGCTTTTCCATTTGGAATTATCAACGGCTTCAGGGACCCGCCTACTGCAAGTGGGGTGACGCTGCACTTTGAAACAGAGATAATTGTGCCCTCTGTCTGACCTTCTTGGTTTACACTGTATTCTTTCATTTTATTCTTTTCGCAAGCTTATGAGGCGCGATATATTTCGCCATGATTCGCTTTTATTTTTATATAAAAGAAGTTAAAAGGTGCGGTTTTCTGACCAACCTGGAAAAGTAAAAAAATCCCGCTAAGTTCGCTCGCTGAATCTCTGAAGCTCAACATATCACTCTTCTACAGAGCTTCTTTTGTCGCTGCGAAATTTTGCTTCTACGAATCCTGAAAGTGGCTACTATCAGTGTTTGGGTTTACAAACTGTGGTATGTCATGTTTTATGACTCAACACAGTTGCAATGGTTGAATAAAACTTCCAGTTGTTCATCGAAATTTAAAATTATGGCTGAAATAAGCACTCTCCATCGCAAACTTCAGCGCAATTCTTGTAATAATGCGTAATTTTCCCTTGCTGACTAACAGCTTTGTGTACAAATTCTCACAATTCGAGGGTCTACTTTATTGTATTGTTAGCTTTCTCCAACCTTTTCTAATCATAATGTTTAGTTGTTTTGAACATATTATTAAAAAAAATCACAGCATATCCGCGGAGTGAATGATGATGAGTGGGCGAAGCTGCGGAGGTTGATCGGTAAACCGTGAATCTTCCGTGAATTCTGCCCAGTACATCATCACCGACGTGAGATCGGGCGCGTTTATACTAAAGGTTCGATGAGTTATGACGACTTGCAGCTCACTTTAATTTTACATGTGCGCTGTGAATTTTCACTGTTTAGAAAACCATTGCTTTAGAAAACATCTGGCGTCTTTCGTTAAGCAGCTGGCGTCTTTTCGTTTTGCTTTAGAAACATCTGGCGTTCATTCGTTTTGCTTTTACAAAACAACTGGCGTCTTTCGTTGGTTTATTTCATCAATCAACGGCGTTTTGAACAAGTTTTTTATTGTTTAATTACGCACAGGAGAAATCTCACCAGGCACTACCTTGGAGGTAAACAATGGCTGCTAATGGGAATGAGAGACAGAAGTCGGCTTTTAGCTAACACTTACACCTCTACTTCTACTAACGTTTCCTACTGGAACATGCCAATGGCTGCTAATGGGGAATGAGAGACAGAAGAATTCGGCTTTTAGTTAACGCACACGCTGCGAATTTTTTATTGTTCAACAACGCAGAGGAAAATCTCCCACCGGCACCACCTTGGAGGTCAAGATCTGGTACTAGCGTTACGACTGGTTACGCACTACTACGACTACGAGGGACGAACGGGTGCCGCCTTAAGGAGCTTCGCCCCTAAAAAACGTGGTTGATCCCTCCGTCATAGGAATCGGAATAACACGAAAGTAAAACGCGCCCTTATGAAAGTAACCGAATCTTTACTGCACATTGATATAAGAGAGTTTGCACAATGTATATTGATGTCTGGCAGCTATAGCACCGTTTAAAGTTGATGCACACACTTTGGTGCTTGGTGGTACATCTCCATGCCGACGACTAACGTCCATGTTCAATGATTAAACACTTGTGGTAGCTGTAGTAGTTAGCGGTGAAAGCGTAATCAGAGAACGAGTTGTGATAGCCAGAAGAGCGTCGCATATTGGACGCAGAACTTGGTCGCCATCCTGCGGCATGTTAAAATGTGATTGAACACCACGGCCGCACTAGAGGGAAACGCAAAGCGCGTCGTGCCACCCCGGTAGCCCGGCCGCAATTTTTCTCGGGACGAGCGCGTAGGCGGGGAACGCGGTGTTACAGCCAGGTGAGGCAGGCGCGCGTCGCAGAGCTATTTTTGGTTTGATTAGCGTGATGCTATGAGCGAGGCCGACGCTTTTACGACGCTGGCGTTATGGTCGCCACCTCGCGGTGTGTTAAGGCATTGACAAAATTACTTCTATTGAAAACGCGCCGAATGGGACGAACGTGTAACGCGTTGCAGGTACTAATCGCGAAAGCCACAGTAATGATGAATTACTTTACTTTGCCGCTCCCAGAGGGCAACACCACCCCGCCGACCGGGAGAGTGGTACATATAAAAGGCGCGTTTGTAAAGGCTGTAGAGGCTGTGAGGCTATAAAGAAAAAAAAAAGACCTTGGCGCAGTGGATAGCGCGTCCGGCATCAGTTTTTGAGCACCGAGCGGTCGTGGGTTCGATGCCCGTTGATGAAACTTTTTTCTTTGCCATCTGATCGTGTACAATTTTTCGACGTCATTTCCGTGACGGAAATACGTCACTGAAGTCTTGGTGGACCCCGGCATAAACCACTTTCGTGTTAAAATACCCATCAAGACTTTTATCTAATAATAAATGTGGCGTTTTTTTCTTCTAAAAGAGCCAAATGCACTTTAACTGAAACTGAGAAAAACGCACTTTTTCGCTACTGTCAATATGGTCGGGCCTGCTCCAACAATTTTTTGCCAGTGTGTTCCTCTTCCCTAAATAAGACAAATCTGTCTTGCGGCTAAAATCTCTATAGCCCACTATTGTCGGTATTCAGAATTAAACTTTGTATTTGGCTCTTATAGGTTGGAACATTTCATTTGGGCTTGAATTAGCTCGTAAAAGAAGTCTAAAACGATTGGAATGTACGATATAGCAATATTTTGCGATAAAATTAACATCATTCTTGTGCCTCTGCCAGTGCCGTCCTCAGTCGCATGCGCGTAATGGCGACGACTAGACTTGAAGAGCGAGTGGTCCTTCCTAGCAAAAGGTGCACTCTTCTGGATTGTTGGCAGCTTCTTCTTCTTGGCATCTATTGAAGACGTTTAAAAGTGCTCCAGCTCTTCTTCTTCTGAGCTCGTTTTATGCTGTGCCGTTTCGGATAACTTCTTCTTCAAGAATAGATCGGTGGCCAATATCTTCATTTCATATATCTTTTATTTCAAATATATCGTCTTCGAGCGAAAAAAGGACATGATACTGTAGCGCTAAACTCGAAAAGAAAGGCTAAGAGGCAAAAATAAGTAGGAAAGTCGGCCTCTTACTCTTTATATTCGAGTATTGCCCTACAACATCATATCCTTCAGCAAGTGCGAAATCGCGCAAGAAAAACTAATCGTGGAACGTAAACACAATAGCAAAGCAACTAGGACACAAATGAAACAGATTGGATGAGACCATGTTGGTTGTTTTGGTCACGATTATTGACGCAGCGCTGGTTTAATGAATGTGGCTCAGTTTGATTGAAACAGATGCAGCATTTGGCTCATTTTTGATTAGAAACAGCCTTTTTGAGCTCACGTTATAACCAGGAATGGCCCCATCTTGATTCCAACTGTTTTAGACATTAAAGATACTTAGGCGCGCTTTACGCTCCCGTGAAATTGAGCACAGTTTCGGTTTCTGCATTTGGCTCTTTTTTTAAAAAAAAGAAACGCCACAAATATAAATAACCACTGCGGCGAACTCATAATTCTTGACATTGCTAGACGTGTGAACGTTCGAATGGATCGTACATTTCCGCATACTGACCTCGAAAATGGCTGCGCTGATCTCCAGGGGCCTCTGACACGACTGTGCGCTTGTTTCGTACAGCATTATTTATTGTATTTCTGACTACATTACTGCATTGCTGCGCCTGTTTGAGCCTTGCAAAGTGCTATGTTACAAGTACGCATTAGAACTTACACTACATATTGAACGATTTCTCAAAAATTAGCGCAGCTTGCACTGTCAAGCAAGTCTGGGTCACAGCAGAGCTGATGGGCACCTAGCTGGTCCTGGATTGGCTATAGGCTTTTATCCTCTCACATGTCTCTTTCCCACTCCTTACTATACTATAATATACATGGCTATGCTTGCTATCTCTTTTTTTCTATCTTTTTGTGCCTGTTTCTTTCTATCTCTCTCTCTATTTCTTTCTCTGTTTTTCTACCTTTTTCTCTCATTCTTCCCTTTCTTTCTATCTATTGCTCTCTTTCTATTTTTTCTCTTTCTTACTCTTGTTCTCCCCTCCTCCTTTCCCTCCTGCTCACCCTCACATCTCTCCTCCTCACTTCCCTTTCCCATCCTCACTTCCCTTTCCCACCCCCTTGCTTATACTGCTATACAAGGCTTTCCTGTGCTCTACTAGCGTGCCTAGATAGCCGATTTGCTACGACGCTCGCATTCGGATCGTGGGGACGCGGGTTCGAATAACGACACTTGTTTAGCCAAGAATTTCTTTCTTTCTTTCTTTCTTTCTTTCTTTCTTTCTTTCTTTCTTTCTTTCTTTCTTTCTTTCTTTCTTTCTTTCTTTCTTTCTTTCTTTTTTTCTCTCTCTATACTCGTTCTCTCGCCCGTCAGAGTTATTGTATCCTACACCGGAGAAATCGGCGCACGTGGTCTGGGAGCGAAGCAGAAGGGGACGAAGATGAAGAAATGGACCAAGATAGCGCGTGCCGGTTCACGATTATGATAATTTTCTATCTACGACACACGGCAAACATTGAGCATAAAGAGCCCTGCTGTAAAATATCGCATGGAGTTCATTTTCTCTGTTTGAAATTTCCCGCCACGGTGGTCTAGTGGTTATGGCACTCGACTGTTGACCCGAAGGTCGCGGGATCGGATCCCGGCGGCTGTGGCGAAAATGTTTGAGGCCCGTGTACTTAGATCTAGGTGCACGTTAAAGGTGGTCGAAACTTCCGGAGCCCTCTACTACAGCGTCCCTCATAATCAAATCGTGGTTTCGGGGTGTTAAATCCCAGATATTAATTAATAATTCTCTCTTTGAAAGATTCTTCTCAGTAAGAAGTACGCTTTGCAGGCTTTTGGTGCATTTGCGGAGCACTATTTGAAAACGCGTTGAAACAAGTGACAATGAACGTGTTAAAACTGAACATTCACACACAACAGACAGAGGATCGCTAAGGATAAATAGACAGGAGAACACTCTCAGACTCTTAGCTCAAGTAACCTAGCCAGAACTCTAAGCACAGAACACATGAGCGTGCATACAGTGATTTAAATGATATGAGCCCTTGTACACATCAAATTCTCATTGTCATCATATGGCCGGGGTGTGTCAAGCGAAGCCTGCGAGAATCGTTGCGTGAGATGAGCAGCCACGAAGTTGGAGCGTGGGTAGGACCCAATAACGCCGTTATCACAGGCAGCTGTTCTAACAAGCACTTATTAACATCACTGTCGTAAAACTCTGGTCAGGGCTGTGAACAGTTGACAGAAACCACATTGAAACGTCTCTGTTCCTGATGACATGGATCGTTCAGGTTACTTGCATTTGAGATGTATTTTTGTATCTCCTTCCTGTTGCCGCGTAGTCTGGGAGTTTCTCGTACACGTAAACGTGTCATGCCTTTTCCATCTTATTCTTATCTTATCTTCTACTACTCGACGTAATTTATCATCGTCTCCTTCCACAGCCACCGACACGTAAATCTCGCTCGCTTATATTAGACCTTGCTTTTACGCGCTTTTACTTCAGCAAGTAATTGCAACTTTTGTCGCCTCGCTTTCACAAAAGCAGGAAACTTCTTTCGCTCACATGTACTCACATGTCTTGATACCAATTCCCATTTCCTTCATTCTTTTTGAACACTCTCGCTATCTCTTACTCACAATCTCCCTTCCTCTAAGACATCTTTGCCACTGCGTGCGTGAGATCAGGATTCACAATGGCACCGACATCGTTAGCAGGAGAGGCCCTTATTTGGGACGTCTATTTGCTCGTCATCTTCCTATTTTGTTGACTTATGTACGTGACTACAACGAGAAAAAAAGTGACAGTTTCGCCGCAAGGGCGAAGCAATGAATGCGACAGCAAGAAAATAATGCTGTACGAAGTGAGGCTCGCCAATGGATACTCTCACTTTGAACAACGCCCCTGTTGCAAAGGCGGCCGAAGCAACGAAGGAAACTAGCGTTCTTCAAGTGTCGAGCTGTGACACTTGATAGTTCGCGCTCATCTTCTGTTTGTTCGTTTAGCGGCGTCCCTTGAGCTCGAGCGACTTTCGTACGCTCCGTAACATGAGCGCGGACATCACGGTGAAAGCTCGAAACACCCCGCTTCCCTTCACCACGAGAAAACCGCGCGAGCAGACAGCGGAAGGGCAAGGTTCTCCCTGCGCAAATATAAGAAGCGAGGGAGCTCGCCGACGACTTTTCAATGCGCCCGTCGCGCTCCTAGCGCCATCTTGCTGGTAATGAAGACACGCTTATAAGCGCCTGCCGTCTCTGAGTTCGTCCAGCGGTAAAGGGTATGTATATAACGCTCGCCGTTAGCTACGTGGAGGATCTGCGTTTCGTGGCGTAGTGGTTAGCGCCACTCGCTGCGGAGCAAGAGGTCCCTCGTTCGATTCCACGCTTCGGAAGCATTTTTCTGAATTATTTTACTTTGAGGCTTTTATATATATATATATATATATATATATATATATATATATATATATATATATATACATACTTATACATATACGGTGCATGACGGCGGCGACGGCTACGGCGACCGCAAAATTCAGCCGAGACTATCCATATAACCCTATTGCAAAAACCAGCGTCGTTCCAGTACCCCCAGCGTGATACCAGTACGTTTTTTGGCACTGGGTCGCACTGGGAACACTGGTATACGCTCGGATTCACTGGGACTCCAGTGAACCCACTGGGAAAGAGCTGGGTGGCACTGGTATCGGCACTGGCTTTGCCGCTGTGACGCTGGCGCTCACTGGGAAGCGCTGGAGACGCTGGAATTCTCACTGGCGTGTGCTGGCACATACTGGAGCCTGTACTGTTTCTGCCAGTGCCGCGCGCTGCTTTCAGTATTGTGCGCGGCGGAATGCTTTGGTATGATTAAATATCGAATGTTTGATTCGATGGTACCGCCAGATGCTATCCTAACGGGTCCCAAACATGTGTCACAAATTCTAGCGGCAGAGAAAGACGATGAGAAGCGCACTATTTTCATGATATACGTGATAAGTGAAATCACGGTCAATTTTAATGTTTCCCTGTCGAATGTGGATAAAAATATGTTAATAACCAAGAGCATCCAACGCTGATCATTTTTCTTTCTAGCATGTTTTTTTTATTCATGCAGTGCCAATAGCGTCGTTAATTTTTGCGGAGCACATAGCAGCAATGAATACACATTTCGTGCATGCCGCGCATATATATCAGTTTTGCATCCGTGATGTGTTGCGGTAATGACTTCATATTGTAACGTTTATAAGTCTCGAGACGTCGGTCTGAACATACAGAGCAAATCGTTACATCGCCGTGCAGTTGGCAAGAAGTAAATGAGCTCTGGCTTCGCGACCCCTCCCAACGGAGGCCAGAAAAACAGCCGTCGTTCGATATCGCCACACCGGAAACGCATCTCGGGCAATTCCTGCACTTCCACTTACTTCACCTATACGTTAGGTAACAGTTAAAAAGGTTCCGAGGCCGAAATGCAGAAACTTCAACCATCGCAACTCATCTGCGCCGAGATCGGTGCTACCCAGTGCGGCTCCCAGCGAGCGTTAGGCCTAGCGTACCGGCCGAGTCGTCTACATGCCACCGGCGCTCGTTGGTTTAAGCACACGCAATTCCAACGTGTAAGAATTACTGTAAAGTATAGTCTGGACATCCGTTAATTTAAAATAACCGTTTTTTCTTGTGTACGGTGTCCGCACAAGGAGCGATGACCATCGATGCGACTCGCTTTCAGCAACGAACGCAGGCTCACTCACCGACAGTCCGACAGCAGCCGGCCGCACTCGCCGGTACTTCTCTGACTCATACGTCAAAACATATACGTGTCAACTGGTACGCGTTAGTGAACTAACACACCGGCATCTTTTTTCAACAAATTACATTTGTTTTTGCTGAGCGGTTTTATGGTTGTAGTGATCGATAGAACTGCAAATCAGAATACAGGCACGCCCGCTCCCCAATAATATTGTCGCTCGCGCGAGAAAACAGGGGCGTAGCCAGAAATTTTTTTCGGGGGGGGGGGGGGTTCAGCCATACTTGATGTATGTACGTGCATGCGTTTGTATGTGTGCGTGCCTATATACGTAAGCAAAACTGAAAAATTTCGGGGGGGGGGGTTTGAACCAACCCCCCCCCCCCCCCTTGGCAACGCCCCTGCGAGAAAACTACCCCGTATGAATTCATGTAGGCGCGTGTTTATCGAACGAGTCATCGTAAAGCTTCTGTACATGTTGATCAGTAGCAAGGGCGAGAAAAGGCTATTAAAAATCGACAGTAACAGCCGTCAAACTGTACCCTGTTCCTCGGTCCATTTGATATTTTTCGGAGTTAAGACGGGAATTCTTAAAGACACTTAGCACTCTTCCCATTTTGGGCATTTCATTCGTTGCCGCCAACCCTTTGTGTGTATCTAATAAAAGAAGCAAGCTTGATTTTGAAAGGAAGATCGCGTCTTCCGTGAATACGCGACATCAAAATATGAAAGGAAACGCTGTCTTACTGTATTGACTAGCGCTTTTGCGGAAGCGCTGACAGGTTGCAGCGTGGCGCAGTGGCAGAGTACTCGCTTAGAGATTGAGAGGTGGCGAGTTCGAATCCTCGTGGTGGAAGTTTTTTTTTTTTTCAAACGACTTTTTTTTCTTTTTTTTATTGCACTAATGCTTTCTATATTACTTTCTTTACTAATATATTTATGTAGGGCACGTAGGCATCGCCGTTTTAACGCTGTAGAGCCGTTTTTCGCTTGAGTACCCAGCGCCTCCCAGTAAAACACCGCTCCAGCGGCCCAGTATCCAGCGCGACGCTGGGCCCATAATCAGGCATGGCACTGGACGCTGGTACCCAGTGGCGCTGGGTTTTGCAATAGGGAATTGCTATCGCAATAAAAGAAGTGGGACCCACTACTCATCAAAGCGTCTCGCTTGCTTCTTCTGCGAGACGTGGTCACCACAGCAGTGCCGCCGCAAAAGCTAACAAAGTCTTCCGGACTTCTGTGCATGCTTCTTTTGCTATCTTCTCGTTGTTGTTCACTCCACCGACGTGTTTTCTTACGTCTTTGCTTGTTTGTGTTTGTAACACGTCGGCGTATATCTCTCGTCCGTTTTTGTGTCGCTGTGTTTCTTCCGTGCTATTTAGCTTTCTAAAGGATACAGGTTTGAACAGTATCGCATCACTGACTTTGGTACTTTGTCTCGGCTCCACTGGTAATAATAGTCTTTCCATTGACGTTGTTGCTTCGTATGAATTGGGACTGATGTTGAATAATCTCCCCCAAAAATCATCTGTCAACTCCTTTCTACAGCCTTTATTTCGTCATCTGTTCACTCCTTTCCTTCTCTTTGCTTCCATCTTGATGTAGCAAAGTGATTTAAAATTCTTTTTTATGTCTGAATAAAAAAAGCGACCCGTTTTTACACACGTAAGAATGCTAATTTCTTCGAGAAGCATCGTGTAGATCTTGATCTTAAATGTCTTATGATTGTTTCGTCGATCTCTAGCTCTATATTGCTTCTATCGTCGGGCACCTTACTTTCTTTCTCGGAGCAATTGTTACTTTTTGCCACATGCAAGTCTTTCATTTTTTCTTTTTTTGGCTCCACAATTTTCGGCTTTCAGGAGAAAGGTAGCAATGTTGGTGTTGATGTGCGTTGGCGCACAAGCGCATTAGGAGGTGCCTGAGTTAGATGTTTCATATAAACTCTGCATGGGAATGCACATAAGCAAGTTCGTCAAATTGTCTTCACCCTCCCCCATTTCCCCATTTCGTTTTCCTAAGCGTCAAATCCTGCGCTGCCTCTTTCTTCTGACCACTGTTCCTCGCTTGCAGTTACAAATGCCGTCTTTCGTAGGGCAAACAAGAAATAGAACCCAAGTCAACAAAGCAGCTGCAGAGGATACACGCATAAAAAAAGCTATGCGCGAAAAAAAAAGCAAGTTCTAGATTCAATTTCTCCCTTTGTATTTTAAATTTAAAGGGGCCAGCCGTAATGGGTGACAAAGGCGACGCATGGTATTCGGCTCGTGCTGTGCCTCAGGCGATAAATCATCCCATGAAGAGAAAAGGCAAGCAAGGCTACGTACAGCCTCCTAATGACGTCACCTCAGGAACTTATAATATTGCTAGATTTATTCTGTACACATGCATATATAACAATATGCGCGCGTCCTATTAAGGTCATCACGCCACGTTAGTTTTATGCTCCCGCCGGCGGTTGCGGATTGTGCAAATAATTTTCTTCCATTAGAGAGAGAGGGAAGAGAAAAAGAGAGAAATGTAGCCATCGCAATCGATGAAAAAGAAAAGATTTCATTATGCCTTGCGTTTAACGATACTTATCACTTATTATATCGTCATCACTGTCTTAACCTCGTTCATAGTCTGCTTTTACAGAAAACAAATACTTTTGAGACACAGTGAAACAACTGGCCATCATTTGACATAATACTTTTGTTGCAATATAGCTAGGTCCACAGAGTTCTTGTGACATTGCGGTGAATAATGTTGACACTTCGAAGAAACATTTATGAGTGATTTATTTTGCTACGTTCCTTCTTTCATTAAGCTGTTCTTTCAGGTCTTGTACGCATTATACTCTCGCGTCATTGTTTATTCGTTTGAAAGTAAGAAAGATCAATCAATCAATCAATCAATCAATCAATCAATCAATCAATCAATCAATCAATCAATCAATCAATCAATCAATCAATCAATCAATCAATCAATTGCTCGATAATGAATACATTGTTAAAGAGGATGAGACTAATTAATAACATGACAAAAGAAACTCTTAAGTTTCGATTGTTTCGTCTCAAGGAACTCTATTGAAAATCAAGGCATCTTTTACTTTATGCACCTAGTTTGCGACTCGGTCGGGCGCGAAATTGGCTGCAGTTCTGAATCGTTATTAGTGAAGTACATTAAAGAATCTACTTTCTCTCTTAATACGAAAAAGCCCTCAGCATAAATATTGATATGCTGAATTTTACACCTGTAAATGCTACTTCAACTACTAGAAACTTGCCGCCGAGAACTTTACTGAACAGTACAGAGAGTACCCCGAAAAGAAACTGAAAATTGGGAAGCTGGCCAAAAAATGGAGCAAGGCTGAACCAAAAGAAAATGTCTTGCATGAAATCTCGAGGGCAGCGGATTTTCTAGCCCACACATTTATTACGGCGGGTCCTATTTGATCCATCGTTGGACAAAAAACATATCGAATTTCTAACTGCAAGAGAAACTGCGGAAGTTTGCTTAGCCTAAGCTAAACAGAGAGGGTCAGCTAAAACGCTTGCCATTATTCACGATATCATCGATCCTGCACTTGATATGCATTATTCAAAAAAGAGAGGGTAAGATAGAGTGGATGGAATAGAGGAAGAAGAAAGAAATATACATGTGACCTGGGTAGCAGCGTAATCGTGACTGTTCCATCAGCAAAATCACTCCGCTTCCTAAATGATCCCTTAGATAAGTACCAATTCAGGTCCACCACCTCCAGTCCAATTTACTCCCCCTGTCCGTCCGAAATCTTGGAGCTGCCGTGGCAAAACAACCGCTAACAAGGCCGGAAAGCCACAGACCGGTATAAGAGTCTTGCGACCCTTACGATGAGCATCGGATGTCACCACAACAAACATACGTAAGGCTCGCCAATTACACGACGGCGCCTCGCCGAATTACGGTGCTCCAAGTCCAGATAGCGAAATGGGAGTGGAAAAGAGGAAGGAACGATAATGACGGTGGTGTTGCAAAGGAAGGGTAGCGACAGGACAATCCCACAAACAAACAAACTCGACAACCGAAAACCAAAGGGGCAGCCAGCAGCTGCTTATCGGCCATCAGTGACAAACAAGCCGGTGGCTGTACTCCCTGCTCGCGCGGCTGCATTCGCGTTGGCCTTCCATGGGCGCAAATACGATACATCTTGGGATTTGCCGGGATGGTCGCCCGGCTGCGCGTTATCTCCATCCTCGCAGCCATTGCTGCGGGTCGCCTCCCCGGGGCTCGACGAATGCGATGTTATCCCTGAGCACTTTCACCTCCGTTGGTTACCGAAGCATGGCGGCGTGAGAGGCGACGGAGCGTGGAGTCGGTGACATAGTCCCGAGAGCCCCGTGACCGTACACATTTTCGTTGCCCCTTGCGTCACTGCGAAACTTACTTTCTCTGTCACGTTTTGCCCCGTGAAACTTCTGTGATGCCCAAAAATATTGTAGTATAGTAATCTCCAATCCTCTGCTTTTTTTTAAAATGAGAGGCACACTTGGCTTCTTGCTTTAGGCAAATTGAATGAAAAAAAAATATGTGGCAGCTTCGCACTAGTGGTTCCAAGCATGAAAGAAGAGGGGAGCTGGGTGGGTGTCCTTGTTTCTCTTTATTTTTCTCTTCCTTTCTTCTCTTTATTTATCTTTTTCTCTGTTTCTTGTATCTGTTCTTGCACCTGTTGCTTTCGATTTCGTTCTTCCTATTTCTTTATTCCTCTCTTCCTATCTATTTCTTTCTCTTTCTCGCTCTTTCTATCTTTATTTCTCTTTTTTCTCTTTATTTCTCTCTCTCTGCTTCTTTCTCTGTCTTTCAATCTTTCTCTCTGTTTTTTCTATTTTTTTGTGTCTGTTTCTTTATTTCTCCTTTTCTCTCTTTCTCTGTATCTCAGTCTTTTTGTGTCTTTATTCCCTTTATTAAGGCGAAAGCCTTAGATGCCTCATTAAAAACGAAATTTGACCGTCGGCGTCCCGCGTCGTCGGCGGCGTCTCGCGTCCTGCGGCGTCTAGGACGAGTGGTGCAAAAAATCCTCATCACGTGATGACGTCACCATACGACGTCATCATGAAGTCACAGATCGCAAAAATTTGTGAAGTCATCGTAACGTCACACATTCTGGCATGACGTCGTGTGACGTAGCGCCACATAATGCCGTCGTAGCGCCCTTCTTTCGGCAGCGAACAAAACCGGAGAGCGCGTGACCTCAAGAGAATAAAATTAAGACGGTGCCTGGCAGTGGCACGTGAAGCCACGGCTCGCGTTCTCTGTGGGCGTCGATTCCGGTCACTAAAATAAAACTTGATTTGGGTCTAGTTGGCACACATTCCTGAAGATAAAATTACAGCACAAACGCTCTTCTTTGTGCTTATCACTTCTTCTTTACTGCTTTGTCCCTGCACCTATCTGAATATGATTTCATCTCTTCGCGTATCTAATTCACTATCATCCTTGTTACACGTTTTGGTTTAGAGCTATTGTTGTGTGCGCTGTGCGGTAAAGTTGCCTTGGGCTTATATATGCATTGGCTTATGAAAGAATAAAGCAGTTGTTACTCAGCGCTTGTGTCGTACGTGTCTTTTCTTCGTGGGTGTCTTGTGCGTTAGCGCTGTAATTTTAGCCTCAGGATTATGGTCACGGTGTAACATATATACGGCGATCCTGGTTTTCAGCCGTCTCGTTCCTTCCCTCCTGTGGCATAAGCCTACTATAGCCAAAGTGTTCCCATGGCTCACGCCACCACGAGCCACGGGACGCTCTTCTTTTTTCCTGACCGACTGGCCACGAGTGGCGCGGCACTACAACCCCAAAATTGAAAACTAGCTTGGGTCGCCAGCGATACGACGAAAACGCAACGGGGCCAACGATGCAATGCGGGCAACGTGGCCCGCGTCTCGCATAATTTTATTTCCGTGCTTTTCACCCAACGCCGCGTGCGTTTGTATTCTGCCGTTAGTATCCGGGAGTACGAATGACGCATAGTGCCATCTTTCCATGAATAAAAGAAAAAAAATGACGCATGGCGTAATTGTCAAAGGCGGCGCTCTGCGGAGCGAGGAGTCGCAGGTTCAAATCCCCGGTCGAGCGTTTCGGAATCTTGTTCTTCCGAATTATTTTTGTTTTTTGGCTTTTATTTATATATGCACAGATATACGGGACATGACGGCTACGGCAAAAATCCGCCGAGAATGTCCATATAATTGCTATCTTAATAAAACATATAGGGAGCCTACATGACCGGACGTTCATGTAGGCTACGTGATAGATCGACTGGAAACGGTTCACTCTCTGTTGTAAGCACACCACAAGCTCTAGTAAAGTAGACATTGCTCCAGATCTTCTACCTTTAATAATCATAATTTCTCGGGTCTTACGTGCCAAAACCACGGTATGTTTCTGAGGTACGCCGTAGGTGGGAGGGGGCTCCGGAAATTCTGAATATCTGGCGTTCTTGAACGTACACGAACACCGCACAGTACACGGACCTCTAGCATTTTGCCGCCATCGAAATGCGACCGCCGCAGCCGGGATCGAACCCGCAACCTTCGCGGTCAGCAGCCGAGCACCGCAGCCACTGCACGACTGCAGCGGACGATCTTCTCCCTATAAATACGCGATCATTTCTATGCCGACTCACCCAGAAACGGGTGTTTCCGTTCATTCGTCCATCTGTCAACTAAGACAAATCGCTGTAAAGAAATAAATGTACAGAACAAAATAAGCTTTCTTGATGCTGCTGGGTTTCGAACCCAGGACCCCACGCTCAGAAGCTAAGCGTCTTACCCACAGGTCTAAGCGCATATGCTTGCAGAACGTGAATATATCTGGACGATATGATTAAGACGGATCGGCGACCCAAACAAAATATCAAAGAGATCACTTTCTATGTAGGCTTTCTTGAAGTATTTGTTGATGGTGGATAAAGAAAAAAAGAAAGGTCGCGGGATAGAATCCCGTCCGCGGTGGCTGCATTTTCGCTGGAGGCGAAAATGTTTGAGGCCCGTGTACTTAGATTTAGGTCCACGTTAAAGAACCCAAGGTGGTCGAAATTTCCGCATCCCTCCACTACGGCGTCTCTCATAACCGTATCGTGGTTTTGGGACATTAAACCTCAATTATTATTATTATTATTATTATTATTATTATTATATTATTATTATTATTATTATTATTATTATTATTATTATTATTGTGGATAAAAAAATTGGTAGACTCTTGAGCTTCGCCTTGAAGAGTGGAACGCGATAGCGCAATCGGGCTCCATTCGCATCGTCTTCTCAATCACTGGCCTGTCTTCGCTTCTTGGTGGACTCCTCAACCGTACCACAAGGAAACGAACGTCTGTGCGTGTAACGCTGGCCGCTTCAAACTATTCTAGAATAGCTACTGCAAGTAAAATAGCGAAGTGCCCGCTACGCCATAATTTTTCCTTTTGCGAACCGGCGAAGTACCAACTACGCGTCCGTAAAGTGCCACGCGCACCTGCACAGGCGCATACTTTGTTGATGACAATTATGCCTGAGCTGATAATGATGATTAATTATGCCTGAGCGCTTTGTAATTGGTGGGCCTTTAAAACACCCACTCACTGAGCAATTCACATGTTTAGACACCTGGTGCGAATCTATGCTTCGGCCACGCAATATTACACGCGTTAAGGAGACTCCTCCCACTGTATGACATTCATATAGTGTTTTTTTACGAAGCAGTTTCAAACAATGGTGTGGCTCCCACGCCTTTGTATCGATCCATCTATTCCGTAGGACAAGAAAGGGACGTGCTTACAAGAAGTGAAGGGAATGCCTGTGCGTCCATCTAAGAAGTCCTTCTTTTTAGGTGCGAAGCACCTTATGCGCTCGGGCTCTCGGCATCTCCTGTCGTTGTAGCCCGTCACGGTAAAGCAAGTAGCAAATAAGACGGCGCGTTAGCTCAGGAAAATCTCGCGAGAACGCTCGCTCGCCCGCGAGATACAACGCCACGTGCGCTTCTCTGAGTGGCACATAAGACGGCGCGTTGGCTCAGGAAAAGCTCTGTTTCGGCGATGGACGCTGTCTGCGACGCTGTCTGTAGCAATGAGGGGACGCTGTCCTATCGTTGCTGTTGACGTGTCCCTATGGGAAACACCGGTGCCTCCCAGCTCTCCAGGTTGCACGTTACCGGAGCTGTCTTGTGTAGTAGTGTATAAGCAAGGGGTGGGAAAGGGAAGTGGGGTTGAGAAGGAGGGAAAAAAGGACCAGCTCCACCGCTTCCTTAGTCTTCGCACAACTAGAGCGCAGCTGCCCCAATGTTTGTACTCTTTCTCTACTCCGAAATGAAATGTCACTTCCTCAGAACGTTTGAGACAATGGTGTCGTATCTGCTGTAGGAGGAGCGACTTATCAATAATGGTTAGTGCTGAATACACCTTCGGAGAAGTTAAGGCTCCTGAATCTTGACGTTATATAGAGTAGGAAAGTACTGCGCAAAGCAGTTTCGTTATCTTACTGAGCTTAAAGCCCCGTGCCTCTAGCCAATCAAGAAATAAGAATAGGGCTATGTGGAACGTCAGCGTCCGTTTATTTGGGATGTTTTGCAGAAGACTTTGAAGAAAGACCTGCCGATTACGCCGTTCGGTATTGTTTTTTGCCAGCATTAAATGATGACACTGCTCTGCATGATATGTTTACGCTGCTTTCCTTGCATTGCTTGTGGAAAAAACATGATGGATGTGATGCACATGGAACCAAATCCTCGGCCAGTAAGGGAATACTTTATTGAAAGCATGTGTTATATCAACGAATTGTACAGTTTGCAGCAAGACAAACCACCTTGACTGAATCTACTGAATGACCTTGTGAACCTGAAGTGCTTTTAGCCGTGTGTCAGCCAACATAAGGCAGACACTGTTGCGATAGACGTGTGCTACTAATACATCCCTTTGTTCATGTATGTTCTGCCGAGCCGGTAATAATAATAATAATAATAATAATAATAATAATAATAATAATAATAATAGAATAAGAACAGCGGCGTGGCTTTGTGGTAGAACACCTGCTTGCCATGCAGAAGGCCTGGGTTCGATTCTCACTCGCACCGAAGTTTCTTATTTATTGTTAATCTTTCTTCATTTTTCGCTCACGGACAACGCTGATATTTTGCTCACAACTAATGACGACGACGGCGACGCCGGCATCGGCACCTTAATTTCTGCGAAAGGAGCTCTTTAACGCTATCGCTTTAAAATCCTTCTCTTGGGCAACATCTAAAGCTGGCATGGCGCATTATAGACATTAGAAAAATCACAGCATATCCACGGAGTGAATGATGATGAGTGGGCGAAGCTGCGGAGGTTCATCGGTAAACCGTGAGTCTTCCGTGAATTCTGCCCAGTACATCATCACCGACGTGAGATCTGGCGCGTTTATACTAAAGGTTCGATGAGTTATGACGACTTGCAGCTCACTTTAATTTTACATGTACGCTGTGAATTTTCATTGTTTAGAAAACCATTGCTTTAGAAAACATCTGGCGTCTTTCGTTACGCAGCTGGCGTCTTTTCGTTTTGCTTTAGAAACACCTGGCGTTCTTTCGTTTTGCTTTTACTAAACATCTGGCGTCTTTCGTTGGTTTATTTCATCAATCAACGCCGTTTTGAACAAAATTTTTATTGTTTAATCACGCACAGGAGAAATCTCACCAGGCACTACCTTGGAGGTAAACAATGGCTGCTAATGGGAATGAGAGACAGAAGAAGTCGGCTTTTAGCTAACACTTACACTTCTACTTCTACTAACGTTTCCTACTGGAACATGCCAATGGCTGCTAATGGGGATTGAGAGACAGAAGAATTCGGCTTTTAGTTAACGCGCACGCTGCGAATTGTTTATTGTTCAACAACGCACAGGAAAAATCTCCCACCGGCACCACCTTGGAGGTCAAAGCGTAAGACTGGTTACGCACTACGACTACTACGACTACGACTACGAGGGACGAACGGGTGCCGCCTTAAAGAGCTTCGCCCCAAAAATTCCGGTGAAAGTTTAACGTCAAACGCGTTTCGGTGGTCGCGGGATGCGCTTTCCATTGAGGCGTTCCAGACGCTGACGATCGTTAGAAATAAAATGAAAGACGCCGTGCCGATGGCGCCGGGGACGACGTTCCAGGATATGCTGCAGCCATAGAATTTCCTTCGATGAAACTTTAGGCTAATTGATGACTTAGATAGAAAAAACTGCACGCAGAATTTCGTTTCGGGGTTCTCTATGTTCATGTATTCCTTTTTTCTTGTAAAGGAAAATGAACTCTTGCAGCAGAAGTTCGCACCTGCATCACATTCATGTTAGGCGAGTTTCTTCTGCACAGACTACCTCAAGTAACCTCAGACAGCAATGAGACTTACGTGTTTATTGCCATTGTGGCTATCGAGTCTATCGATGCAAGCGCATTTACACTGCGGCCATTTTGTAAGAATTCGGCTGGAGGCTGCATTCCCGTAAATGTGGGCCGCAGGGGCACATGTTCTTGACAGTCCGGATCCAAGATTTAGTCGCACATGTAAGCGGCGCTTATTAACGAGGAAGCAGTAGTTCAAATGCCTTTTCTAACATCACGCTTCTTCGTGCCAGGCTTCTCATGAGAAATAGCAACGCAGGTGCCCGACGAGACATAGCTTTCATGCAGGAAAAATAAAAAGTCTGCCTTTGTTGAAGCAGGGAGTTCGATTGACCTGATCCGTGAATTATTTCATGCTTAGTTTACTCCTGTATGGTACACTCTAAGAAAAAATCGAGTAATTGGAGAGTATTTCTGCTACCCAACAATAATCGTTATCCACCTCGCGTACTTTCCTCGGGTTATCACCGCGGTCCCGGCACTTGCCGGTCACGAACGGAGCGAGCGTTATCAGCGTGACATAGCATTCTTGATAGGAAAGTGACGAGAGCCGGGTTTTCAAGAAAGGAAACGCGAGCAAGCCAGATGACAATTATTGTTGTATAGCAGAAATACTCCCCAAATACTCGCTTTTTTCTTAGAGTCTATGAACATGTCTGCACTATGATTTTGGGTAGACTCTACACAATGATTGAAGAGATATCTACCAATCTATCTCTTGCTCCCCTTGACCCCGTCTTCTTCTCGTCTTCCAGACCTTCATTTATTTACTACCATTACTATTAAACAAGATGGCACAGGAAGATGAAGAGACTGTATGTTGTAGCGAAGCCTTTGAGTTGAGTAAGAGGTTGCGCTCTCTATAGCCTTCTAGTGGGTCGTCCTCTTGGGCTCTTCCCGCTCGCGCTCTGAGCTCGTGTTCTTGCTTGACTGTCGCCATTGAGCATCGTCGCCGACTGCCGTCTAATAAACACCTCAACAAATTGGTGGAGAGTGCTGTGCTCCCATTCGATGCCCCTGGAGCTAAGATCCCGTACCCTACCAACTACCATGCCTCAAGACGCTGCTCAGCAAACGCCTCCTCCAACAACGACCTCCTGCCCCGGTGTCCCCCGCATCCGCGACCCCCCTATCTTCACCGGCGCGGATGGGACCGACGTTGAGGACTGGCTTGCGATGTACGAGCGTGTGAGCGTACCCAATAAATGGGACGAGGCAGGCAAACTCAGCAACTTGGTTTTCTACCTCGCGGGTGTGGCGGGCCTGTGGTACAACAACCACGTCACCGATTTCCCCACGTGGTCTGCTTTCAAGACCGCCATCATCGACGTGTTCGGCCGCCCTGCCCTTCGTAAACTGCAAGCCGAACAACGTTTACGCGAACGAGCTCAGCAGACCGGTGAGTCCTTTACGAGCTACATAGAAGATGTCCTGGACTTGTGCAAGAAAGCCGACGCAGCTATGCCTGAGCCTGACAAGATCCGCAACGTTATGAAAGGCATCGACGACGACGCCTTCACTATGCTGCTCGCCAAGAACCCTCGTACTGTGGCCGAGGTGATCACGCTCTGCCAAAGCTACGAGGAGCTGCGCCGGCAGCGGTTGCTGACCCGTCGACCTGCATCACGCGACGCCGATCTCGCTGGCTTGTCGGCCATTTCTGATCAGTCCGCCTTGCTAGCCGAAATCAAGTCCTTTGTGCGCGAGGAAATTGCCCGCCAGTTCTCCCTACTGGCCTTCCCTCAGCAGCAGCATGTTGAACAACCATCGACCACGCTGCTGCCTCCCTTACGCCGCGCTATTCAGCAGGAAATCGCGGAGGTCATGCCGGAATACCACCAGCCCCCTCCGGCGCCTGCACCGCTCAGTTACGCGCAAGTTGTAGCCAGGTCACCCCAAGCGATCTCTGTGGCTGCCCCACTTACTTACGCCGAAGCCGTCGCCAGACCTCAGGCTTTTGAAGCGAGTGTGCCAGCTGCGTTTGCCGACGTCATACCTGGGCCACCAATGCAGCCCATCATGCAGTCGTATAAGCAGACGCCTCGTCCACCGCGTCCTGCGTCATGGATGGGACCTACCCCGACGAATCGATGGCGCACTTCTGACAACCGCCCGATCTGCTTCGCGTGCGGTTGCGCCGGTCATGTTGCGCGCTATTGCAATCGCGTGCAGCCGCCTCGTGTCGGCTCAACCATCACCAGCCAGTCAAGCCGCCCGTATTACGCTTCACCGCCGCCTATGTCACCGTCGTCTCGCTCAGCTCCATCTACACGCCGTTCGCCGTCCCCACGACGCCGATCACTGTCACCGATGCGGCCACGTCCGGCCCCACGTGACCAGGAAAACTAGTCGTCGCAGTCCACGAGGCAAGGGCTGCGACGCTGTCGAACTGCGAAAGCCCTCAGAGAAGCCCATCGAACGTGTTAGACGTGTTTGTGGACGGTGTTCGCGCATCTGCCCTTATCGACACTGGAGCCGCCGTATCCGTTATTGACGCCAAACTTAGCCGATTATTGCGAAAAGTGACGACGCCACTTCCCGGGCTCTCCCTCCGTACAGCCAGCGCACAAAGTATTCACCCTACAGCGGTGTGCACAGCCCGCGTCATGATTAACGATGCTCTGTACGCCGTCGAATTGATCATAATTCCAGCATGCTCTCACGACGTCATCCTAGGATGGGATTTTCTCTCCCACCACGGCGCCGTGATTCATTGCGCACCAGCCGAAATAGAGCTCTCACCATTCTCTGATCTGACGCCGGCTGACTGTCCATCGTCTGTGAGCAAGGTACTCGTCAAAGACGGCACCACAGTGCCTGCAAACTCGTCAACGGCGGTGTCCGTCTACTGCGCCAGTCTCTCCGACACCGTTGCACTCCTCTCGCCATCTGACCGTGTTTGCACGAGGAAAGGCTTGCTGGTGCCTTTCGCGACCGTGCAAGTCACTTTTTGTCAGCGCGTCAATTTTTGTTATGAACCCATCTCCGTACAGTGTTACGTTGGTGCGAGGAGAATGTCTCGGCAGCGTGGAACCCCTCGAAGACGCACAAGTTATGGACGAACCAGATGACACGCACTGCCCCAACTCCAGTACGCTCAGTGCTGTTACCACGTCTGGTTCATCGCCCGATGACGTATTCGCTTCTTCCATTGCTGACAACCTTACGCCAGTCCAGCGTTCCCAGCTTCTGGGTCTCTTGGAAGAATTTCGCGCTTCTTTCGATGTCGCTCAAACTTCTCTCGGCCGCACGTCCACCGTTACGCATCGCATCGACACTGGCGCCCAACCGCCCCTGCGGCAACGTCCATATCGCGTATCTCCCACAGAACGCCGCGTAATCAACGAGCAAGTCAACGACATGCTTCGACGCAATGTTATTCGACCATCTAACAGCCCCTGGGCGTCTCCTGTCGTTCTTGTTGCGAAGAAGGACGGTTCTGTGCGGATCTGTGTGGACTACCGACGACTCAACAAGATCACTCGTAAGGACGTGTATCCACTACCGCGCATAGACGACGCGATTGACAGCCTACAAGGAGCAGAATTCTTTTCATCCATCGATTTGCGCTCAGGGTACTGGCAAGTACCTATGGCTGATGACGCTCGACCGAAGACCGCCTTTGTCACGCCCGACGGCTTGTACGAATTCAACGTCATGCCGTTTGGGCTGTGTAATGCGCCCGCCACCTTCGAGCGCATGATGGATACTATTCTGCGCAACCTGAAATGGCACACGTGCTTGTGCTACCTCGACGACGTCGTTGTGTTTGCTCCAGACTTCTCCACGCATCTTCAACGCCTCCGGCATGTGTTGACGCGTTTGAGCAACGCTGGTCTGCAACTGAATCTAAAGAAGTGCCGATTTGCAGCACGGCAGCTGACAATACTCGGCTACGTCGTGTCCAAGGACGGAATTCTCCCCGATCCAGCCAAGCTTCGGGCCATGACCGAGTTCCCGAAACCGACGTCCGTCAAAGAACTGCGCAGTTTCGTAGGACTGTGTTCCTACTTTCGACGCTTCATTCGAAACTTCGCGACTATCATATCGCCGCTGACGAAGCTCCTCGGAAGTAACGGGCCCCTCCATTCGTGGTCGTCAGAGTGCGACGACGCTTTCGCAACGCTCCGTCGTTTGTTGACGTCGCCTCCCATACAGAGGTACACACAGACGCCAGCGGTGTTGGCCTTGGCGCTGTCCTTGCGCAGCGCAAACCGGGGTTCCCTGAATATGTCGTGGCATATGCAAGTCGTACGCTTACTAAAGCCGAGACCAATTACACCGTCACCGAAAAGGAATGCCTGGCGATCATCTGGGCCCTTACGAAGTTCCGACCCTATTTGTATGGTCGCCCATTTGATGTCATCACCGACCATCATGCACTATGCTGGTTGTCGTCATTGAAGGATCCCTCAGGCCGCCTCGCCCGCTGGGCACTTCGCCTACAGGACTACGACATCCGCGTGCTGTACCGCAACGGACGCCAGCATGCTGACGCCGACGCCCTCTCGCGCTCCCCTTGCCTGACGACGATGCCCCCTGCTCGGTACCTAACAATGTTGTTTCTTCCATCGACGTTCACACCATCGCTATCGAACAACGCAAGGATAAATGGATCGCCTCGCTGATAGACTTGCTCACTGATCCGTCGGCAACACCAACCACTCGCGCGTTGCGTCGTCAAGCCCACCATTTCGCCATTCGTGACGACCTACTGCACCGACGCAATTACAACGCCGATGGCCGCCAGTGGCTACTTGTGATACCCCGCAGTCTGCGTTCTGAAATATGCGAGTCCTTTCACTCTGATCCACAATGCGCGCACTCTGGGGTATCCAAAACTTACCACCGCATTCGACAACGATGCTTCTGGCGAGGGATGTACCGCTACGTGCAGAAGTTCGTTCGCTCCTGCCTCGATTGCCAACGCCGAAAACCTTCAACGCACGTGTCACCCGCTGGTCTACAACCATTACCTTGCCCTAACCGTCCGTTCGGGCGCGTGGGCATCGACTTGTACGGACCACTTCCTCTGACATCGGCTGGTAACCGCTGGGCAATCGTCGCTGTTGACCATCTAACGCGATACGCCGAAACCGCCTCCCTCCCAGCGGCTACAGCACGCGACGTTGCCTCCTTCCTGCTACACCGATTCATGCTGCGTCACGGTCCACCCCAGGAGCTTCTCAGCGATCGAGGCCGTGTCTTCTTGTCGGAAGTCGTCGAAGCCATTCTCAAAGAGTGCCATGCTGTTCACCGCAAAACTACTGCTTACCACCCACAGACGAATGGCCTAACCGAACGCTTTAACCGCACGCTCGGCGACATGCTCTCAATATACGTCGCCGCCGATCACACAAATTGGGATGCCATTCTGCCCTTCGTCACCTACGCCTATAATACCGCCCCTCAAAGCACAACTGGCTTTTCACCCTTCTTCTTATTGTACGGAAGGCACCCGTCGCACACCATCGACACGATACTCCCATACAAGCCGGATTAAACTGAGTGTGCGCCGATTTCTGACACAGCCAGGCTTGCGGAAGAGTGTCGCGAGCTTGCCAAGACCTTTACAGCGCAGGAACAAGAGCGGCAGAAGAGCATTCGCGGTGGCACCACCACTTCTGAGTCCACGTTCCTCCCTGGAGCACTCGTATGGCTCTCGGTCCCTACCACTGCAGCTGGCCTCTCTTCAAAACTACTGCCGAAATACGAAGGCCCCTATCGGGTCGTCGAGCGCACATCCCCGGTCAACTACGTGATCGAACCCATCGAACCATCTTCGGACATGCGCCGTCGAGGGCGCGACATAGTTAACGTGGAGCGCCTCAAGGCCTACTATGACCCACTCGTAGTGACGAGCTGTTAGGTCGCCGGACGGCTCCCTTTTCCTTCCCGGGGTAATTGTAGCGAAGCCTTTGAGTTGAGTAAGGGGTTGCGCTCTCTATAGCCTTCTAGTGGGTCGTCCTCTTGGGCTCTTCCCGCTCGCGCTCTGAGCTCGTGTTCTTGCTTGACTGTCGCCATTGAGCATCGTCGCCGACTGCCGTCTAATAAACACCTCAACAATGTGAACAACAATTGCCGACTAAAGAATATCGCTGAAGCCAACGTTTCGACAGAAGGGCTTGTCCTCGTCCTCTAGTCTGGTTCGTGTGACCGTTGCTTGGTCCATTCCAGTCGATTACTATTACTAGTGATAGTTCTACTACTACTACTACTACTACTACTACTACTACTACTACTACTACCACTACTACTACTACTACTACTACTACTACTACTACTACTACTACTACTACTACCACTACTACTACTACTACTACTACTACTACTACTACTACCACCACAAATAATAATGATATAAATAATAATAAATATAGCCGCCCTAAGCCTTTCGCACTTGAGCACTTGCCTCATTGTCCCATGCGTGTCCTCTGAAAACCTTCGTCACTCGTTTCTCTAGTTTACGATGGTCTCTGCCCGTTGCACCACGGCTGCCTGCTTTCCCAAACCCCGAGTCGCATTTGGTCCCAGCGGTACGAACTGCGTTCCGCTTAGAAGCGGTTGCTGCAAAGTGAGCCAGATCTCAGCGTGCCACCCGAGTGCGTCGTGCTTTTTGAGGCAGTGCCCTGAAAAGACCCATAAAGAAGGCGCTTTCATGTAGTCTCTGATGTACTCTCTCTCTCTCTCTCTCTCTCTCACACACACACACACACACACACACACACACACACACACACACACACACACACACACACACACACACACACACACACACACACACACACACACACACACACACACACACACACACACACACACACACACACACACCACACACACACACACACACACACACACACACACACACACACACACACACACACACACACACACACACACACACACACACACACACACACACACACACACACACACACACACACACACACACACACACACACACACACACAGTATTGTCTTGTTAAGTAGGTAGGATGGGGTCGTTATGTTTCTTCCGCTGCTTCGAAACGACAGCCCGCACTTATTTCGTCATAAACAGTTCTTTTAAACCTCTCTTGCATACGCCCGTAGCTAGTGGCGTAGCCAGCAATCTTTTTTGTGGTGGGGACGGGGGAAGGGGTTAAACTATACTTTATGTATTGTCGTGCGTGCGTTTGTATGCATATATATATGAAAATCTGAAAAAACTTGGGAGCGGGGAAGGGGTTGTACCCCTTGCACCCTCGGCTACGCCAGTACCTGTAGCTATATATTCCTCAAGCGTTGCACAGAGGCGCGTGTACTGAATAGATTAGGGTTAAGACTTTCACTACTGGGAGAAAGCAAGAGTTAGTGATTCGTTTCTGTTACTTATCTTCGTGCTCTGACGCGTCAAAAGAAAGTGAAATAATATGTAAACACCTTACGTTTATGCAACGTCTGCCTCACATTTTCGTATTACTTGGACCACAGCTAATGATCTATGAAAACTAGAAAAAAAGTAGATCTAAATTGAGGCTTGCTTCTTCTAAGAAGCAACAGGCAACTCCTTGAGACTGACATTGAGACTGACATTAGCAATATGAAGTGGAAATACCATCGGTCAAGATTTAATTGAGGGCCATTGATTGCAGTTTTTTTGTCAGGTTCGTAGCGATGTATCTGTAACTATTGCGAAGCCTTTTTCACATGAAAGATCAATGATTATTGTCGAGGCTGTTGCACAGCTTTTGTGATCGTTTGTGTACTACCTCGTCGGACCAGCCGTGAAATAACGTTCAGACGCTGCGATTTCAATCTTAACGGCTTCCTCTTTTGCCTGGTGCCTTCAGAGTCTTCCGAATTGCGAACAATGTCATTGCGCTGACTTCACTGCAATCTTTTTTTTTTCTATGCTTACCAGTCAAAGGTATTCCGACAAACACTGTTCTAAGCGATATAAACCGGTTAAGGAGAATCAACGCGAATTGATGGGCTTTTACGGAGCAAACTTTGAAACTCAAAGAATGGCTGGAAAGACCGTCGTAAAATTCGACAGAGCGAAAGGCTTCCCTGCCATCTCCCGAGTCGTTGCACAGGCAGCTCAATCTCTTTTAGGAAGCGTGGTGCAAAGAATCGGCGGACAAGGTACAACACTTAAGGCGAAAAGAGCCTAAACAAAAACGACCACACCTTGAAGGAAGAGCGAAACAAACACACTTTATCTTCGCGTAGGTGAGACTAAGGCGCGAGTCTTAAGTGCTTCAGACGATGATAACTTTCGCTCGCGTGAATAAAACGGCGTTTCAGACGATAATCGTTTGAGTGCGTGAACGCCTTCGTTTGTTGTACTTCCGTGTTTGAAAAAGGAAGCTGCAGCGATTTCCGGGCATTTCCTTGTCGTGGGCGAGAAGGATAGAGAAAAGCGTAAAAACGGAAGGAAGTGAGGGGCGTCACTGCTTGGGTATATTTACAGAAGCGACGTAATGATTTCAAATATCTGCGCGTATATCCTGATAGATCACAAAGATCAAGATTGATCACGTAGACCACGAAAAAGCTGCGCGAATAAATAAGGAAGCAAGTGTGCTCAAGAGACCGCTCGTCATATTGACGATGCTATTGTATTTACACCGATTTCGACGTATCGGGACGACGCTCTTAGTTTTTGGATGACGTCAGAGCCACAGACTTTGCCAGTAGGAAGAAAAGGAAGCTCCACTCTCTTCACAAAGTGAAACTTGGCTGACTTGGCGACGGAATGAAAATATACGCGCCTTATCAGAAAGGAATAATCTACAATGATATAAGTAGTGTGCGCTCTCTAAGGCGTTTAAGAATAGCACCAACAGCATGCTACCTACGCTTCAGTATAAATTCTTTGTTGGTAGGAAAACACATAGTAATGCGGGTGGATAGGAAACAGGCCAGAAACAGTGAGAGTGCGTATCGAATCAAACAAAAGCGAAAACGTAATAAAAGAACAGAATAAGGCGAAAGAAAACGTAGACAAAAAGTATCTCAAAAGGATAAGGCGCAAAAGAATAATACTATATCGTCTCAACAGAAAGGATCCTGCGAGGAACGAACTGTCATACGAAAGCCGGCTACTCTAAGAGCTTTTCCAGGTACCACTTCTGTTCGCCATAATGCGGCGCCCTTGGATACGACTTTTTCTTTCGTTTCTTCTTTCTCTAAAGTCGTTGATTTGATTTCAACTCCGCGTTCGACTCGTTCAGTCTGCGTTCTTACTTGTTTCATTGTCCACCCTATCTTCAGGTTGTTTGTGTTTGGTGTGGCTTTGATACTGACCGGAGCAGCGCGAGGCACTCCGAAGACAATATAAGTGCCAGAGCAGCACCGCCTAAGCAGACGTGTGCATCCGTGCCTGTGAACGCTGCAGCCGAGTAGGTGAGTGTGCGATGCCTTTCGTAGACGCTTGCCATGTAGATCGACGCAAGAAAAACGATGGCTTGCAAAACATTCTCGAGAACGAATTAAACGAAAGGAATGAGCGAGCGAGGAAACATCCTCATGAAGACCATGCTGCGACGGAGAATCGATGCACTGGATGCGCTTTTTGCTATAGCTGAAATACATTAATTACATTAATACATTAGCTGAAATACATCAAATACAGCTGCGTAAAATATTCAAATTAGAGACATAGAGTACTGGCTGAGCGCTGCGGTAACCTTGATATCTCTCCGCAAAGATGCTTATGCTGTTAAATGTGCCTGTACACGTTGCACAGTTAGAAGATACTCTGCAGGTCTTGTGATCGTCAACGTCCATGTATTATTTATTACTTTCCTTTCTCTTAACATCATTCCTCCGTTGTTTGCCGTAAACCTCTTCTTCAGTGTGTAAAGAGCAGTCCGGACGTACTTCACTCTGGCCCAATTATCCTCCCAATGAAGTTCGTATTCTCCCGCGGTAGCGACACCAACGTGTGCGATTGCCGCGTTCTCAACCTTCAGGTATTACTGGGGAGCTCGAAGATGCGAAAGAACCAAAGAAACAAAATATGACATCTCCTATAGTTTCCTGTCTTACACGTATAGCAAAACACCAGCGTTCGAAACAAACGCCATTTTCGGTAGCAGACGCTAAGATGCAACCAGAAGTGATCGAGGATATGAAACTTTGTCAATATGAGTGCAGTTTCGCTCAACTGAACGACACCGAGCGGTGGTGATCCGAGCGGTCATCATCATAGGCGTGCGCACAGGGGGGCAGGGGGGGGGGGCGCCCCCCTGAGAGGGGGGGCAAAATCTGCCCCATACATTGCCCCCCCTCCCCTGATAGGGAACCCTGCGCACGCCTATGGTCATGATGAGCGTTTACGAGTATATACCTCTTGCGCCGGTATTGTCACAGCACGTTCTATCGAAACGGCGCTGTGTTTTACGTAACGACCTTGTATAACGCCTCGTTCGGCGATGTGAGGTCTTTGGCCCAATCTTGATGTGTCCAAGATCACTCACGTGTGTGAAACGATTTGGTAGAGCTTAGGGCACGGTTCTTGATCCTGAAGCAATTTTACTCTCGTATGTCGCTATTGCTTGGTAAGCACGGAGAAACGTGTTTTGTAACAAGCATTTTGAAGGCGCATCGTCTCTTTTCGTGTAACGCACGTAGATCTACGTATAAATAAAATAGTTAGTGCTTCGTAAGCACAAAAAGAAGTGTTTTGTAACCGGTACATTTTGAAGGCTTGTCGTCTTACATCGTGTAACGTACGTGCAAAGATATAAATCACAAGGTTTGCCATTTGCCATGTCGCGCATTGTTGCAATAAATGCTTGTAACTCTCCGTGAAAAAGCCACGTGCATAAGGTGCTCGTTCTCCCAAATAAAATCTAGGGCGATACATTTAAGTCTGTGCGTTCACTTCCGTAAAATTTACTGCCACTTATTAGTATGAACCGTAAGTTTGCCTGTAGCCGCCCTCATTAAAGAGAGCTTCGTTCCCATTTCTGGTTTACATTCGAATTTGTCCCGTTCGTTATGATTTCTTTGTTGCCCTCATGCATTCAGACGCATTGAGACTGCCTGATTTCATATATGTGCTAGCAAAACTTTGGTTTGGGCGAGCTGGTTCATCGTCGAACTTGTTTGGGGCAGCGCTAAGGAGCACACAGACAAAGCCACATAGTAGCGCCCGTGGAGTCTACTATGTGTCTTTGTCCGTGTGTTCCTTAGCGCTGCCCCAAACAAGTTCATATGTGCGTTTGATTTCTTGTTGGGCAGATCCAGAATTAAATATATACAGACCCAGAATTATACGTGGAAATAACAGAAACCGCTCTACTTTCCTAAAGGGTGTCTGTTCAGGAGCCATATAAAATCGATAGAAGGAACAGCTTACAGCTATCGAATGAACGAAACAGACGGGATTGATCGAGGGCTCGCTTCTTTGTTAGACACAACCTAACAAAACCAACAGTTGTTGGTTCTCTCTCTACGCTAACACGTGGCCTGCTCGCAATCTCAAAAACTACGTAGCTGTGTACTCGATGTACATACACTTTTTGGCGTCTTTATGCTGCGTTAGGATTCAGGCGCCGAATTCGAGAAAGTTTTTTTTTTTTTTGAGTCCTCTTTGTCATTGGCAGGCCGCATCCCCACGACATGTGCAGTGTGAGATTGGATGAAACCTGCTATTACGGACAATTCTAACGGAAGAGATTTTTGCGGCTACAGCCTCAGAACATGTACTCACAACAATCTCTTACGACAGAATTGTTTCTGCAAAAAGAATTTGAACAATCCTTATGCTGCACATATTAGCGAAACCCTACGGCTCATAGAAGCGATCATTTAACAAAGAAAAGCTCTGTGGTGGTTCCGGCCCCATTTCCTTACGCTAGCCCTTTGCTCCTTGGTTCCTCTCAGCGCCCATTACTAATCTCGCCCCTTCTCTCTATGAAGTATTGGCGCGCCAGGCGTTGGGGCTTCCGGAATACCCGTCACGCACAGGTGTTGCCGTGGCCAACGATGCAATTTCTCGTCGCTAGTGTAAACGCCAATCGCAAATAGAGAAGGCCAACGACAATGCCTGCTGTGCGAGTGGCCAACGTTGTCGGCACCGGCTTGACTTCCGCCCGTATATAGAGAGAACAGCGGCGTCAGCGCCTCAGGAATGTGAACGCGACCGTGGCTTTATTAACGGGCGAAGGGCGCTTCTGACACGTAATTAGTGCCGCCCGTACAGTACATTCAGTATTGCTTGTTTCGCTATCGTTTTCTCGCTTTTCTAGCGTTTTTGTGCAACGTCACTGACTTCCTATGCTGAGATTAACGCGTTATTAAGGAACTCCTTCGTCCAATCAGCGATGCAGTCAACACATCTCACGTCAAAGAGTCCACCTATAGTGCTGATGTGTCTTTCAGAGATATGCGATGTCTCCAAGATTTGGTCTTTTTCCAAGCACGAAGACGCAGAGAGTCAAGCGTACAACCTAATCTAAACATACGTCCTTTCTTGCCACGAATGCTAGATATAAAGACATCGTCTGAGCTGACTGCCACGACAAGAGTGCTTCACAAGGCGACGGCGTGAGCCATCTCTCTGTAGTCGGCAAAGCAGCTTTATCGGCATAGACGTCGCCTATGAAAGCGAGGGAGTGATGCGTCACTATTTCACGTACTTCGCGTCATGCATGCGCACCATTGTGCCTGCTATCGTCACAATTAGCGAACAAGAGCCTTGACCTCGGCCACTGCAGCCGCTTTCCTCTTTTCAGATTCCCAAGATAAGTCAGTGCCATAGTTCAATAATCACCTGCACAACGGCCCGAGCGTTTCAATAACTGATAACACGTCGCTGCCGTCCCCGGTGAGGGCAGGTAGTGCTTTAGGAAAACAAAAAAAGCTCAGCTTCTAAGCCGCGCAAGGCTGGCTCACAGCCTAGCTGCTGGACGCCTAGATGGCTCGGCTAGGCTTTTACCCTCTCCCCTTTCTCTTTCGCTCCCCTTCTATTCCATACATGGCTATGCGTGCCCTCTCTTTTTCTATCTTTTCTTTCTCTCTTTGCCTATTCCTTTCTCCGTCTATATTTTCCCCTCTTTCTTCCCTTTCTTTCTCTCTATTTCTGCCTTTTTTCTCTGTCTTTCTATATTTTTCTCTATATATTCCCTTTCTTTCTCTACATTTTTTTCTGTCGCTTTCCTTCTATGTCCTTCTCTCTCTCTCTCTGTAGTCGTTCTCTCGCCTTCAATCTTTTTCTTTCTTTGTTGCCTTTCTTTCTATTTATTTCGCTCTTTCTCTTTTTTCTATCTCTTTCTTGCTCTCTCTCTCTCTGTGTGTACTCGTTCTCCACTCCTCCTTCCCTCCTCCTCCCCCTCACATCTGTCGTTCTCACCCTCACTTGCCTTTCCTACCCCTTTGCTATACTAAACTATGCAAGGTGTCTTAACCACTCGGCTATCCGGGCACGCTAAGTTCTGCTACCGCGGCTGAATAGCCGAGTGGTTAAGACGCTCTCCTTCGGATGCGGGTACGCCGTTTGGAATCTCGCCTCGCCAAGAAATTTCATCTGGAAGAATTTCTCTCTTTCTCTACTTTATTTATCTTTCTCTCTCTCTCTCTGCACTCGTTCTCTCGCCCATCAGAGTTATTGCATCCCGCACTGAAGAAATCAGCGCACGTGTTCTGGGAGCGAAGCAGAAGATGAAGAAGACAACAACGATGAAGAAGAGGTCGAAGAGAGTGCGTGCCGGTTCATGATGATGATAATTTTGGTTCGATCAGCCCCGAATAACGGTCGGCTTAAACAGTTTCGCTGTTAAAAAAAGGACGATAGAAATTCGAAATTTGAACGATACTTCGATCTTATTACATTTCGCACTCGCTAGAGAGACAACACTCATGTCTGTCAGAAAGCAATGTGAATTATATTGCACGGAGTTTATTTAACCTTTTTGCGCAGTATCTTCAGTGAAGCATTGATGAAGGTCTCTCCTGCCACATAACGCACGATGACTCTGCATATCTCGTTAGCGGCGGTGTCAGCATCTCAGCCCCGCGCCAGTGCTTGGAAAGAGATCAGTGCTGCGCTCTCTGACGAGCATTAGTCTCCGAACCATAGCACAACGACGTAAGCGTGGGTCCCCAGCACTCGTATTCGATCACGAACGCACGGCTGCGCTGTAGGCCAACCGGTTACATCCATCCCTTGAAGTGTTCTCCGTACCTAATGACAACCCGATTATGAGACACGATATGCGATGCGGAACAAGCACTCGGCAACCAGCCATTCTCCAATGATGGAGATTAGCCTAAGAAGTTAATGGGAAACTCCTTAATCTACTTGTTGCCTACAATAGATGCGCATGAAAGGAGTAGGAAAGAGATATATGTCAACCTTAGGTGACGTGCGTAAAAAAAAAGGAAGTCAGAGAAAGAAGGAAGCTGGGAGAGAGAGATAATTAGGATTGATAATAATTTGGAAAGACGCCCGGCGGGCCCTTCCATATTTGACAGTGTTGATTGCATGAGGCCGTGCACTGATGGGATTCTGAGAGCTCGAAAGAAACCGAGCTGCTTTGCATTGGCTCACGCGGAAAGTTTTAAACGACTTGGGCAGGATTGGAATACGGTAACGATCCAGCGGTCTCAGCTCCAAGGAGGATTTCGAGGCTTGATCAACAGGACTTATGTGGGCCTTAAAGCGAGCGCCGGACTTCACTGCGACGCCATCTGTCATGCAAGTTCCGCAAAGGGGCTTAGTTGCACTTCCGCTTCGTATATCCAGAAATATCGACGGAACACGGAGCCTAGAAGAGCGAGTGGCCCGATACGTGTATGAAGGAAGCGGCATCGTTTAAACTTCCATGAAGGTAATGATAAAGTGCGTATTCGAGCCGGCTTAACTGACCTTCTCCTAACCAGGAAAACTCACTTTTATTCTGGGCTTTTGTAAACACCGAAAACTCGTTAAACCGGGCATTGTCGAGGATTTACAATAAGATCAAGGCATACATTCCGTAGTCCTATTTTTTTTCTTGCTTTCGTCGGCTGCCTAGACTTACACGTCAGTGTGCGATAAACAGCCTGATCTATTTTACGATACAATAGAAGGCTGGCATAATAGAGTCATGCGCGCGTGGCACAAATGCAACGACTAACAATTGGCAGGCGCGTTAGTCCAACGACACAGATGTTCTTCTTTCTTTTACTTTCTATTAAGCTAGAACTGACACATTCAACAAAGAACAGCACGAGGTAACTTGAATTTCGCAATGCAACTTTAGGAATCTCCCTCAACGTCATGACTTTCTTTTATGATGCGAAAAAAGCTCGTACAAGATTCGTTTGCTGTAATATTCAACCTATTTCGACATCCCCATTCGCTAGAAGAGAAGCCAGCGAGTGAACATCGACTGGATTAGTCTTGTAACACGAGAGGCATCACATGAAAGCCCATTCTTTGTGCACATTTGAATACGAAAGCTCCAAACAGGTTTAAGTTGGCTCCAGTACGATGCCAAATAGGCACTGACAGTTGCTATGACAACCGAGTACGTTACTCTGAAAGTACACAGTACAACCCGCTAGCCGACATTATCATGACAAAGGAGGTATATCATTTAAGCGTATACACCACTACTGCCGTCAACTTCAAACACTCCCACTCTATACTATATGGTTTAAAGCGTTTAAAAGTGTGATCGCTGTCACCGGTAATTACATTCGCACTATTGCGTTCCGTCGCCATAAAGTAAGTTATTCACATTTTTATAAGATACCACGCGTACGCGTGTAGCAGCGCCTCTGCCAAGAAAGCGACAACGACCTGCAAAAGCGAGGGCTAAGCGGTCTAACCAATACCCGACAGAAATTCGGCGACGTCGGTAGCAGCATCATCGTAGTTGGAACTATTTTGCCCAAGGGACGGCGATCGCAATTTTCATCTGTATAGTTGTGGTGCGTCCTGGTGGATTGTAGTTTATCTGTTTTTCATAGTGACAAATTCTATATGTTAGTAGAGGCTTTGCGTGTAGTATGACCAGCTGCAGTGCTTCTTTTATATACAACTCGAACTATGGTGAGAGCTCAAGTGCAGAACCTGACACTGTGAGCTCGTGCTTGCGGAAGAGCGAAATAATTGCTGTAATACTACGGCTAAGGGGAAACGTATTAAGTACAAGCGATTCGAAAGACGAGTGATAACATAAGCTGAAGAAGGACAGTGAAAATATGAAGGCACAAACGCGAGGACTGAGCAGAGACAACTTGCAAGGTTATTAATTGCGCAAACTGACGCGGGCAGTAAAACTGGTGGGAAAGAGCAAAAGCGCATAAAAACAGGTCACGAGATCGTGGCGGCAACCACACGCAAGACAGCTATAACGGCGGTCATTAAACAATCGGAGAGGCGTCGTGCGCAGGCACAACACAGCTCACACCTGTTACACCTATTCTACGTACCAAAACAAAGACATGATTATGACGCATGCCTTAGCAAAGGGCTCCGGAAATTTAGACCACCTGGGGATTTTTAACTTGCACAGAAATTGCACAGTACACGCGCCTCTAGCATTTCCGCCTCCACCGAAAACGCGATGGATACGGTCGGGATCGAACACCCGTCTTTCGGTTCAGGAGCCGATTTTAGCTAGCTCGCATGAAAGACGCCGTAGGAGATATATGCTCTTCCAGAGTATTTGTTCACTTACAGTGGTGAAAACGATGTCATTGTCATGTGTCATGTCATGTGTAATGGGTCATTCAATTGCGGATTTTTTTGTTTTTGTTGGGGGAGAGGGTACGAAGTATACACATACACGCGCCAAGTATAGGCAGCTGCGGCCTTGAAAAATACAAGACCACTGGCCGAAACATTGGTTAGAAGCGACACCTCGTTTTCAAGGATTTTTCATTGCATCATGTCTCATTATAACTTAGAGTACACTACGAATTATATGCCAGGAGGGTGAGTCTAGTCTGTACTGCGGTAATTTATTCTTACGAAAGCGAGGCATCGCTAAGCCATTGGTCACATTTGGTCGCGTGCGTTCACGTTTGAATATTCAGTCATAGTCGTGTGTCACCGGTGAATATGGCGGTGGCTTGTAGGACGTGAAACAAAAGCACACACAGTATGGTATATACACTCCGGTAAGCGAGCAAGAAAAACGTACTAGCAGCGCCGTTCTGCGATATTCCCCGTTCTCGCTGTTCTGGCTGGTCGAAGCGATCCCGGGTTTTACGACTGAGTCGGCTTATGCCGAGTACTCTTCGGGCAGCATCTGGCACACACTGCGATGGGCACGTCGGCGTAGCTTCGAAAAAAGTACGCTAGATTATCCGTTTTGGGAACTTCCGGGACACGATTTCGTTCGCTGCACGCAGGCAGAGAAGCAGTCTCGGGTAGTAAAAGAAAGGGAGGCGATTCCCATCGGTCGTTATGAGCCACCCGAATAGGCGCACGCGCAGTCCGACTAACCGAGGAACCACGTACACATGCCAAAAGCCCGCCTCTCGATTTCTCGTTGCATTTCATAGCTATCACGCGATGAAAGGAACGATTTAGAAAAACAGTCATAAAAAGCACTTCGTTGTTGTCACCGAGTGGTTCGGTGTCAACTTGTGCGCGGCTCTCTGACGCGGAATTCAGAAAAAATAATTTCTTATGTAAAAACTGACAGGCACACCATGTTATTCAAAACATGACCTGTCAACCATGTTCGTGATACATTCAAGTCCTCCTGTTCCGACTTTGGTACGTACCAAGTTATGGAGGCGACCACGAGATCACTCAGACGTAGGCGGCGAGATGGATGGACGGATGGATGGATGCATCAAAGTGCCTTTGGTTCGCCAAGAAATGCTTCACGTTTAATACAAATTCCGACCGAATAGAAACAAACGAGCAATTCACAATGCTGTTTACTGCGCTTCGCTTCAACGTGTTTTTTTTTCCGGACGTACTATAATTAGAATCGCGTGTAACACGATAGCCTTATGTTATAGCTAGTGAGGACGATCCCGCTTCATGTTCTTTTATATCGCCAGCGTCATATTTTATGAATTAAGTCGATAGTGGGCGCGTATACGGAGCCGTTATGCACACTCATCAATATCAGTTGCGCTGTACTTAACTCCGTCTCTTGTCGGTACACAACGCTCACTCGGATACTGCTGCGAATAGAAGTGCTGCATGGTGCTGGATGTCGGACAGAATACGGGAATCGCAAAATCGCGTAGGGCGTACTGAGAAGTCCGAATAAAGTACAGCCATCGGTGTCGGTAACCTAGTAACTGAATACCCGCCTTATAGTGACCTTGCTATTTTCGGCCCATATTTCGTAACAACCATCTCCACGTCCACTGTGTGTGTACGTATACGCCTAGCACTTTCATTCTCTCGAGCACCACTTTACGCTTGTTGACTGGACATCGTAAACGGGCCCAAGGAGTTCCGCCAAAGACACGAGCGAAAGCTTCGAGCAAACATCTTACCGCACGTGAGTGAGCGGAACCGAGAAACACAAAGGGCTCCGCCCTCTACACATTCATTCCGCCCACGCGCCTATCTTTCGCTCTGGTCCAACACGGCAGGACACGTAAGGAAAACAGTCCGGCAGAAAAGAAAAACTAGGAGCTAGGGATTTTACCGTCGGAGCATTGAGGAGAGAACGGAAGAAAGAATTAGAAAGTAGAGCAACCTTGTGCGGTTAAGGTAACACAGTGGATGGAAGGAAATAAAGAAGGACACTCAAGGAGAATGCAGGGGCGGCGGCTCGTAAAAAGCAAGGCTTTCGAGTCCTCCACTCTGTCGGTAAGAGTGACCTGTTTCTATTCATTCGGCGCCAGCAGGCGAGCACTCTTTTCTTGGCTCCCTCGGCGTTCAGGTGGCCGCACTTGTTCGAGTCTTCATTGGAGTACGGCTCTGTGCTTTCTTTTTCGCGCGCCACCTGTCCTGCCCAAGAGGAGTTCCCGCACAGCAAAAGAGAAAATAAACATTGTGGCCTTCTGAAGAACTCGCCTTCTCGAACATGGTTGGCAGCGCCCCAGGCAGCGTTTCTTTATCTACAACTCGTTAACAGCGTCTCTTTATCTCCGACGCCTATCTCCGACTCTCCGTACGCTTGCTTTTCCGAAGTGCAGTCTACAATGTACTACTTTGTAAGTGCGTGTCTCTTTAGTTGGCGCTCCGGCCGTGCACTGTACTTCAAACAGCGATGCGTTTTAGCTTTGCCCAGGGTTACTAGAAACTGCGCAGTGATGTGAAGAGAAATTTTCACCGCGGACGAAAGCGCTAGATAGTTTTGCGTGGAGGCAAGTGGAGACTTACGTGGCACTCATAGGCGTGCGCAGGGTTCCCCATCAGGGGGGGCGAAGGTTCATCGCAGCGCCCCCCCTATGACGTCAATGTACGAGGCAGATTTTGCGCCCCCCCCCCTCTTGGTGACTAGGGAGAAAATGTATGAGACAGATTTTGCCCCCCCCCCTCTTAGGTGATTAGGGGGGGCGGCCGCCCCCCCCCCTGCCTCCCCTGTGCGTACGCCTATGGTGGCACTCTACCATTCATTAAACATGTCAACACTGATATACTTATTTTGAAAGATTCCCTTAATTAATTTGATTTACACAAGTCCCGTAATGGCAGTTTGTGCTGGCTGCAGTGTCCAACGAAAAAAACAAAATGTTAAAGCTTGAAAAATGCAAGTTAGGAGTGGAAGATAGAACAGAGCTGAAAGGAGAGGCTACCTTCTGGGACATTCTTCTTGAGTAGGCGGCCTCTCCTTTCCCCTCTCTTCTGTATTTTCCTCCCCTTCTTCCCCCTTTTCATGGACGGCGCCGTGCTTCCTTACTTTCGACCGGCTGGCTACCCTGTGGCAGGGAAAGGGGGTAATGGAAACAACGGACGAAAGAAGAAAACACCATAAAATAAAACAAGTAGAAAAAGAAAAAAAAAGTACTGTACATTATAAGACTATGGTGTAGTGCACGACACTACTCAAAGTCTGTCTCTAAGCGCACTTGTGCCCATAAGATTGCAACAACGCGTTCAGCACGCTCCGCGCTCAGGCCGATCTAGACGGACTTCCTATCAAAGCAGGGATGTTAACTATATAGGATTGCGCCTGGTTAGCTAACCAGCGCTGGAAAAAAAAGGATAGAAAAGAAGGAGGGCAAGAAAAAAAAAGGTACATAAAACACCAGCGTTGATCGATGTCTCCCTGCCCTGCCTCGCGGACCGTCGCCGAGTCCTGCCAATATAGTGCATTATAGCGAAATAATCCCCAGGATGGGACGCGGTGGAAAGCGAGCCGATCCCGGAGACCAAAATCCGGTGTCGTGTGGATAACATGGGATTCGCGGTGGAGGCTTGCGCCTCTCGCTTCCTCGCGCGGTAGGCGCGGCATCGCTAAGCTGTTAAACACTTCCCTGAAAATGAATAGTTGCAGATATTTTTACTTAACCCACTTCTTAATAAAAGCTTTACTTGGCATAGATTCCGAAATGTGTGTCGGATCTTGCGGATATGCTCTTCAACTGTTTTTTTTTTTAGATGTTAATATATGTGACAAGACTAGTGACCCCGGCCTAATGCTGTGCTCTCTATCAATATTGCTTCCACTGCGTCCTTCGTCCTGACATTTTGAAAAATAGTTACCGCGCATACGCGAGCAAGTATGCTTTCCCAAACGAACAGCCTCGACCGCAGGCTAGCAGGATAAACTATTTTTGCCATTCGATATTCCCCTGCTTTTCCTTTCTTTCGTTTCTCCCTTTCTCTATGCGCACTAGGGAGCTTACAGCGAAGGGTGACAATCATGTGGTAATTTAAAAAAGAAAAAAAAAAACCTTTGAGGTGGCCGTTTACCTTCGCTTGAATGTGGAGGGGTGAACGCGCTGAGAGCGAGAAAAGCAGTCTTGGAACGAGAGTTTTCGTGTGGAAAATATTTTTGCAGGAAAACCAACTTACAGATGTTTGCGAAGTGTGCGGCAGGGGCGCTGATTATTTTGCAAAGTGTCCATTCAGTGTAACGTTTGTCCGGCGTTTGTGTGACACCGTTGCGCCTCAACTGTGGGGCTGGTAAATCACGTGTGGGAATAGCAGTGACAAACTGGCCAAGCTGTACTGTTCGTTTGATTGTCGAAGAACTTCGTGCTTATGTTTTCGCCAATTCGAGCTTGACACTGTTATTATACCTCAATATTTTTGTACTTTTAGATATATGTTTATGTGGTCATGTGAAAAATATGCTACGTGTGCTAATATTGACTCGTTTTCCTTTATTTACAGGTAAGCTTGGTGTACCTTACATGGTCTTAAGGCCGCAGCTGTGCACGCGCGACACATTCTTCATCCAAATGTACACTCGTGAGTTGTTCTCCTTTCTGTAAGAACGTTTGCCCTTATGTAAGCTTGTCGGCTTTATTATTCGTTCTTGTGCGTAGCAACAATAGACAATGGTCTTCGTCAACCTTAGTGGTATTGCATACGTTGCATCACGTTCATTTTCTAATAAAAAAAATACGTAATTCGAGCATACAAATCAAAGGAACGTTTGTAACGCAAATGCTGAAAAAACTTTCCTGCCTTAGCAACAAATTTTACATGACTCTTCTTATAAACAACAGTAACAGTACGCTTGCAAAAAGAAAGCTTAGGTACTGTACAAAATAGCAACGCTGAAAGCCATTTTGCGTAACATGCGTAGTTATCTCCTCGCGGAAGGTTATCATTGCAGTCAAAGTTTTTGTTTGATCTTTGTGACATCGCCTGCTGTGATAGCGATAGCTGTATGAAGTAGGAGCGTGGCCTCAGAGATCTTGTAGTGCAGAGTTTTTTCAACCAGCGAGTGAGTATATTGAGTGTAGTGACGCGCACTGTGCATATTTATCTTGCTATCGCTTTTGTGCGTAGTACCATGCAGAGAGTACTGCCATGAAAATCTCTCCGTGATTCGTTGACCACAGCTTTTTTTTTTTTTTTTTTTTGACGCTCTCTCATTCACACCACTAGAGTTCAATTTTGTGTAGAGTCCTCCGCCGCGGGCTCTTGATGTCGAAGGACACGGTACGAGCTACTTTGTGTGGAGTCAGGTATTGCAGTATGTTGAGTATTGCAGTATGTGTGAGTTCAGCGCTGATAACAGAGTAATCGACACCAGTTTCGACCAAAGCAGTTATCGGATAGCTGTCGACAAGCTGTACTGGAATTTTAGAATAAGGGAGGTTACAGAATAGAAATATTACAAATTATATAGGAAATTTTGGTGCTCAATGAAATGACGACCTCATCGTCTTTTTCGCGAGCTCGTGCTCATCATCTTTTCAACAGCGGCACATACAAGCATGTCAGCAACAATACTAGCCGATCTTATACTCATGGCATTAACCCCCCCCCCCCCCTTCTGGAGAGCATCTTCCCGATGCCACATCATAATTACAAGAAAAAAAGAACCATACAGTCACCAGCAAACACAATGTAACGGTGACGAAGTGTTCACAAGGTTACAATACTGTCACGGGGTCGTGACGTCGACGTAAACAGTAGTAGTCGGCGTGTTAGACTAAACTCTTTATTTGGCCGAACTTGTGGCCGGGAAACGGAAAGTTAAACTACAGCGACACACACTGTGCACTGGTAGCGGCGAACAGAGAGTCGGCCGTCGTTAAAACTAATCATTACTGGAACGCGCCAACTTTTATACATCATACATCGAACGTTCCATTGTTATCGCTGGTGCTTGTACAAGCTCTGGAATAATCTTGACTATTCGCGTTCTGCGCGTAATCTTAACGGAATGATCTCAAACAGATGCGACGCTTCTCAAGCATTGTGGCGTGGTCTGCGCCGAACGTTGCCCCGCCACGGTGGTATTGTGGTTATGGCGCTCGACTGCTGACCCGAAGGTCGCGGGATCGAATCCCGGCCGCGGCGGCTGCATTTTCGATGGAGGCGAGAATGTTTGATGCCCGTGTACTTAGATTTAGGTGCACGTTAACGAACCCCAGGTGGTCGAAATTTCCGTAGCCCTCCACTACGGCGTCTCTCATAATCATATCGTGGTTTTGGGACGTTAAACCCCAGATATTATCAATATATTGCGCCGAACGTTGGTAACAGTATTTGCGGGCGACAGGCGACATCCGAACACATAAAAACAAAGTTAACAAACGCGTGTGGCAATACTATAGCGTTCGCCGCTGATAGTGTATGACCGGCGATCTATCTGCTGGGAGTTTCTCTCTGCAAGTGTGGGGACCCATTTCGCCATCACTACGGCTGATGCTCTCAACGGCTATTGAAAAGAACGCTGCAACTTCCTCGCGGATTTCTTACTTACCGCAGCGGCCAGTAAAAAAGTCGTGCTTTCTCAGCTACTGCGCAACACACTGCGGACTTCAAAACTGATAAATAGCGTCAATAAGCCAAGAAAAAGCAGAGCAAACATGATCTACAAACAGTAGACCAGTAATAACGCGAGAGTGAAAAACACCATTGAGATGCTCCCTCCGACTAATTACGCTATTTAGGGCCTCTGAATGCTGTTGAAGCCTTGGCTGTCACACGTACCTACGGAAGTGATATGATTATCGAACATGATAACGCAGGTCTCTACCGCATAATAAATCCGGACGGAGATTTATGTAAACATTGTGAACAGTTGATACTTGCTTAAACTCTTAACACAATCGTTCAATCTGTTTTATTTTTCTTTCGTGCGGCTTTGCTGATGAGCTGACGCCGTGAATAAGCCTTCCGGACGCGTCTGATATTCGCGAGGACGCCTCTGTTATGGGCTATGATTTGTCACTTCGCCTGTTGAAACACTCGGAGATACGTGACCACAAACTATGAATAAGTGGCCGTAGCACATGGTCTCTTTAGTTTGATCTCATCTTGCTTAAGAACTTTTTCTGCCCGAAAAAAAAAAAGGAAAACCCCTTTGCTGCTTGTCCGTTTTGTACGGGCCCCCTTAAATGAAGGATTCAATCTCTAAGTAAAACTGACTGTGCTTCTATCGTTTTATCCTTTCTGGCTTCCGATTTTACCTAGCTGTTCTGTCTCCGGACGCCCCTTTTTTTTTGCGAGATGAAGCGTCAAGAAGCAGTTTCCCAACGTCAGGATAACCAGGAGCAGCCACCCGCGTCAAGGGCAAGTTCTGCTAGAGCGGCCGTTGCTCTTGCTGGACTGCCTTAGTCGCCATAGCACCTGTTTTATCTCTCGGCTTTCTAACACTGCTGTCCAAGTGTCTGAGAATTTATGACAGCAGCAAGACACTCAAGCGCAATATCGCGTGGAGGAATAGTGAGGATTGCGAGGAAGAGCAGCTGTGAGTGACGTACACTATAGATGATCCAAAACTCGAGAGAATACGCAGGACGAGAAAGAAAGAAGGAAAAAAAAGAGAGAGAGAACTAGATATGTGGTGAGAGTGGAAAGGGGCGTTGAAGTGAGGCCTCCGGCGTTAAGGAAATCCTTTCCAAGCTCTTGGCGCACTATCCGTCATCTTCAAGCAACCTCAACTAGAGATTGGAATCGTGGATTCGAGTCGTGACCAACTATACGATAAACCCAGCTGACCAGGGCCACTCTCTCGGTCGAGAAGGGATTGATATAAGTTGAGCCAGATTCGGCCCTTCTGGCTCACGCTTCAAGCGCAGTGTTCCCGAGAGACCCGAACATAGCTGCTCCTCCCGCATCACGGCGCCTTCCGCGAGTAGAGTGGTAGACCTTAATCCTGTGCGACAAGGCTTCATCGGTCAACTGATGGAAACTGAGAAATCTGGAGAGCGTAGGACGCAATCAAACATTTCTCGTAGAGGTTCATCTGTATACCTTCCAGCCGGCTAAGGGCGCTGTTTTAGCTAATGAAAACCACAGCCTGTGTATTTGGTCTCTAGAAGACGACGTTTTATAATTTTGTCAATGCAACACATGGTTAACAAAAGAGAACACAGTTCTTTTTTCTTTTCTTCTTTCTTTCTTCTTTAGTGATATGAGTGAAGCGGCGCATCCTAACACTTCAAGGGCAATTTCTATAACGGCGGATGCTCTTGCTGAACTTTGCAATGGCCGATGTCGAGGTTGTCCTTTATTGTACTTTCATTTCACCTTCCCTTCCAGTATTTTGACGTTTGTTTTGACATGTGTTTGAATTTGTTTAACCAGCGAGAACACAGTCCAAAACTCACAGGGTCCCTTATGCACTCACCTAAGACGACTGGAAGGTGAAAGCCATCTTCTTTTTCTTCTCAGTCAATATACTGATCCTGGCCCGCCACCCTACGAAAGGTTTCTCCATCTAACGTGGTTTTTCCCTGCCTCCAGGATCGGAGGTGCCTCACCTGGTTTTGCACTGCCTCCGTGATTGGCCCACCTTTCACCAACCTACGGTGCCATGTGATGATGTCATCAAGTGACGTTACGCCACGATGACGTCACTGTGACGTCACAGTGATGTCATGATGAGGTCACAAATATTGGCGATCTGTGACGTCGTTGTGAAGTCATGTGGCGAAGTGATCACGTGATGATGTCTTTTTTCAATCACACGTGTTGACGCCACCGACGGGGAACGCCGACGCGGGACGCCGGTCGACTTTCGCGTTTGATGAGGCATATAAGGCTTTCACCTTAATAAAAAACAAAAAACAAAAGTAACTTTGCATTTGGCTTTCATGACATCTTGCATGCTGGCTGCATTATCATCGTGGTAATAAAACAATTCATCAGTTCTCTAACTCTTCTCTATCAGTTGTATACACTGTAGTAGTAGTAGTAGTAATAGACTTTTATTCAGCCAAATTCATAGGCCGAGCATTTCGACCGCCTGCGCGATCAGTCGACGCTGTTCTTCTTCCCCTTCGGCGCCGATCCAGTCGAGCCAGGTGGTGATGGAAAGGAAAGGGAGAGGATAAGAGCTGGATTGCTGAGCATTTGGGCAGTAGAAGGGGCAGTGTGACAGGTCTGCATATGTAGATGGGCAATTGGGACAGCAGGGATCCGATCTATATTTATAAAGAAAAAAGCGACAGGGGGTGATCAGGCAATTCATTTGGATGTGCCGTATGTTGCGACCGGGTATTTGGATCAATCCCACCGCTGACTCCAGTTGTCGCGCCGGCGTATTTTGATCCGTCCCTTCTCGACAACCATGCTGTTGCTACGAGAGGGCAGCGTCGTACCCGGACTCCGTTTGGTAGCGTAGTCGAGTCTCCGGGTTGAACTGATGCTAGCAAGATGGGAAAACAATAACAAGTTTACTGGCACTTTTCGTACACTCAATTACATCGTTACAAGGAAAGAGTTCCGCGACGAGCGAATTGGATGAGCCTGTTACCGAGGGCTCAGAGCCCCATTTCTCACTCAGCACCGTCGTTTTAACCCCTCAGTTTGGCTCCTCCCTCTTGATGACCACCAATCACACACACGACACCTCCCACCATGGCACAGTCCATTTCACAGTCGCGGAGGGGTCATGGCACACTTGAAGCGGCAAGAGTCCCGGCACGCAGGTGGGGAGAAGCAGGATAACAGGTTCCTCGTGCTTGCCCATGTAGATGTTTTCCCCGACGGCAGCAAAAGGGTAGCGGAGACTCCCGTCCAAACATACCCGTCAGGTGGCTTCGGCAGCGTACCAAGCCAAGCCCAGGTGGTCCATTGTCTCCGGCTTTGCCGAATTCAAGCCTCTAGCAGAGTGAGCGATGGATGAGGAGGAGGGTAAAGACGCTTGTCGAGTCGGAGCTGTAGGTATACCCCCTTGATACTGCGGCGCAGGGAGATCTTCCCATCGTTCTTGACGGAGCTCCCACTGTCTTCCGAAGGTGTGGGCCAGGGAATGAACGGTGCCCAGTGCAATATATCACGGGCGAGCCGGTGAGCCAGCTCATTGCCATCAATCCCCGAGTGCCCAGGAACCCAGCGTAGGAAAACAGGGGAATGTTGCAGTGCATAGACAGCTCGCTGAAGCTCCTGTTGGGGGGATGGGGGTAATGTGCGGTTCTGTATGATACGGAGGGCGGCGTAAGAGTCAGAGTATATCGTGTACTCGGGGAGTGAAGGGAGGGAAGAAAATGACTAAGGCATGGACAATAGAAAGGACCTCGAGCGAAAGTACATCGGGCGAGTGCAGGTATGGCCCGCTGGTGTGGGTTTCAGGTGTCGAAAGGTGTGGATGGTAGATAGCGTAGCCGCATGAACCCCGAGGAGCCACGAACGAGGCATCCGTATAGGCGACTCCCTGTGTAGAAAAAGGAGGGGAATGATGCGGCGTTGCCTCATGACGACGGCCAGCGTGGAGAACGGGGGACATGTTGGACGGGAGAGGAAGGATACGAAGGTTGGGAGCAGGGGTGCACGCGGGAGAAGGCAAGGTGGCAACGGGAACTGGAATGTGAGGGATACCCGCTTGGGCCAATAGCCATTGACCCTGACGGGTAAGAGAAAGACGCGCAATCTGAGAGTCGTGGTGGAGAGAAAGAAGAGAACGTAGTGGATGGTAGAGGCCAGTGGCAAAGAGCTTAAGGGTAGAGGTAGTGATAGGGAGGTTGAGAGCTGCCTTGTAGAGGCCTAACAGAGCTCTTTCGAGGGTGTTAAGTTGGGCTTGGGTAAATTGAACGTAAGGTATAAAGTACAGGAACTTGTTGAGGGTGAGCGCATGGGCAACACGGCACGCATGAACCTCGTGGAGACCCGACTGCCGAGTGACAACGCGTCGCAGGAGGTGAATTACTGAGTGGCAGGTCCTAACAGCGTGATCGAGGGCCTGCGCGTTCTTGGCCGCATGCAAAGGGAAGCCAAGAACATTGCATTGTTGAACGGTAGGAATGGGAGAGCCAGAAAGATGCAGGGAGATGAGATCATTGGGGGAGCGCCGGTAAGCGGAGCGATTGAGCCAAAGCAGCTCAAATCTCTCTGAAGCAGGAGACAGGCCAGCAGTGGAAAGGAAGGAAGTGATAAGATCTAGGCCACGCTGTAAAGTATCCTGCACTTGTCCGGGAAATCCAGACGTACACCAGTGAGTGATGTCCTCGGCATAAAAAATATGATGGAGGTCAGGAATTTCGGATAGTTGTACACTATATGTATACGTATCCGCCTCGTCTTTTCTCAAAGCAAGCTTGCGCGGTGCATTGCGAATCGCTTGCATCGCTTGTGTACCAACCAGTATGAAGACTGCGTACATCAGGAGGCATAAGAGTGAGAAAAAATAAGAGACACAAGAAGCTGACTTTCGCGAAGATGGTGAAAAGCGGAGCACCCGGAGAGCAAATTACGCTAGCAAGCCACCACAGCTCTATTCGATGAAAAGCGGACAGTTGGTGTGGGCAGCGCTGGGGACACAACATGAAAGCGGCAAGCGTACACTACGCGATACCACCATAAACTGGAAAGGAATACGCACCTTACTGACGAGAAATACAAGAAAATAGAAAGCAAGCTGTACAAGATCAAGTGCACGTGTAGAACTAGGTTGAGATGAGAAGCTGGAATAGGAGCTGTGCGCTCGGAAAGAAAAGGAGAGACGAACTGGGCGTGGTGTAGAGAACCGAAAATAGAGTAGAGAAAGGTTATATATGAAGGCGCGATCATAAAGATGGCCAACGCGAATCTCTGCGGCCTGCCTTCGCCTCAGGCTCGAGCGACAGCGGAAATTGAATGGGGCCTCCCTGAAGCTGCCTGGAGGGAACGCGGCGGGCAGTGGCTGGAAAAAAAAAAAGAAAGAAAACTGAACCCGCAAGTGGATTTGTTTTCCTTGTGGAGTCGAGAGATCAGTGAGAAAAAAAAGAAAAATTGGCTGAGTTCAACTCTTGTAAACCTAGTTAAAACGAGTGAAAAAGTGAAAAGCATGTTTGGCTTGATTTTGCAAAAACTATATACACGGGTGGCGGCTGTAGTAGCTTCGATCTTGGCGCGCTTCCGCGTTTGATAAACGTTTCGGTAACGTGCTAATCTGGCCTCCCTTTGCTCTGCTGTTTCAGCAGGCGACTTTGCCTTTGCTTGAGATTTCGCGGCCTGCCGTCTAGCTACACATACTGGATGATTGAGCCTGTAGCTTGGGCTGAAGCGCACGCACAGGAGGCCCATCCTACGGGACTGAGCTACCAAGCGACGGCGAAGCAGCCATTAAACCTCCCCCCCCCCCCCCTCGCTCCCTCGTGTGGCTTGTCTTTTTCGTTTTGCTTCATGACTATAAGCTAGTGGTCGGAGGTGAGAGTTTAAAGTAATAATACTAGCTCAGAAGAACGGGGCGCATCGAAAGGTATTTCCATCACTTCAAAAAAACTTTAAAAGAAAGAAAAAAAAACGCAAGCACACATAAACCTGAATCAAGGGTATTGCTTCGAAAGAACGTAAGTTGGAGTTCACCGCATTTACGTACGTTAATGAGCGTGAAATTAGTTTTTTCAACAAAGTGGACCAGCGTATTTGACTGGCCTCGTATGTACCGTAACAACAACAACAACAACAACAACAACAACAACAACAAGAGCAACAACAACAACAACAACAACAACAACAATAACAAATAGACGAGATCAGTACGCTTCATATACAGGGTGTTTCCTTGGATGACCAGAGAGATATTGCAGCTATCTCGCCGTGTTAGGCGCCTCAGGCGCTCTAAATGCAATGACGACCCCATTGCCAATGCCAGATTCACATCCGCCAAGGAGGAACTTCAGCAGAAAACAATGCTCGCCAGGGACTTCTTCTATGGTGTCGAGGTATCGGCGCTGCTCAGAAATAACCCACGAAAGTTTTGGCGTTCGGTCATGCCTATTACTGAGTCTGCATCTTCATTTACTATCAAAGGTGAAAGTATAAATGATCCCATGCGCATATCTAACGCATTCAACGAATACTTTCATTCTGTCTACGCGTCTGATTGTCAAGCGCATCCGGTTTTTTGATAATGATTCAGATCATTCCATTCAAGACATTACAATTAGTGCTAGCGGTGTTCTTAATTTGATTTTAAAACTAGACACCAAAAAAGCTAGTGGCTCAGATGATGTTCCGAACTCTTTTTTACTGCGTTATTCTCAATGGACCTCTCGTTACCTTGTTATTATATTTAAGAAATCTTTAGAAACTAGTACCGTTCCTTCATCTTGGAAGCTTGCAAGAGTAATACCTTTGTATAAATCAGGTAGCAAGTCCGACATAACTAATTATAGACCCATTTCTTTAACTCCCTATTCATGCAAAATGCTAGAGCATATAATCTACAAGCACATAATGGATTTTCTCGAGTCAAACCATATTTTAACTAATGCACAGCATGGCTTCAGAAGTGGTTTCAGCACCGTCACGCAATTGACCGAATTCACCCACGACATTGCGTATCATTTAGACCAGGGCAATCAAATCGATGCACTTTTTATCGACTTCTCCAAAGCCTTTGATACGGTACTACATCCTCATCTTCTGCATAAATTGCACATCATCCTAAAAAATTCACGTTTAGTCGATTGGATTGCTAGCTTCGCTCTCAGTACGTCGACTTCAGTTCTACAAGGTCATCAGTTCTAGAGGTAGCTTCTGGGGTTCCACAAGGGTCCGTCCTGGGCCCTTTATTATTTTTAATTTATATAAATGACCTTCCAGAACATGTATCCTCGAACATTCGCCTTTACGCCGATGATTGTGCTTTATATGACGTGATTGTTTCCACAGCTGACCAAAGGCGTCTGAGCGATTCCTTTAACTCGTTTTGTGTTTGGTGTGAGAAATGGAAAATGAACATTAATTTCAAAAAGACCGTTGTTTTGTCCTTCACAAAAAAGTAATGCCGGTTATTGCAACATACTCTTTCAATGGTTCCCCTTTAATCAGAGTTATGCAGTACAAGTATCTTGGTGTCACATTTACTCATGATCTCTCATGGTCTACTCACATTGCCCTAACATGTTCTAAAGCCCTAAAAAAAATTAGGATATTTACGTCGAACAATGCAGAATGCCCCAAAAGATATTAAACTTTTAATGTATAAATCTCTTGTTCGCCCTATCATCGATTATGCCTCCACGGTCTGGTCACCTTATCGACAATGCGACATAATCAGACTGGAAGCGGTTCAAAAGAAAGCTGCGCGTTTCATTTTTCGCAGGTACGACCGCTATTTCTCACCCTCATCAGCCCTACATGAGCTAAAGCTAGAACCTCTTTCGGTACGTCGTGATGTGGAATCATTAAAATTTTTGCACAACATAATCAATAATTCATATCGCATTTCAAACACAGCTTTTTTGTCCTTTGCCAAGCCTTCCTCTACGCGTAACTTCCATAAACTTAATCTTTCTACCTTATTTGCGCGCACTGACACATTTAAGTATAGTTTCTTTCCCCGCACTATAGAATTATGGAATTCCATACCTGGCCACATTCGTTCACTCCCCCTGAATGATTATTTTTCTATTCTTGTTGAAAGTCATTATGTATAACAAAAGTGTAATTCCTTAATTGTTGCAAATTGTTCTTGTTGTTACTTTTCGTGTATCTTTTGTTTGCTGCGACCTTTTCTGCACTGTATAATCCCACTCCTGCAATAGCCCTTTCACAGGGCTGCAGTATGTAAAAATAAAAAAAAATAAAAATAAAAAGCACCAAGTATTAAAAAAATAAGCATGGGCGCTACGCGTCTCCAATAATCGTAGTATTGTTCTGAGCCATATAGAGCACGTCAGATTATTTTTTCCAATCCACTAAGCTCAGCAATTAACAAAGATTGCTTAATGAACTTTTTTAAATATTGACTCTAGAGAAAAATCTTCAATGCAAAAGTTGTAGCACTTGTTCTGAAACGTCAAAATATTTTATCCATGCTAGTATAACTGCCAATCCGATAAGCTGGGTAATTAACAAAGACTGCTTAACTAACCTTTAAAATAGTAACTCTAACGAAAAATATTTACTAGGATAGTTGTACCGTTTGCTAAGCAACTTCGAATTGCTTCATCTATGCTAAGACAACTGCCCTGTTAAATTTTTTGCAGCTTTTTTCTAGAGTGCGCGAAATTAAAAAGTATACTTGGCGAAAGTTAGCTGAATCACCCTGTACGTTAATGTCAGCACACGTTTTCTTTGTCATCTGTTATTCGTTCTTGGCAAAACAGAGAGGCGAGAGTTCATTACACCAAAGCGCGGCGAGAAACAGCCCCTGCAAGAAAAGGCCCGCTCACGTGTAGCTAAGTTGAACGTACCATTTATTTACTTCTTTTTGAAATAATTCATAGAGCGCTTGCCAACTGAACATTACGCTCTTCAATACCGAAGTTCGAAAACGCAGGAAACGGGAACGACTTCTTCCGAGATATGCTAGGCCAATGTGTTCTTGCTTGCTTAACTTAAATTAGGAAAATGTTCGAAGTATTTGCGACTCGAAAGCAGTGCCGGCACAATCATTCTGTCAAAACATATGGCTTTTGTTTCTTACCGTGCGAAAAGAAAACGGAGGGAAAAATAGAGAAGACAGAGCAAAATAAACATTCTAGTCAAATTCGAGTCGTTTCTAATCTTGAGTAAAGCGGGGACGCGATAGGCGAAGGTAGCGTACCTGAAATACCAATGATATTGAGGCTTGCGGTACACTTTCTTTGTGTGAGCTTTTTTTTTTCTTTTTCACGTTTTCTCTTCGTGTTTTCTTTTTTTTTTTCGGGTTTGAAACTATGTCCTTTGTAAAGAGCAGCCAAGAACGCCTGCGAATATTTTCGCTTTAAGACAAAACGACGATAAAAGAGAAAAAGAAAGAACAGGAAATGAGAAATGACAAATTCAGTGAAGAAGAAAGACAAGACCAAGCTTCGCTCAAAAGGTAAAAAAAAAGAAAACAAAAACGAACGAACGAACGCGTATGAGTTGGTATTGATATCTAAACCAAAATAGACCGACCGGATTTTTTTACAAAACACGTTTTCTTCTGTCTACAACCGATGACAATGAACACGGCGATGTTTTAAAAATATATATTCCTTGGTTATGCGATATCAAAAGATATGATAACATTGCATACCTTTTCGCTTTAGCAAGGCTACTAATTATTTGTCACCGTTTTTTCTTGGCACTGACAACGCAGCCAATACTTTATTCTAACATCTTTTGTCTCTGAACACGATGTAAGTGCGTTTTTATCATCGTGTGTAAGTGACGTTTTGATATAGCTGCCGCGGGGTACAAAAGTACAAGCGAGTTGTTCTTTTCGGGCCCTGGAAGCAAAGTGGAGAAGAGGCAATCGAAGCCACGTCCTGTTGTTATACTTGAGTCATTTATACTTCCCACCTTATTTAGCTTTTCACGTCATCACAAGCACTCTATGTGAAGCAGCAAGCGCTGCACAAAGCGATGCTTGCGTGATTTTGATTTTTAAACCATTTTCTTTTCTCTTACGCTACGTAATATTGAAATGCTCTTTAATAAATAAGCCTTGACTACGTACCTTATGAGCAGTGCTGGGCAGTATCGAAGATACATGTATCTTTTTTTTTTTTTTATTGACATGATGTAAGGAGATGTTGGCGCACAAATAAGGCGCCGGCTACTCCTTAGCTCTTGGAGTACATAGGGTCCATAAAGATAAAGTACATATTGTCCACATTTCTAATCACAATTAACCCGTAGTACATACAATATACAACTTAGCGTAACAGTCAAGACATAACAGTCAAAACAACATATTCAACAATCACATACATGTGTACACACGGTGATGTTAAAAAAAAGAAACAGCAACTGTTGCATAACATATCCAAGACAAAAATAGTCAACACACACAAGTATACACTCTGCCGTTAATACAAAACAAAGCTTAAATCTGCTAGTAATGGCCAACACACATAAATATACACTCTGTCGTTAATACAAAACAAAGCTTAAATGCGCTAGTAATGGCCAAGGATGCCACTCTCTTCAAGAAAAATGTTCAATGCTTTTAAAGCACACTTCTGTAAGCCTCTTGTTGGCCACGGGCCTAGAAGTTTCCTTAAACTTAGTGGTCTGCGGTCTAATGTTTTTAACGATGATTGAAGTCGGCGTCTTGGTACGTCGTGCTGTGGGCATTCTAGAAGGAGGTGATATATGTCTTCATCTACGAATCCACAATCACATTCAGGAGTTTCAGCGCGGCCAATTTTGTGTAAAAAATGCTTGGTGTAGGCAGTTCCTAGCCTTAATCGGTGAATAAGAGTTTCCACACTTCTGTCTAAAGACAACGGAATTTCAAATTCGATAAGTGGATCTACATGATATAAATCGGAGCTTTTAGAATTTTCGTCGAACCACGCATTTCTACACATATTGAAAGATTGTGTCTTTAAAATGCTTCGCAATTCATTTTTCGATATTGGGATAGAAACGATATCTTTTTTGCGGTGTGCTTGTCGTGCTGCTTCATCAGCTGCTGTATTGCCAGGAATGTTGCAATGTCCCGGTATCCACTGGAACATTATTTCATGATGCTTTTGATCGGCCTTGGTGAGCTCTTTAAGTGTCTCGTAGATCAGACTATTATTAATTGTTTCTGCTTTTGTGCTACAGAGTGATGTTAGTGCCGCCTGCGAATCACTGAAAATTACCCATTTCTGAGCATCTCTTACAGAATTGATAAATTTTATAGCACTTAGAATAGCGAATAGTTCAGCTGTTGTAGACGATGTAACGCGAGATAATTTAAATGAATCTTGTACCTTGAGGTGCGGTATAATAAATGCTGAAGTTGAAGATTTTGGTACACTGGAGCCATCTGTATAGACATGTATGTAGTCCGGATATCGCATATATATCTGGTAGAGCGCTAGTTGTTGGGCGGCTAGAATGAACATGTCATTTTTTCTGATTATGCCGTCCACTGACACTTCGACCTTTGGTAGCGTAAGTAGCCATGGAGGATAATCAACGTCAGAGTTAAAAAATGCATTTCTTGGCAATATACTGGCTCTTTCCTTAATTTCTTTATGAACATGGCTTCTATTCCTTTGTAATATCTCCAGAGCCAATGGGTGGTTTTTATGTTGCGTCTGAAGACGAAAAAAATGCCGACATGTTTCTATACTTCTCATGACTGTGAAGGGAGATTGGCGAGTCTCTGCTATTACAAGGGAACTGGAAGTCGCTCGTGGAACTCCTAGACATATTCGTAATCCCCTAGCTAAAAGCCTTTGAAGCCTCTGTTCCGACGTGGGTGAAAGGCCGTGTAAGATTGCCGCAGAGTACGCAATTCTTTGTCTTATTAAAGCATTGTGAACATTGAGTAGGGACGACACTGATCCACCCCACGACGTACCAGCAATTCTGCGAAGTATATTTACTGTTGCATTAACATCGTTTTCGAGTTTTTTTATGTGTGGTGTCCAGGATAGCTGCCGATCAAGTACTATTCCAAGGAATCGATGCTGTGTCACAATCAATAAAGGTCGTCCTTCCAGACTAAGATTAACATTCTTTAACTTCTTACGGGTGAAGGGCAACACAGCTGTCCTCGCATGCGACAGAGCCATCCCTCTCTCTATTAAAAAGTTGTTGATGGTATTAATGCCCTCTTGTAGTGCCGTCTGAATTAACTGAACATTAGTTCCAGATGTCCAAATGCACACATCATCTGCATACAGCGAGAATCGTAACTGAGATGGCAGTCGTCTTGCTAAATCAGCCATGACACAGTTGAATAGAAAAGGGCTAAGCACACTTCCCTGTGGCACTCCTTGCTTGACATCGTGTTCTGCACTCTTTCCTTCACCCGTCTGGACAAATATCTTGCGATCTGATAAAAATTCAGAAATCCATCGCAAGGACTTTCCGGACATTCCGAGTTCCAACATACTCAGTAGAACATGCACGTGACTGACGGTGTCGAATGCCCTCTTTATGTCCAAGAATACTGCGACCGTCACGTTACCGCAGGCGCGTTCGTGTTCCACGTACGTTACTACGTCTATTATAGCATCCATTGTGCATCTCTGCTTTCTAAAACCTGTTAAGTAGTTGGACAACACATCCGTTTCGTTGCACCACCACTCAAGTCTCGCGCCAATCATCTTTTCCATTACCTTGCATAAGCAACTTGTCAAGCTGACTGGACGAAAAGAATCAAGGCACAAGGGCGTCTTTCCAGGTTTTAGAATCGGAATAACTCGAGCCACTTTCCAAGGTTGCGGTACAACTTCTTCTGTCCATAGATTATTATAAATGTCTAAAAGAGCTTTGATGCCTGTCGGCCCGAGGTTTTTTAGCATATTGTAAGTAACGCCATCCGGCCCAGCAGCAGACTTTTGACGACATGAAGCAATTGCACATTGCAGTTCGCTTAATGTGAATGCGGCGTCTAGTTGAGGATGTTGTGCCCAATAGCAAGCATTAATTTTCTGCTTTGCTAACGCAACAGAATTATTAAATGTTGCATAATTTGATGTAGAGCCAGGTCTGCAGATAAGTTCACAAAATTCATCTGCAACCGCTATTTCCTGCGTGTCTAGAGCTAAAGCGAGGGCACGAAATGGGAAGCTCTGTGTTACAGGGCCGTTAAACGCTCGAATTACCAACCATATTCTCGGAACAGGGGTGTGTGGAGAAAGCGTGCCGCAGAAACCACGCCAGCGCCGTTTTCCTAAATTTTCCATCCGTTTGCGCATGACATTGTGGATTTTCTGAGCACTTTTGTAAGCTTCTAAACTACCGCTCCGTCGGTACGCTCTTTCAGACCGGCGTCTAATGGCTCTGAAGTGTTCGTATTCTCCGTCAACTGCAGCGTAGTCTTTCGGAATTGGAACCTTCTTTGTGCACATGTTCACATTATCCTGTAAAAATTCCGTAAATTCTTCAACGCTTGTATGTTGACTAAGTTGACTGCTTAGGTGAAACCGAAAAGCTTTCCAGTTCGTCAATCTGCTGTAGCGCCGGATGTCATCACTCCGCATGTTAGGGTGATTTACAAGGACTGGAAAATGATCACTTCCGCGTGTTTCCAAATCCGTTGACCAACCCACACCATTCACTAGATCTTGTGAACATAAAGTTATATCTATACAGCTAGAGTAATTATACCCGCGAAGGAATGTTGGTGATCCGTCATTTAAAACTGTCAAATTGCACTTGTCTATGGCGCTCTCTACAACGTTACCACGTGCATCACAGCGATCACTGCCCCAGATAATATTATGTGCATTAAAGTCTCCACAAATAAAGATATTAGAACTAGAAATTTTGAAGATATCCACTAGCTCGTCCACTGAAATACGGCTTGAAGGTTGTAGATAAACATTAATCACTGTTATGCACAGCTTATCAAACAATACCTTACATGCGATGAATTCCGGAAAGTCAGAATCGCTTGACTGAACTTGATAAGATGGTAGGTCCTTTCTGACACACAAGTGCACTCTGCTAACTCCACCTCGACGAGACGACTTGTATATCACGTAGTTTGAGAGACGGAAATCATCATTCATTCCAGCCTCTTGAATGCAAAGTATTGGAAAGTTATACTGCACAAGCAGTTTACGAAAGTCAGCACACTTCCTTCGAAGACTGTTGGCATTCCACTGGAATATGGAGACATTTTTGTAGCGGTTATTCATATGCTACTTGCTGCAGGTTTGACCCGGGTGTTTGCACAATAGTGCTTCCAGAGGTAACAGGGCTTTCACTTCTGGTAGGTTATTTGCTTCCGGCAGAGCAGACAGGATTGCTCTAATTGCAGCGAAAAGCATTGGCAGAATGAGTTCCGTCACTGATGCACTGGTGTGGTCGGTATTGGCTGGTATTTTTCCTGAGGGTCGCTGAGAACGACGTGGAGTTTCACTCGTATAGCTTGTGCAAACATTAGAGCTCTCGGGTCCATTACTTTCTGCCGGATGTCGCGGGGGTGTTCGCAGCTTTGAAGCGTAAGTAGGGGCACTTGGCTTTTCTACCGTTGTTTGGTCTTTCGGTTGTACTCTTTGTGGTTCTCTTGAAGCGTCTCTTTGATGTGGTGGTTGCGGTGTCCGCTGAGGTGGGTGATCGCGTACAGGATTTACAATCGCAGGATTTGGAGAGGCTTCGTTGCGGCGCGGTTGTCTTCCGTGGATAAGTTCATGTCGTCGCATTTGTGCAGCAGCCTTGTTCTGCGGGCAGCCTGAGTAGGAGGCAGCGTGATTGCCCGCACAGTTCGCGCACTTAGGCTGAAGAACTGATTTGCATTCCTTGCGCTCATGGTCTTCTGAGCAGATCTTGCACCGACGTGTGCTGCGGCAACTTTTCGCCATGTGTCCAAATCGCTGACAATTATAGCACCGAAGTGCTGGAACAAGATATTCTTCCGCTGGATGACTGGTGAATCCTACGTAAATTCTTCCTGGAATTGGGCGGTCGTCTCGGAAAGTCAGTATTACTGTGTGAAGTGAACGCGACGTCACTGCTCCATCTTAATTCCTGGCTGTCATTCTTCATTTGTCGGCGCGCCGATATAACCCCAGCATCTTTCAAGTACTCTAAGAGTTGTTCGTCCGAATACTGCAGAGGCACATTTCTCACTTTCCCAACGTTTCGCGTGTATGACTCTGGGATGAAAGGCCTGACTTCTAGGCCGCCTACATTCGAAAGCATCAGAAGGCGTTTTGCTGATGCTTAGGAAGCAACGCTGACACTGAAACTTCCATCTCTGGTCGTCCTGAATGACTGCACTTTTTCCTTGGCAGCGGAAACTATTTCGGCTGACACTCGATTGGGGTTCACTTGCCAGAAACTAGTACCTTCGCCTGTTGGACGAAAGACAACTGGGATGCCCTCTGCTCGCTTTTTCTTATAAGTCACCAGCGTAAACGGCTCATCTTCGCCCATGTCTTCTTCATCACTGAAGTCATAACTTGACGTTTTATCGTCGAACTTGTTCTCTTCTAAGCGGGGCTTCTTGCTCTCCGCTTCATCGTCATCCATTGCTCCTGAACTCGTTGAAGCCGTTTCACGGTTGTGAACGAGTAAACGTGCTGGCTTTATGATGTTTTGTCGCGCCTGTAAGCCCCCAGGCTTTTCATAATTGGTTATCACTCATATGGCTGGACACGCTTGGACGAGCATAGGGCTCGTGGCGATGGCTGCCAACCACCGTAGCGGTAGCGTATCAACCAAGCCTTCGATAAAGGAACGTCGTACCTGTAAGGCGCCGAGCCCGCGGAGTCTTCACCCGACGTCTTGTTAGTACACCGAGGAAGAACCTGATGTCGGCGTAAAAGTCCAAGAAAGGAGAAGAAACTGAGTCGCGCACAAAAACAGCGACCGAACAGAACCACTTCTTCTTAGATACTATCTTAGATACTCTATGGGTATCTTGTATCTGTATCGCGATACTCCTCGAAAGACGAGTATCTGTATCTGTATTTCCAATACATTCGATAATATATCGTGTATCTTAAGATACAAGATACTTCTATTGCAACACAACCGTGCGAAACAATAATCGCTGGCCAAGCTCCGCTTCTCATGCTGGTATTGGTCTCACTAAGCCATCTGAATAAGTCTTAGGGCAGTGACGCAATTTTATTTTTCCGCCAGAGTACCCCAGTGAGGGCAGAAGATGAGGAAGACAAGCGCGCGGACGTGTACACCCAGCCCACGTACCTTTTGTTTGCTCGATTTCTTTTCTTTTTAGTTGCGCCAATGCCGCGACACTTGCTCTCAGCCACTGTCCTGCGCCGCGTCTATCGCGCAAATTCTGATGCTGCTACAGTGCCGTTATTGAAGATTCTCTTGCGTCTTGCTCCGTAACGAAATGTGATGCGTGCAAGAATGGGGTTCCTTTGCGTCGCGTGGATTTTACATATCAGCGATTTGAAGGATCTCGTGGATGTAAGTTTGACTTGCATGCCATGAATTAATTTATATGCAAATAAGAATCTAACAACGTTAGCACCACTGGTACTGATGCTAGATCTAAAAGAGCAAGCGTTTACCTTACAGAAAATATCTTGGTGTACCGTATCTTTCACTTCTTGCTACATTTATTCAAACAATTTATGAAATCATAATTTGATTATTAGCACAAGTGCTTTCTTAGCTGTCATTTTTCATCCCTTATATTACCTAAGTCTCTGCACTGTTTTTCCGGTCTGGTATGTCTTTGTAACGCGCTCCCAAAATAAGATCTCTGCTTTATTCTTCTGTCTACTTTATTTCCACTACTGTGTACACATTTACACGTTGCCAAGGCGATTTTGAACACAGATATATAATTATGCGGGCGTACCTTGAGTAAACAGTACAAAACATTCTGCTTACCGCTTAGGAAAATAGCGAAATTGAGTTTGCGTTATAATAATGGAAATTATTAGGAGCCATCTTAAAGATGTTAGGTAGGGGATTCGAGAAACTTTTACTGAATGCTCTGTTTTGCTCATGAGCATCCCAACGAGCCGTTTCAGGCAATTTTCCATAGGCACTGAATTTTCTATTGTCTCAACAAGTAAGTTGACAATACTTCATGATCGTAGCTTTTAAGGGCGCCGTCTGTATTGTGCTTCTGTACTCATTCAATGTGAATGTTTGATACACAACCACCTCTCTATTTTACTTATATTTGTTTTCATGTTTCAGGCTTTCTTATATTTTTCGCATTACTAATCTCCACGTAATGGGAGCTATAAGTGGCAATAGCGCGAATGGCGGCGGTGTCCTGCGACACTTTATGGAACTAAACAATACGTCTGAGACGTTTCTGTGTTGCACATGTTCTCTCGTTGAAGAATAATTGCAAAAAAGGTTGCACGTTAGTGAGTATATCAACAAAGAATCCTTTACGCCAGCATATAAGTAGAATATGACAATTCATTGCAGTTTTACGTCATCTACGTATACACCAGGGGTCTCAAACGGAGCTTATAGCCAGCGGGCCGCAGTCGCGAATCCTAGTTGCAAGGGCCGGGACAGAATGAAGGTGGTGGGAGAGAGTTTGAACAAAATGACGTTTGAAATGAAGCCTTTCCCATATTTCATATATAGGTCATTTCTGAAGGTGATTTGGAGTCGGGATTCGAGAAACATCGATAACGATGTACAGAATGACTTATATCTGGACGCGGATTCTGAAATATAGAGTTTTTGTTCCACGGTTATGTTTTAGCACATGGTGACCACATGTTCCTCACGAAAGGAATGCTTGAGACCACTCATGTCTCTGCAGCTCACGAACATCTTATTTAGAAGATAAAAACAAATGAGACGAAGACGGTCATGTGTGCGAGCCGGGCCGCTAGCGAAATGGCTCAAACCCATAGTATCCACCATGCGTCCCCCCCCCCCCCAAAAAAAAAAAAACTAAGAATAAAAATGTCGCTACCAGCGTTGTTGCTGCTGTACACCTGTCCGGGTATACGGTATTGTGAAAGCTCTCTTTTACGGACAAGGTAAAAGTCCACACCGGTATTTGCGCCGTCGTAAGAAGGCTTCTTATTGAAGTTATTGTGATTATATGGCAACCTACTAGATGGTCGGCAAGCTGTGCAAAGCAAGTACCGCTGTCAGTGAAGTGTACAAAGAGTTGTCCTGTGAAGAAACTAAAACAAACCCCAATAAGTTGTTTTGGAAGGAAACTAATGTACTTTGAGCAAGAAGGGCAAAACTTTTGAGATGCTGACAGACATTTCATTCAAGTGAAATAAAATAGGTCACAGTTAGGAAATTTTGAAGAAGACAGTTTCGTGCATAGGCGCTTGCTGCTACATTATATGGATTTATAATAACAAATTTGAGAATGTATCGAAGTATCTTAAGATACAATTGGCAAGTATCGTATCGGATACAATTTTTGCGACAGTATCTTGTATCTGTATCTCCAATACTTCATGCCTGAGTATCTTGTATCGTATCGCGATACAATTTCAAAGTATCTTTGCCCAGCCCTGCATATGAGTTTTAAGGTTACCTCGGTATTTATATAACTACCATGTCGTGCTAAGGCAATAAGGACTGCCTCGTTTTAATTTATTTAAGGTAGAGTATATTTTGAATAAGTATGAAGCGTTCTTGTTATATAATAACATATTCAGATGTCTTTTGTTGCACTAACAATGGAGAGTCCCGCCGGTCGCGGGATCGAAACACGGCCGCGGTGGTCGCGTTTTCGATAGAGGCGAAAATGTTTGGGGCTCGTGAGCTTAGATTTACGTGCACGTTAAAGAACCCCACCCCAGGTGGTCGAAATTTCCTGAGCCCTCCAATACGGTGTCCCTCATAATAATATCGTGGTTTTCGGACGTCAAACCCCAACAATTATGATTAATTATTGAACTCACAATGGAAAACGGGAAAAACAAACTACGCGATAAGAAACACTTTTGAAGAATGAAAAGAAATATACGAGTCAGTTTTTTTCTAGAAGTATTTCCCAGTTTTCCCAGCGCATCGACCATGGAGGCCACCACCGCGACTGATCATATCGCAGAGTAATCGATCTATAGTTTCACTGTCTTGTGGTCTCCATGGACTTAGTTGGACATACCTAGTGGTCCTAAGTATAATAACGTTGTTCTCATTTACTCTTGATTCTTGATGCGGGACGAAGACGAAGTGTCATTATGGCAGAACGGCGAGTGTTTGAGTTCCATGCTTTTTCGTGAATAATTTGCATTTCACCAGTCAAGTACGGTTTCCTGCTGGTGTGCGATGGAGGTGGAGCCCCCCGCGCGACCATCGGACATCGGAATGCCCGCGGGTGTTGCTTCCAGGAAGCGCAACAGCGCCGAGAGCGACACTGACAGCGATGACACCGTGCACTACTATGTAAGCAATGAGGAATCTGGCGACGACACTTTCGAGCTGGTGAAGAGCCGCAAGGCAAAGAGACGATTCCTGAGCACGTCAGTCAGTTCGAGTGTGTCCACCATGAGATCTTCGCGGAATTTCGAGGTATTAACCATCCTCTTCGCGCCGGTTCTCGCCTGTAACAACATTACATGTCTGAACCGGCAAGCTGTGTCTGTACAGCTAGAGGCACTGGTGCCAAATGAAATAAAGGAGGTCAGAGTGAACAGCCGCAAGAACATCCTAGCGATTGACGTCAATCACGTGACTGCGCTAGACACTTTGCGCGAAGTCGCAGAACTTAATGGAATGGAAGTCCGCTCTCATATACCGTTGGGCAAAGAAATGAGCACTGGGGTAATTTATGATGTTGACGAAGCCATTACCAACACCGACATGCCAGTCCTGATCAAGCCTGCGTCAGAAGACACCATTATAGCAAGTGTATGTCGTATCGGGACGTCACGATGTGTAAGGATTATATTTGAGGGCGAATCACTCCCATCACACGTAAAAGTGGGCCACTTCCGACACGCAGTTCGCCCTTTTGTACCGAGACCGCTTCAGTGCTGGAAGTGCATGAAGTTAGGCCACGTGAGTAGTGTGTGCAGGAACGCTACCGTTTGTTCCCGATGCACTGAGCACCACACCACGGACAAATGCGAGGCCACGATACTCATATGCTCAAATTGCAACGGGTCCCATGATGCATCTTCGAAGGATTGCCCTGTTATTCGAAGGGATATAGCAATTCTGAAGAAAAGGGTTAGAGATGACTTGTCACACCGAGAAGCGGCTGCATCTATTACGCGACGACGGTCCCGTCGCCGGCGGTGCACCAAAGCCTCCAAAGCATCGTTGCCACACGAACCACGTTCAAAACCACCGCCACCTCTTCCACTCAGGCCAAGCGCTGTCGGGTCTAAGGACAAAGACGCTTCTGCTAGAAATGGATCTGGCGCTTCGTTTCTACCACCCAGACCAAACGCAGCCGTGTCTATGGACAATGACGCTTCTACTAGCAATGCAGCTGACGCTTGGCCTGAACTCCCAAAGCTGCATGCACCTGATGAGCGACATCAGACTTCGACAGAAAATGACACTTCATCGGTACCTCATCAACTGACGGACGAAGAAGGACAAGTTGTCGGTATGATCAACACCCTAGTGAGTGCTATTCGTGTGCTGCTGAGCAAGATGCAGACACCGGTAGCTCGAAGCGTGTTGCAACTGCTGGACACCATCACTCCAGTTCTCGCAAGCCTTCAGAAGTCTGTTGCGTGAGAACACTAACAGCACCCACTATGGCTTCACCGTCAACAAAATTTTGGTTGCATAGGACCACGCATACAAGTTGCATAAAGCAACGAATGCGCTGCTCTAGTTTCAGCAACGGGACTGACTCACCGCCTGTGATATCAAGCGCAGAACTGCCGTTTGTCGACGCCAACAGTGGCTTTTCTCTCCTCCTCTCTCCAACTTTTATTCCCCCTTCCCCCCTTCCCCAGTGCAGGGTAGCCTACCGGGCTCAGCCCTGGTTAACCTCCCTGCCTTTCTTTCATCCTTATTCTCTCTCTCTCTCTTGATGCGCACATTCCCATGTCAAATACTGAACACAATTTCTCTTCGCGCAATATGGGCCATCTGACAGCCACCACGAAAACGCCCAAATGTAATGCGTGACCTCCGGGATGGTCTCCGGCAACATGCCGTTGCTCGCTGCTGGAGCTGATTTCGGAGGCCACGGATAGCGTAGCGACCGTGACGACGCTTACGACAGTCTTGATTGCCACGTCTCGCACCAAAAGCCATTTGCATGCATACTTGCATGCTCGCTCCCTAGAGAACAGCGAGTTTGCTCCGGCACTATAGCTCACCGCCCGACACTTAGCACCGACGTAACCTTGGACACGGAAAGCGAAAACCCGAAAAAGTTAACAAGGGCGGAGAAGAACGGAGCGATGGCGGTCATCCGCTAGCAGGGAATACACAGTGTCGCGTTCATTTCCCTGAGCGTCTGTCCATTGCGGGGGCTTCTGTCGCTTAACGAGCAAGCGTGAGCCCCGCGGGCCAGTCGGATACAAAGAGCGTCGTTGTTGCGTTCTGGATGCCAAGGCTTATCGGAATAACGACCCGCAGCCCGTCTGCGACAGACGCCACTCGCTAACGAACGAACGAGCTAACGCTTCGGGCCGCGGCACTGATGAAGATGGCTGCACGCCGACGGCGACGTTGCCACCATCCTGGCCATCACTAGATGAACACTGTCATCGTTGTCGCCGTGTTTTCTGGGTATCTACTTTCTTAGTGATTGCTGCTACTCCCAATGGCTTCTATGACGCACTATCTCCCTCTCTCTCTCTTCCTCGTTTTTCTTCGGTAGCGTTGTCGAAACACCGCACTCTTATGCTCCCGTCACCGCAATATTCCCTGGGTTAAGAAAGCACCGTCACTGTTAGTGCCGCTCTTCCGAACGTGCGCGATTACTGACTCAATCTGTACGCAACGCGCGGAGTGCGCAAGAAGAGGACGAAGACGTCCTCTCATGTCGTCTGAGACGAGGAGTGCCGAATAAACCACAGCGGAGAGCTCGATTTCGTGTCTTCGCGTGGCAGCACTGTCGTCGTGTGTTACGTAGTGCCTGTCCTCTAAACTGCATTCCGAGAAAACAAATAGGAGGACAGGGCATTTGACGAATGTGACATGTAGCATCCGTAAAGTGAAAGCGAAAAGTGATGAATTAAGAGGTGAGGAACTTGTATTCACTGGCCAGGGGCATAGCCAGAGATATTTTGGAGGGTGGAGGGGGGGGGGGTCCGACTATACTGTATGTATGTATGTATGTATGTATGTATGTATGTATGTATGTATGTATGTATGTATGTATGTATGTATGTATGTATGTATGCATGCATGCATGTATGTATGTATGTATGTATATATGTATGTATGTATGTATGTATGTATGTATGTATGTATGTATGTATGTATGTATGTATGTATGTATGTATGCATGTATGTATGTGTGTGTGTGTGTGCGCGCGTGCGTGCGTGCGTGCGTGCGTGTGTGTATGTATGTATGTATGTATGTATGTATGTATGTATGTATGTATGTATGTATGTTCGGGTGTGTGGTTGTATGTGTGCGTAATGTGTTCACATGCAAGATTTAATATGTCGGGGAATATGCCTCCCTCCCCAAAACACTCTACATCCTGCTAGCTACGCCAATGCCACTGGCATAACTCTGAACATTGATAATTTTTTTCTTTGCACATAGCACATTCTTTAGTGACTCTACACAATATGCACCATCAAAGAGCATCATGCGTGATGCATTGAGTCACGCAAAATAAAATGAATGCCGCGACAAGTGCTTGAGTAGCGCATATACAGAATTTCTTTTATTCATGGACGTTAGTTGCATAACTAATATGCGCGAGATAAAAATAATATTCAACCAACATATACTTTTTAATGCAATTAGCATTATCTTGTTTATTTTGTTTCATTCGGTGTCCTCTGTTCTTCTCTTTGCATTGGCAGTCATTTTGGCAATCCGTGTTTGCATGACAGCCTTTTCCTCTAGCGTCTTTTATTTTCATTGCCTCCTAACATAGCGTGGTTTAGCCAGCCAGTATTTACATTGGCCAACCTCCCCGCATCTCTTTCTTCTTTTCTCCTCCTCTTCGTCCTCCTTCTTGATACCAATACAATACCGACTGCGTTCGCTCCACTGATGCCTTTATGTTTGCAAAAACAAGCAATTCTGTGCTGTTAGGAGGAACAGAACAAGAAATAAACAGTTCTTACGTCACTGATTACTTGGAAACGAAGGACGGACGTTAGAAAAAGAAGACGTAAACGCGTCCACGTCATTACATATATAGGATAGTGCCAGAGTACATATATAGAAGGCACACGGTAACCTGAAGACACTATACCCTGTAGTTCATAGCTCAAGGCAACATTTACCAGCTCGCAATACAGCCTGTTTTGTAACACGCGTAGAAGCGTGTACACTAAATAGAGGCGCTATCCAGAGTCTGTCGTGTAAACAACAACGTATAGTTTTACGTGCCCAATGAGCATTGCTTCATTTTTCGCACGCGTGTACAGCGTCAGACATGAGCCGACATGATTGTCCTGTTGTTATGTCCTTCTTGATAATGAACAACAGTTTTTTCGCATTCCTGATTTGCCAAAAGCGCAGCTCTCCACGAGAACCCCCCCTCCCCCCGAAAACGCCCATTTAAATGTACAACAAACCCAACACCTATACCAAGGTAGCACCTTTTTTGTTGCTACGCTGCTGAACACGCGGTCATGGTCACGGTGGCCGCATTTAACAGGAAGGAAAATTCACAAATCCTGGCGTACAGTTTATATGGGAGGAAGACGTTGAATATTTGGTGAACGTATTCCCGAGTTCACGCACGTGCCCTATAATAAAATTGTGGTTTTGACACGTAAAATATAAAATCTTTTTTTTTTCAGTATCTGTACGGAAAGAAATTGTATTCCGACGCACATACGTCAGATAAATGCCATTTATAAATCTTGCTAGAAAGGGAGGAAGGAAGGAAACCGAAAGCAGAGAGAGAGAGAAACATTTTAATGAAAGGCTGGAGATGTTTGCCTGGCTATTCGCCTGATATGCTACTCCAGGTGCTGGGTGACGATTATGATATATACACTGATAAACGCATAACACATACAGCCACACACACGTTGACTACACCGTTTACAGTGAAACCTCGGTGATACGAATCTCACGGGACCACCAGAAATATTCGTATCATCCGAAATTCGTATCACCAGAAAGCATAGAAAATTAGCATGCGACAAAAGAAAGCTGGCGTACATTTTCATTTATTGTTTTTCAGGGCTGCGGTAACGTCAGGAAGATGCTGAATGATTGTCAGTTAAGATTTTTGATGTCGGCAATCATACCAGCACTAGTAAATATACGGCCCGTACGCGCGCATTTAATTAATGAACCAGGTGCGTTGTAACCCGCGACATTTGGAGGATGTGACGCGTCTCTAAAGGTTTATTCTCACCGTAAGAAAGATATTTTTCTTACACCGTGATTCTGACGATTTGGCGGTGCGGCACGCATGCCCACGCTTGCGTTCCCGCGCTTGCACGTGCTTGGCGCGTCTTCCGCGACAGCGCGGACAGCACCTCTTCGTACCTGCGTGGTAGCGAACGTTCGTATCAAACGTCGCCGGGTGAAAATCGGTTCGCAACAACCGTACTCCATTGCATTGCAGGCCAATGGGCCTTGGCCGGGACCAACGAAAAATTCGTATCACCCCGAAATTCGTATGAGCTGTGATCGTATCACAGAGGTTTCACTGTACAAAGTTTCGTTCAGGCTCGTGGCCCGCAAGAAAGTCAACAGCGCTTTCGTGGCACGTAGCACACAGGTGCTGCTTTACCATGGGCCCAGACCATGTCGCAACTCAAAGCACGAGCTCCGTTCAAGATGCAAGGCCGCCTTCAGAGACTGTCTCTCTGATGCGTATCGGTTGCAGTCACAAAGAACATGATTCAGATCTTCTGGGACGCACATTGGTGAGTCCTACAGCTCAATCTTGTTTTTGAAGTAGTTGGTGTATGCGACGTTTAGTCTGACCTGGTGCAAGCATGTTTCCTCTTGTCTGTTTAGATCTCGCGGCATATCGAAGTTACACGATGGGTCGATATTGTAAAGTGGTCCATACTGGTGATTAGCATCTGTCCAGAGGGATCGCTGGAACCGCCAAGCGTGTGCCGATACGAGTGTCGCCGCATCTTTTCTCGAGAAAGGTATCTCGATGATTTCTCTCGAGGCGTCATGTCCAGCTTCGGCAGCGTCATCAGCCTGAACGTTGCCTTGTATTCCACAGTGGGCAGGTATCCACTGCAAAGCAATGCGGTGATGGAGGTCCCAGGCTTTGTTGCATAGGCGCCCTTAGTGTAGGGTAGCAAACCAGATGCTACAATTCTGGTTAACCTCCCTGCCTTTCTCTCGTTTTATTATCTCTCTCTCTCGCGTTTGATGTCCATGGAAAAAAAGCAGTGAAGTTAATAGGAAAAGCGTCCGGTTGGCTACCCTACGCTGGTGGAACGGAAAATGGGAAAACAAAAACGAAAGAGAGAGACAGAGTGAGATACAGAGAAACAGAAAGAAAGAAAGGGTACGCAAAGTGACCATAATACAAGTAATGGCACGACTCACTTCTTTCTTTTTGCATTTCACTCATGCAGCTCGCAGCTAATGACGCCATCCGCTACCTACACGCGCTTGACCTTTCTTAAAGACAACGACACTATTTTCCATGGCTGGCTACCTCAAATCGCATACGGCTCGAGCGAATTAGACAAGCGTTGTGCACTGAGGTCGCTAAGTGGCCTTAGAGTGTTGTCAGTGTTGTCATTATATACGCACTTTGGGACAACGAAGTTTTTTACAGCAGAGCCGTTATGCCCAATGTTTGCCTTGTGTCGTAGATAGAAAATTATCATCATCAGAAACCGGCACGAGCCCTATTCATCCTCTTCTTCAACTTCTTCCTCTTCTGCTTCGCTCCCAGGACACGTGCGCCGATTTGTCCACCGTGGGATGCCATAACCCTGATGGGCGAGAGAACTAGTACAGAGAGAGAGAGAGAGAGGCAAAGAAAGAAAGAGATAGGAACAAAGAGAAAGAGAGAAATTCTTGGCGAAAAAATTTCTTGGCAAGACTCGAACCCGCGTATCCACGATCCGAAGACGAGCGTCGTAACCACTCGGCTATCCAGGCACACTAGCAGAACATAGCATAGCCTTGTATAGTATACTGTAGCAAGGGGGTGGGAAAGGGAAGTGAGGGTTAGGAGGAGGGGAGAACAAGTACGGAAAGAGAGACAGAGAGAAACAAAGAAATGAATAGAAGGAAAGAGAGAAAAAGATAGAAGGCAATGTAACGACTGCAGATAGAGAGAGAGAGAGAGAAAGAAAGAAATAGAAATAAAGAGAAAAAGAAGAATAGAGAGAAATAAAGGGAACAAAAAGAGAGAAAGATACAAAGACAGAGAAAGAAGTACGCAGAGGGAGAAAGAGATAAAAAGAAACAGGAAAAAAGAAGACAGAAAAAAAAATGAGAGCAAGCACAGCCATGTAGAGTGCAGTATAGCGAGGAGTGGGAAAGAGAGCGAGTGAGAAGGTAAAAGCCTAGCCAAGCCAGGACCAGCTAGGTGGCCACCAGCTCTGCTGTGGCCCTGCCTCGCGCGACTTAGTGCAAGCAGCACTAATTTTTTGTAATTGAGTCTATTATTCGAAGGAAATGAGGTGTATTTTAAACAAAGGACGGAAGGGTAGAACCTATACTTAATGGGCTATCCCTATTGCGTGACCAACCTGAAGGCCGAAACAGTGACAACGCCGGGGTAGACTGACTATTTCATTTCATTTTTATTCCTTAAAGACCCCATTGAAGGGGTATTACATAGGGTACATACATGAAAAATTGAAAGTCATATTTTATTACAGTACAAAGTAGTTTGTAATGGCGGTAAAAAATTTGGAGGCGCGGATTATGGCTGTGATGCCTCGTTCTATGCGCGTACCTATCGAAACGTGACTTCTTTGAGGCACATTTTCATTTCGCAGATGCCAGGCTGTATTGCAAGTTTTAAAGGAAGAATATCAGAAGGAGAGTGACAAACAAACTCTGGATGGATACATTTACTGTGTAACTATCTCTCCAGGGGATAAACAAACTGAAGACATTGGTCATACCGAGTCGAAGCGCTGTCAGGATATTTCTTTATTACTTTTCTTCAAGAAGAAATCTTTTTCATCGATAACCTCGTTCATTCATTCATTCATTCATTCATTCACAAAACTTTATTAAGAGTCCTGAAGCCCGGTCTTTTCAGTCCCTTCGAGTGATTTTTGTTGCGCTTATATCTGCGATTAAAGACTGCTGCTTTTCCTGTCTAACAAGTTTCCGAACACTGAGTCACAAAGAAAGTGGGGCCGCGATAGAGTAAACTGACAAAAGTTCGATATAAACTGCCAGTACGACTCTGCGGAATTTTGTTTTCTTCAGTGAGACCTTTCAGAAAGAAAAAAAAAAAACGAAATGCCAATAACACTCTGGTGGATATGCTGAGCAATGCTCACTGTTTGCGACAGGGTCCTTCGGCGCAGTAATTACTGCCGAGCCATTTTACGTCTTCGCGGGCGCTGCCTGGCCTGATTTATATCCAGCAATGTCCGCGCCCTCTTTATTGCCCATTACTCTTGGCACCTCCTCCCGTTTTCCACTTTAGATTGTCCAGTGGAAGTCTGGAGGCCCGTTGCATTTCAAAGCTATAGGAATCCTGGATGGTTGTGCGGTGTACAAAAGTGGACGCTATAACTTGATTTTATTTATTACAGCGGAGCGTATATGGCTAGACGAAACGTCAGCCCGCGCTCAGAAAACCCTCAGCGCAGTTATATGCCACAGAAATTGGGCAAACACCCCTACTCATCACACTTCCAACAAAGTGTCGCGAAACGGAGACACAATGACGCATCCTACTCAAATGGCCCCTTAAGGTCGTGCACGAAACGCCAAGCGCATGCGGCAAGCCAAACAAGGCGACGCATGTTGCGCCAAAAAGACGCGTGCCGTTCAAATGGAAAAGCTTAAAAGGAGCGTACCCTAAATTTAAGAGGGACATTCTGCACCTTTCACCACAATTCAGTGTCAACTCTGTGCCGCGTGCTGCACATCTTGGCTGGCCATCCACCTTCACGAGCCGCGACTACCAAGCCATCGATTGTTGTCGTTATTGTTGGGATTAATCAATGGTGGGTAGCTACTGCGGAAAATGGGCAACAGCAGCGACAAAAAGAAATCTTTTCAGGAAATAATTGTAACGATAAGAAAAGGCGCAAAAAATTGAAATGTAGCTTTTCAATAGAAAGAATATTTCGTGGTTGAGTATCAGAGCAGAAACATATATGCCAACTAAGAGAGATCGAGAAAATGAATAGATACTACTGAATTTCGGTAAATAAGTTCTGCGAAAACTCGCCAGATGGAGGAGCGGTCACGAAATGGAAAAATCTTCATCCGCTTTTTGTGGCACGAAGATACAGGTTCATCGCAACATAATGAACTTGAAAGATAGATAGAGGGATAAGAGGTTATCATCGTATTTACATGAGACATTACAAGCTGTCGAGCATACTATTCCTGCCCCAACAAAAGCCTTGAGCCAACGCCCGTCGGAAGAGTTGGTCGCCAGTGAAAATAAACACAATTTTAATGTCCGCGATGTACGTCATGTCTTGCGACTATGACGCGATTGATCGATCTTCAAACGACAGGCTGAAACATAAACCAGCAAGTACCACAATGATGCAACAATCGCCACAGTTTAGACGACATAAAGCAAAGATGTAACGCATAGCTAAAAAGTCGGAATGACTGAATCTAAACCATCAAACAAATGTTCCACACTCTACTCCTCGTCCCTACGTTTTACTTCTCTTGCGTTCTGTTCTCGCCTCCCAACTTATATCTGACGTATACGTCCTCCTCTGCAGCGACCATTACGCCACTGGGAAGTCTCGCCGTGTCTCCTATCTTCATCTCGTCGCAAACTTTTGCTCGACTGCAGTCCGCAGTTGTCATTCTCTGGTCGCTGGACAGAGACCGAACACCGGCCGCAGAACTTCCGCTGTCGGCTATTTCCGCAAACAAAATGGGCCCAGCGCTAGTTTCCGCTTCTCGGCATACGGCATTTCCATCGCGATCCCGTCCCTGTACTGCGTCTCTACTCCTATACTGGCGCCTCTACCACAGTCCTGAAACAAACTCGGAGCTTTACTTCCTGACGCGGCACTTACCGTCAAGGTTTCCTTGTTTATTTTCTCTTTCTTTGCTTCAGCAGTGACAGCGCGGTAATCGACTGTCCTAAAGGAGAAGAAAATGGATGTCTCGCTCCGCTCGCCGATTTACGGCTCCTTGCCCAGTGTAAGTTAAACAGTTGTGCCGCACACTCGCGTTATCGCGCCAACCATCCATTGCTCAATTCTGAGAACAGTAAACATTATTGTTCTTGTTTGCTTGTTTCTTTCTTTAGTATCTCACGAGTCAAATACTGATCAGCTTTCGTTCGTTGTATCTGTTCTAAGATCAGAAGCTTGGCATTTCCGCGATTATTTTGTTGCCTTCTAAGATTGGTCGGTTACCGTTCGGAGGAAACGTGCCTCGCATGAACGGCAACGTGAAGTCTAGCATTGATTGATGCATTCGATAAATGAATAACGTCACTCTGAAACTTCCCGATCCTTGGCTGATGTTTTCTTTGTTCTTAAAATACGTAGCGGTGGGAATTCGAATTAGAGATGTAATGTTGTAGCGAAAGACCAGAATGTGTGTTATTCAAGAAACACGTGTATGCGACGTGGAAGCTGAGACTAATAGAAAAATAAAGAACTAGAAAGATAATATAATGCAGGCAGAGAACCAGGCTAGAAAAATAGGCGTAAAAGCAGGAGAGAAAAGCCTTTGATGGCGTCATTGCACCGATTCTAGCTTCTTGACTTAACGTGTGTAAATGCCGCCTCAGCTAATGCGTGGCAGACTAATATTGAGCACATTTTTTGTTGCTCAACAAATTTTTGTGGAGGGTAGTTTAACATGTGAAAGCTAACGCGAACGGTTATTGTGATGAAAGTGCTGTGAAACTTCAATGAATATTGCTGGCATGTTTTACTTGCAACAAAAACCAAAACTTCAACAAAAAGAAATTCCTTGAAGGCTTACTTCGCAACACCCATTAATTAATGACGAACAAAAGTTTTAAACCTAACGAAACTGTGACTGTCGAATGACAGGTGCTTTATTCCTGTTTATATGCGGTTTGACTTAACATAGAAACGCTTGGTCTACCGCCAGATAGTAAGACTAAGTATACTCCCTGAAGAAATGCTCCCCTTAAGAATATTCGTTAATCAACGGTTAAGTACCGCAGACCGCACCCTATGATGAATGCGCGTAGCAACGACAAATTGGAGGCGACTTAGGCGTACGGTAATGGCGCTCGCACGCTGTTGTATTCCTTGGGTTAACTTTGTGTATCGTTGCACTGCCTAAGCCTATCTCAGGGGCCACGTAGAAGGAACCACCAGATCGAGACCTCACTACGAGTTGCATTGTACAACAAAAAAATACGAGACGAAAGACAAAGAAGCACACACGGACAGCGCTGGCTCTCGACTGAAGGTATATTGCGTACGATACAGGCGTGAACGTGTACCCGCATGGCGTAAAGGAAATTGACTATGAGCAAAAGCAAAGAACACGAGGTGGTTCCTGAATCTATTTACCGCCTGTGCGTGGTATTCAGGAATTCAATTTCTTTATTGCCTAATGAGATAGAGGGCTGGCAGATGCACTTCGCTCCATTTTTGTCAATATGGGACGCCTCTAGGACGAGTTTTTTTTGTTCGTGTCACTGTGTCTATCTAGAAATTTGGGACTATTAAACAGTGGCTTACACTGATGCTGCGCGCAATGAGCAACCAAGTTTGATAACCGATCATTCCTTTCGGACTTCCTCTGGTGCTCTCGTAGTCCAACATTTGCGCATCTTCCAGTCTGTCCAATATAGCTATTGCCGCATGTCATAGGAATCCCGTACACTACTACTCTTGCACACGGTACGAACGCGTTTCTGTGTTTTACAACACATTCGCTTTAATTTTTGGTCTTGCCACCTGCCCATCTGCCCTGCACTTCACACGCGCGCAAATGCTGCCCAGCTTCTTGGGAGCCTTGAAAACCACTTTCACATCATATCTGGATGCGACATTCTTAAGATTATGAGCCGGCTTGTGAACACAGGGCAGTAGGGCGATGCGGCTTCCATTATCTTTTAAGTGTTGAGCACTTTAGGGGGCCGGGCTGTCGTATGCTGTCGTATGCGGTCGTAGCTCTGCGTAACGCAGGCAAAACCACGAATAGCATGGCCATATGTAGCATATTAAGCACGCGCTCGCGCCAAGGAGAAGTCTTCTTCCTCTTGTTCTTCGAGCGCTTTGATGGTGATAAGTGCGGAGCACTTTGGGGGCCCGGCAAAATCACGTATAAAAATAGAAAAAAAGAGGAAGCAGGCGAGAAATAGAAAGAGAGAGAAAGAAGGCGATATAATAGGAATAAAAATAGAAATAAATACAAATAAAAAGAAAAGAACGTGAGAAAAAAAAACGGAAAAAGAGAAAAAGAGAGATAGAAAGGAGGAAGGAAAGAGAAAACCGAAGGGAAACAAGAAAACCTGCCCAGCTTGGCACGTCCTTCAGGTTTAATTGGCACCCCTATTGCGGAGCTGCCTTGATTTTTTTCATGGTATTCGCGTTTGCCACATTGTTTGATCCATCTGGCCACCTTCTCACGAGATCTAGTGACGACATAATCTCTGGATCTGAACATGAACACTGCTCTGCACTCCGTGTGTACACGACTTGGGCACGGCCGCTCGTATCAAAGATACAGCCAACCCATCTTTGTTGCAGTTGCGGCACCTGCTCCGCCAGATGCCGCAGCGATCCTAGCTACTCACAAGAAGACCATCTGCTCTTTCAACGAACTCATTCAACTAACTTTCATTATTCGTCATGAAAGTTATTCGGCCGTTATGTTAAAGGGACACTAAAGAGCAAAACGATTTTTCTCATATTGGTAAAGTGCTCTTTCACGATGCCAAAAACACCACGCTTGCTACGAGAAGACGCTTAGTAAGCGAGAAAACGCGCAGTAACAAAATGTCGGTGGGGACGCCACCTTGAAGTTTCCGCACCATTTGTCGTAACGTTACATGTTTTGACGGCGCCTACTAGGGACTACATAGTTCCAGATCGATAAAAATGAAGTGCATTGTCCTCTGAGGGGCCCATAGACTTAACATACTAAATCTGGCGTAATGTATGTAGAACCAATGGCGCCAAAATGTGATAGACTTTGAAATCCGTGACGTCACGCGGGAAGATTTCGGCGTAAAATTTAAAAATGAAACTTTGAACTTGTTTTTGTCATCTATTAATAAACCTATGATGGCGAAACTAAAGATATTAGAGTTCTCAGAGCATAATTTATCGATCTAAACCAATTCATTGTTTCTCTTGAGTGTCCCTTTAAGTAAACTTATGCTGCGGTGTTTTATTTTTAACCAGTTTTATTTTTTACAATACTATTTCTGAATATTCGGAAAGCCGGAAGTAAGTGCTCGACCGGAAGTGCCGGGAAGAGAAGCGAGAGTGTCACTCGGTGCTCGAGCCACTAAAAACGTAAACATAGATAAAAAACTCTTTGGTTTGTAATTCATGGGAAGCGTCATAACTGTTTTGATATACTAGGATTGGAGAACGATGCGCTCTTTGCTAGCAACGCTAGACACTTACAATGGCATGCCCAGTCTATAAACGTTGGGCATGCCTGTCAGAATGTCTGACCTTGCCGCGGAATGAGCACATTGCCACGGAAGGTCGCCCTGAGAGCCCTGGGAAATAAACTCAGGCATTCGCGATGGAGGACGCAGTTGATCGACTTCCTATCTTGAACTTTTAAGGAGGGCGGATAGGGCATCAGTAGAGCTTCCGCTCGTGCTTTTCACTTTTATTATGCCAAACTTAGCCTGCCCAGCACAGGAACGATTTTTAATAGAAAAACGTTTGAAAAGCATGGCTTCGGTGTGAGGCACTTTGGCATTTTCCTACGCGAGGATGAGGGAATATTGAGAAGCTTTTTAGAATGACACGTAAGTGACAGAGGTTAGAGCACTGATCGAGAGCAAAGTTCCGTATTTGTATACGCGCTTTTGACGTTTCGATCGGGGAGACTTCGAACTTTCTGCTTTTGAGTTTGCTAATGGCACGGTATATAATACATGCATAAAAGGTAGCGACACTACAGCTTCAGCTGCAGGACTCTTCATAATCGTATCTGCGCAGCACTTACGTAAAACCTAGTGCACAGGCATTGGCGTAGCTAGGCGGGAGAAGGCGGGTTCAATTGTCACCCCCCCCCCTTCCAAAAATTTCTTGCTACGCCCTTGCGTAGAGGGTGTTTCAGGTATTTTCAATATATAGACAAATAAAAAAACACACACGTAACATCGTACTCGAGCGATAGGAGGAAAAAAATCGCCTAAACTGCAAAAATGAGCTTTTCCGTGCAGGCAAGGTACAAACTCCTTAACACCAGCGCTGTCGTGGATATTTAGCTAAGTGTATGAAGTGGAAGGGGAGAGGGGCTGAGACGCTGAACATCAGAAAAGAAACATTGAGAATCATCACCGCAAAATAAGATGGAGCTGCAGAATTGCGTTATGCAAATTTTTTTTATTGTTTTACGCAGCTCGTCTAAAAAAAAAAAGAAAGCAAGGCGTTTCTTCACGAGAACCATTAAACTTGCGGGTAACTTTATCGTCTTGTACGAGCTTAAAACCATCCCGCTGAGGCGTTTAATGTATGATAAAACGGCTCTGCCTGGCGCACGCTGCGACGTGCCTCAATTGAGATAAGGAAGAGAAAGGTTTCTTTCTCCGATTTTAAAAATTTATATACCTATATTTCTACAGGCCCCAGAGGGAGTGAACGTTTAAAAAAAAACTAACATAAAAAATTATCTGCGCCTCCAGTGGCACAGGTACGCTCGTTGACTCTGTAGCGGAGGACGTGAATTGGCTGAGCTATCGAACCACAACGTTTCAATTTTTTGCATGGTTCATTTTTTACCGCGCTCCACTTAAGTTGTTTGATCGAGAACGAGGACCATTTATCCTAATTGAGGGCTATTCTCTCTATCGCTTCCATGTAGCGATTCAAAAATAAGAACGGCGGGCCCACCAAAAAAAAAAGGAAGACTAAGAAAAAACTACCTCACGTATGAACCTGTATTATGACTTTCTTTCTGTTGTCGTTTTCTACAAAAGTGATGAAGCGTTGTTAGCGTTGCGAAAGCCGCTGCAAAGGAAAGAATGAACGTATAAGGACATGATATATATATATATATATATATATATATATATATATATATATATATATATATATATATATATATATATATATATATATATATATATATATATATCGCGCAATTTTTACAAATAACTGCGCGACAACGCCTGCAAAGCTCGTTAATTAGGATACTTGACATTATTTGTACTGAGATTTACCTGCGTTAATATCTTTACCGTAGCTTCTGTCCTCATCAGACAAACTGTATGATCACGACATGTACCGCCGGTATCGCTAGTTGCTGCTGAGCACGTCGATTCATACTAGCTACGGTGTAAGAAGCGGCTTTATTATGTGAATTGCGATCAGTACGGGACGAAATGTTGTGAACGTGAACGCAGCCAAAGAATAGAAAATGAGAGACTTGCTACTCATTACAATAATCACCGTGACTTGGTACGGGCTCCTACGCGCCTGCGAGAACAGCTCGGTTAACAATGTGTGCGCGTCAGCTTGATGTTCGTCGGTCGCTTGCAGTCGGACTTGATTTGTAATTTGTACTGGTATCCCTGGCCTTCTGCGCGTATCATGTACCCGGTGGCTTTCGAATATTCAGATTTCGTGGCGCATTATCAGACATCACTTCCTCTATCAGCGCCTGTCTGCATCCCAGTGCGACGATGCAGTAACCTCTGTTTGTTGTTTCTCTCGACGACTGCGTGCACCCCTTTGCTGCCTTTATTTTCACGGTGTGTTTTTATTTCTTGAGAGAACTGGTGGAACATTATGGAAATTTTTTGCGGTGTCGAGTGCATTACAAAAAAAAAATACGCGGGTACAATGAGCGACGACCCCTGCATATCGTGAGTTCTTATCTAGAGGACACGATAGACATCATGCGGCGCTAATTGCGATTTCTGAATGACGAAGAAAGAAAAGAAAATTAAACAATGTTTATTTACTGTGGACAAACGGGCAGGAAAAGCAATCCAAAAATTTTAGGATAAGAAAAATTTGGAAAACGGTGCGAAATATGCGTAATTATATGTAACAGAATTGCACTCGCTGAATGCAGACAAATAGGAGCGAGATAATTTCATGCATTAAAGTACAAGAGCTCGGATGGTTGAACGAGAACTCGAGTAAATTAAGTAAGCTTTCATCGTAATCCTTTCTTCAGTTTCTCTCTTTTTTTTGCCGCGTTCAAGAAGTTGCGCTGTTGCAATCCGAAAAGCTTCCTACAAGCGGGCCTGAACTGTAAGTGATTACAGAGATAAGGTAATTGATTTCACTGTTGAATTTTGATCGTAGCGATATGAAACGACCTACCGTTCGCGTCGTCAGTAATACATAGCAGACAATGCTTTTGTCGGCCTGGAAACAGCGTGAAAGAGCGTCGGAAAAATTGGTGGCTACAGAAGGAGGGTCGCAACTGAGCGTTGAAAGTGACAACGTGACGCAACGGTAGTTCGTGAGGTAACTTCGTGAGACTTTCGTAACGCTCTCGCGTCTAAATTAATAATCTCTGTTCTCCTGGTATACATATAAACAGTGAATCACCTGTCGCGCATATCCGCATACCAAGGCCCTTGGTATGCGGGTATGCGCCACACATGACTGGAGGAAAAGGTTTCACGACGTACACGACATGATTTTCATGCTATTCATGTCATGACCAAACAGTCATGTTTGTCATACCCTCACGGCCTCATGTGACAATTTTGGCATACACCGAGTTAAGGAGGCGACCATGAAAGCACCCAGACGTAGACGGCTAGACACAGACAGACAGACAGACAGACAGACAGACAGACAGACAGACAGACAGACAGACAGACAGACAGACAGACAGACAGATAGATAGATAGATAGATAGATAGATAGATAGATAGATAGATAGATAGATAGATAGATAGATAGATAGATAGATAGATAGATAGATAGATAGACAGACAGACAGACAGACAGACAGACAGACAGACAGACAGACAGACAGACAGACAGACAGACAGACAGACAGATAGATAGATAGATAGATAGATAGATAGATAGATAGATAGATAGATAGATAGATAGATAGATAGATAGATAGATAGATAGATAGATAGATAGATAGATAGATAGATAGATAGATAGATAGATAGATAGATAGATAGATAGATAGAAATGCTCAAAGTGCCTTTGGTTTGCAAAGAAATGCTTCGTATTTAAAACTGGGAGAGAGAGAGACGAGGTTAAGAAAGTCAGGGTGGTCAACGAGACGCGCGTTTGGTTGCTACCATGCACTGGGTGAAAGGGAATGGGAAATAAAAGAACGAAGAGAGACAAAAGAGCAAAAAAAAAGAATCATTGAACAAAGAAACAGTCAGAGTAGACGTCATCCTTCTTACTTGGTAACGTTTCTAGCCTCCATCGCTACTACGTAGCTTCATTTTTTAAGACGCGAAACGACACACATTGTTCTATCTCGGCTCCAAGAAACCCACGCTATACGTTAAGAGAACCCCGCTTACGGGGTCTGTCGCTGCACATTTGACAGATCAGGCCAAATGGGACGTTTATCTAAAGGGGCGGAGAAAAATCACTGCCAGTTCCCACGTTGCTCTAAAAGCATGCGAGATGAAAGGAAGAAAACTGTTGTAAATAAGGAGAAAACGGGCTCATCGAAAAACATTGCAGTTATGGCAGAAATGAATGAAAAACCAACGCCGTCTTTGACGAGAATGTAACCGGGCGGAAATAGGAAGCGTGGGGATTCAGAAAGAGTCGGCCTGGAAACGGGATATGTTTTATGGGGAGGCGTTACCCGCACGGAAGGGAAAACTACATTGTAGAAGAAATGACATACAGCGTGTCAGAATAACTGGACTAAGTGATCGAAAGAAGATACGACGGAGAAGGCGATATCGCACACTTTTTAAAAGCGACTAAGTATGGAAGAAGGAAAGAAGCAAAACGAATCGATGTGCCCACTCTTGTTAGACAGACCACAGATACAGCCCATTCTTTATACGCCGGAGATCGTATTTGTACATGACGCTTCTGATTATTTTTTCCTTTTCTTATTATTTGCTTCTTTCTAGTTTTTCTTGTTGTTGTGTGTTTCTTCAGTATTAATATCATGTTTATGGGATAGCCGGCTCTAACGTAGCATATGTTCCCATGTTTTTAATAAATAAATAACTAACTAAATTAGTAAATAAATAAATAAATAAATAAATGAATAAATAAATAAATAAATAAATAATAAGGAGCCAAGAAATAACGAAGCCAAGGAATGCACAGGGAACGTAAATGCAGTGCAACTATTACGAGAAAAATGGAAATTAACTTTCTTTATTTCTTTTTCGACACCTGGCGCTCTGCACATGGCAGCAAACCTGTTAAAGCACGCGCTAATTTCAGCACCCGCTGACCGTTCGTACGCGCCGTCGCGTCATTTCGTTTTCGGCCGTTGGATTGCAGCTCGTAAATATCCTATTTAGGGAGCCTTCATACACACACGCCTCCCGCGGGAGGCGTGTGTGTATGAAGGCTCCCTAATCCTACTTCATTTTTCACAAGGTCTCGTCGAAATGAAGCACATTTTTGGCGCGCGATGAAGGTGTCAGCAAAATCGCTTCTTCTTCACCACTGATCGACACGCTACTGGCAAACCTGCAAACTTTCGTCGTGCGGTCAGAAACGGGAAAAGCTCGGGCGCTAATGGGCGAGGAGGAGAGGATTGAAAAGGGTGGTGAGAGAGAGAGAGAGAAAATGAGAGAGAAATAGAGGGACAGTGCTGGCGTAATAATTAACTTGCACACGCGGTATAGAAGCTTCATATTGCGTGTAATAAAACAAGGACGAACAACGCTCAATTCCTGACTTCTGAAAAAAAAAAGAGAGAAGAAAGCAACATTCTGAAATCGAGAAACTAAGAATAAAGTAATAAAAGTATCACGTTAACGCCAGGTGGGGAAATCAAGCAGTGGGAAACAAGTCGGACGCTTAATTACTCATCGATTGCCGTGGCTGCAACACGAAAAAGCAGAAAGAGGCGGGTGACGCGGGAAGCAGCAATGACGGAGGGAAGGAAAGAAGAGTGGCGTCGTTTGAATCAAAGAATGCCGCTGAAAAGAGCTTCACAGTTGCAGCCGCAGTGTAGTCAAAACAAAAAAAAGACAAAAACGGTGTACATTCCACAACAGATGCCCCTACTCTCTCTACGGTAACCTATATATGCAGCGTTAGAACGAAACCACGCTTGAAGTAATTGATGCGCATCTGAAATGCGAGGTATTGACCTGCAGTACATTATAATAGAGATAAAAATAAGATAGAAATGGCGGCGAGATAAAGTTAAAGATAGAAATTTCGGATGTCCTATTTCTGATTGGGAGAAAGAAAGATAAAAAAAATAGCACACTAACATAAAAAGAAGCGTGTTTTAGTACAAGGTTAGCAACACAAGTGTCGCACGGACATTATCGTAAAGCCATTTCGTGCACGAGGCCTTTCAAGCAACCCAGAAAGATGAAATTGGTCTGTGGAGCCCAGGTGACAACAAAGCATTACCTCATTTCTGTAAAAGATGTTCTACCTTGCGTAAAATTACTTTAGATGCCGTATTCCGCCTGCTTAGATTAGGTTTAAATGTGCCACATTTACGTTCTCTGGGAGCTTTGTGCCTTAAATACAGTGACGGGGATCTTGCCGATGCTTTACAAGAGTTTAATAAAGGTTTATTTGGGCTATAGAGGGCTATCTAGCATGGCTCTTTCTTTACTCCTGATTTTCTAATTTTACAAATCGCGTTTTTTTGTGTGTGTGTTCAAATTCTTCGCTTCATTTTTAACAGCGGACATGCTCAAGGCGACCGTTAGTCCGTGCAGAGCAAACAGAAAACTATCATCATCATGAACAGGCACGTGCTTTCTTCGTCCTCTTCATCTTCTTCGCTCCCAGAACACGTGGGCCAATTTGTCCGGCGTGGGTTGCAATAGCTCTGATGGGCGAGAGAACCAGTAGAGAGAGAAAGAAAGACATCAAAAGAAAGAAAGAAAGAAAGAAAGAAAGAAAGAAAGAAAGAAAGAAAGAAAGAAAGAAAGAAAGAAAGAAAGAAAGGGAAGCAAGGCAGGAAAAGATAGAAAGACAGAGAGAGAAATAAACAGAGAGAAAGATATAGAAAGGAACAGACGCAAAGAAGATATAGAAAAAATAGAGAGCGAGACAGAAGGAGAAAGAAGGAGAGAAAGAAATAGAGAAATAGAGAGATGCAACGAGAAATAGCGAGGGAGAGAGAGAAATAAAGATAGAAAGAGCGAGAAAAAGGAAGAAATAGAGAAACACAGAAACAGAAATAAACCGACCAAAAAAAGAAGAGATAGAAAAAACAGAGAGGAAGACAAAAATAAAGAAAAACAAGGCAGGCCACCCAGCTCTGCACTTACACTAGTGCGAGGCTGCCTTATTTTTCTTTTTTTATCCTTATTTTCCTATTTCCCTGTTCTTAATATTTTCGAAATTTCTATTTCTTTCATATTTTTTTGTAACCGATAAAATATAACGTGTTATATTCTGAGGATTTTATTTTTAAAAACTACCCGGTTCTTGGCCAATCACCCAGTGTGGGTGTGTGCCACAGATACAAATATCTACCCTATACCCTACTCTACTTCACAGCCCCAGCCACGGGGCAGCTTCTCTCAAAAGTCCCAAGGCTGGTCGAGTGCCACCCAACGGCAAGGTCAGGAGCGCTAAAAACGATTCGGTAATTGCGTGTAAGGCGTCATTAATACGACGTCGAGTACAGCCGCACCGAGCGGGCTAACGAGCTTTACATGAATGTCTGCACCTGTCCGCACCTGCGCCTCTTTCTTTTGCACACCATCGGAAGGCACTTAGCGCTTGTTTTCAGTTGTGTTTTTTTTATTCTGCGACCGCCGTCCTCTATGCGCCCAAAATGGAACCAGGGATTTCGATGGAAAATCACCCGAGTGACCGCAGCGCCTCTCCGACCTGCGCGAGTACCACGCACTCGGAAACAGCATTCAGAAGACGGTGCTTAGAAACTAATTGGTCGTTTGCTTCGTGCGCAACACGGTGCTTTGAGCCGTTTTATGTTCCTGGCCTCTCAAATTCTTCCGCTTATGCGTTTCTGTTACTTTACGATATATTGTAAAAGTGTGCGCAGAGGATTATGATTTGTTTCTGCCAAGCTGTAACTATGTCCTTTTGGTTATTATTATTTAATTTTCAAATTTGGCCCGTCGTATCGGATCGTACTCGGACTCGAATTTTTTCACTTGCATTGTATTTTTCTGTTTTGTTTTGTTGATTGTCGGAGCACGAAAATATTACTAAAGGAGTAGCGGCAAACTTGGACCTTGCTGGTGGAACTTCGCCGATTTCTACACTGCCGTGCTTTCAGGACATGGAAAGTTTGTCGCATCACGATTGATTTATTTAACGGCAACAAAGGCAGCGACATGGCAATGATGACAACTACAACAAAAAAGAAACTACTGTGATCAGAACTAACAGCTCCAACAATGGCAACTGTTCTCGCGTTCAGACTACTCTGATACGGAAACGAAGTCAGCTTTTTACTCAGTGCCAGGAAGTAAATGTTTAGCTCGCTTTGCGAGACATTAAAATGGGTCGCCGAAGCAAGTGAATGCAAAAATTGGAATAGCCTGGCCGGCTGAAGGGCGACAGCAGTACTCGTAATTCTGCGTAAATGCTTTTAGAGAGAATATTTTGCGGGGATATGGGAAAATATCATTGCCGGCAACAACAACAAAAAGAAAAGAGAAAAATAAGAAAAATAAGAAGAAAAAAGAAGCGCAGCGTTTGCATTCCGCAACGTTGTGGTGTTCGCACAGGTTTCAATAAACATAGTCCTTTCCTCAGCTATGGAAGCAGCTCTTCTATTCGCACTGTACACGTTATGTGTTCGGAATCACGTGTTCAATCATTGATGGGTCGTAAGGAAGAGAGACGCTGCATAGATAACAGGGTGAGGAGTGAGGCGGGAGGAACGTCATAGAAAGCCGTATTTATTTCCGGGTTCCCTTGTGGGTGAAATGCAAGGCCGGATGGTATCACTAATGGTGGGCAGCCGAGACCCCGCGAATCCCCTAGATACCGAGGAGGTCGCCTTCCTGAAGCTAATCGTAATGGACGTGAGTTGGGCCGTATCGTAATTGGCGTGGACATCCCGACGGCAGTCAGGGCGTTGCACGAACTATCGCGCTGTCAGAATGCGAGCAGCCTCTTCGTAACAAAGCACTGCGTCTGAGCCTGACACTGGTGCATACGGAGTGTGTATTCAATGTTGAGTTTAGCGGTTAACCGGTAGCGTGAATCAAAAGATAGATAGATAGATAGATAGATAGATAGATAGATAGATAGATAGATAGATAGATAGATAGATAGATAGATAGATAGATAGATAGATAGATAGATAGATAGATAGATAGATAGATAGATAGATAGATAGATAGATAGATAGATAGATAGATAGATAGATAGATAGATAGATAGATAGATAGATAGATAGATAGATAGATTAGAAAGAAAGGGGGAGAGTGCGCGGACGACTCATAATTACGTTTTTCATCAGTATAACATCAGTAGTGAAACATTTGGATACTGAACTTTACATATGCAGTTGAATAATGAAACTTGCCCAGCTCTGTCAGTGGCTTTTGATGATTTGAGTTTTTTGGAACATGCTATAGACGTGCATCACAATAAATCTGACGTGTCTCTTTGATGCACTAGTAATTTTTAAATCTTTAGGCCCACCTCTTTCGTTCTTATTCTAATTTTGTTGCATTCCCTATTAAACCCTCATTAGAAGGTTGACAGTATTCAATAAATAACTAAAATAAATAAAATAATAACTATTGTTGCTCAACGGATTACTGAGGTTGGGTACTGGTGTCTCCGTAAGCGAGTATCCAGTCTCTTCTCTATGACCATTGAAGACAGTCGTCCACCGTGCATCGTGGCACCGGAAAACCAGAAAACTCGTTGCTATCGTTAGCCTTGCCGCGCCACTATGTCGTTAGTCCAGGCGTAGTCCTCTCATAGAAAGGAATCCTAGTTACACCGGTGTCGTACGTTTCCGATCCGTCTTATCCAGGCGTTCAGCGACCGTAAAAAGAGAGGTACAATTATCCGTTTGTTGAGAAGGAAGTGGCCTTCGGGGATGCGTTCGTTAGCCTTGTGCTCATGAGTTTTTGGACTACATTATAGGCTTCTCACCGGTTAGGTTTTACCGGCCCATTGTGAAAGTTTGATCCGCTTTTTTTTTTTTTTACACAGAGATCTTTCTTTGCAATTGAGAATATCACATATCACACCTGCGTCACTCAGATTTCTTCAATGCGGGGATAACTTTTGCTCATGCAATTGACAATTTTATGACCAGAAAAATGCATTAGGTAAATTATTCGTAAGTACTAGCCGAGGTATCAGTATAAACTATCGCTTCACATCCTGCGCGTTGTTGAACGTGGCGCGGCTGTTATAAAAATAAAGCACCCGGAACAGTCCGCAGTGTGATGGAACAAACCCGAAAAAGGAAGGAATATTTGCAATCTGAGTTATACTTACTCCTGCGGTAGAATTTGTGATCCTGTTCGCATGAAGCAATTCCCGAGCCGTTAATAAATATTTTATTGCAGCGGCAAGCCTGTAGATAAAACTGCATTTCTGTATCCATTGCATATGAAGCGTGAAAGTTTATTTAGAACACGATTGGTCGCCGACCTTGCAAACGTAAAACAAAAAGAAACAGTATTGCCTTTTTGGAAATGATATCAGAAGCTTGAAGCATGCAGGGAGGCAATGGTATACTCAGAAAAGCCAACCGACTCTTTGTAGGTCCGGTAAAAAAGAAACTGAAAACATGAACATCCGGAGCGGTAGGCTAACAAAAATAGGGACACCAGGTCGTAAAAAAACACTCGAGCCATACAAGCGGTGAAGCCAAATTGCAGTCCAATGCATGCTCGTGAATTAAATGTTTTAACATTTATTTCTCTATTTCTGCCGTTCTCGCTTTACGTTAGCCTTGTCCGTATATTCGTAGCATCGAAGCTAGCAGCGGCCCCTGCAATGCCAAGCTAAATAAACGGCTTCACGTTTGCAATGCTTGGTGCTGTCGTCTAGACAGCTTAGATCCATTGACGTTTGTATTCAAGCGCACCCTCCTTCATTGAAGTATTTCGAATGATATTTTGTGTTTTCGCTTGCTGCCGTTTTTGTTTTCTGATACGCCTCACAAAAATTGGCTGGCGCACAAAGAACATGGATGCTGGCCCGGACGCTATATAGCATTGCCATAAAAAGCCGAGGTAGGAAAGCAGGACGCTGCTTTAGGACTGCTTTGTCACGGCCTCGTTTCGAAGTATTTGCCCAGTTCGTACGTGCAGGCTTCTTCTGGAACCTAGGGATAAACAAGGAAATGGCCCCTCCATAAAAAGTTCCGAGGCCATGGAGCGTTTTCTCAATACATTGCCTATCCGTTGGATCAACTTAAAACGAAGCGCACTGAGCTGAAAGCGGAGCTTGTTTCTTCTCGACAATCACGCCGCGAACGAAGAAAATAATACAGAAACGGCAGTTCCTGTCTCTGTATAGTCTAATGTAAATGCAATGTTTACGGTTGTGCCTACAAAAATCATGAGTTAAACTTCTTTCATTCACGTTCGTTAAGGTTTTCAACATGGTCACGAAACACAGCAAACTTGGCATTTCGTTATCTTTTTTTATTTAACAGAAAAGTCGCCGAATATTTTGATAAAAGCACTCTATTCACCGCGGCACGTAGGTATTAGTCACAACTTGCAAGCAGCTGGCAGTTGTTTGAAAGTCTTCTGTGCAGAGCCGACGAGCTAAGTTGCAAGGCCTTGTGGCCGGTGTAGCTGGCATCACAGATGTGGCCTATGCTCAGCGCAAATAAACTTTTCAGAGACGGCAAAACCGGATGCGAAATAAAAACTGAGACACAGGGACGGCACACATACACTCAGAGTGGCTGGTAATGTGATTGGCTTTTCTACGAATTGAAATTTTCTGAGAAGAGAAATTACTTCATGAACAAGTTGGTTGGTTGGTGGGGGACTTAAATTCCCAAAACGACTCAGGCTATGAGAGACGCCGTAGTGAAGGCTGTGGATAATTTCAACCACATGGGCTTCCTTAAAGGGCATACAAACGCACAGTGCACTGCTCTCTAGCATTTCGTTTCAATCTAAACGCGACCGCCGCGGCCGGGATCGAACCTGAGTCTTCCGGATAGCAGCTGAACACCGTAGCCACTGGGCCACCGCGGTGGCATCATTCATGAAGACATTTATCGAATTTCGTATGTTGTGTTCCGATAAAAAGTAATTGAAACATTTTACAGATTACTTGTCCAAGAATTGGGTTAATTATCTTATGGATCTTAGTTTTACCTGTACCTGCCCACTGTACACGAGGGTAAGAGTCTATAAACGTAAGGCTTGAAACCGCAACATAATAATGATGCGTATACTGCCTTTGAAACGGAAACATCCCCTTTGAAATTGGGCAGAGGAAAACGGCGATTTAATCTCTTTGAGGTAATCGGGTTTAACTACATCTATTTCAACCTAACATGCAAAATTATCGAGCCTAATAGAATGTCTATATCCATGTATATTGTAAAACTACCTATGTTTGCAACGATGCAGACTTCATGTATTTCGTCGTCGCTTTTTCCCTCCGCGACAAGCTATATATATCTTTCTTCTTATTCGACCGCTGTGCAACTTCACATTTTTAACACCCGAACACCTTGAATATCACGCAAGCAGAAACTAAATAGTCTTTAAAAGGGCCTGCGGTCGATTCTGTTGGTACGCTTCTATTACTGTAAACCACATGCAAAAACAACGAGCCAGGGCAGCGCTTGGTCCTGTCTCTCGCTCCTGTCTTGCCGTTTTTGCGCACTGTTTCCCGCACTGAAACTAAAAATAATGGCTAGCTCGTTTCCTTCCTTCGCAGCTTAATTCGCGTCCTTTTTCTGGCTTGCTTCGGCGCACGCGTCTGAGCTGCAGAGGACAGCCCGATAACTCGGGATGAATGACTGCGCTCTTAGCGAGATCATAAATAAAAAGGGACGGCGAGTGCTTTTATGTCATTCCCTCATCGTGGGCCTGATCGATCACGCTCGCGCATTTTGTCTTCGCCGACAACGATATCGCTGTGTGCGGCCGCGGGAGCTTAGCGGTGAAGTCTGTGACGGCGTAATCACTTGTAACGTCCCCCTAATCTCAGCCCGTGCAACATCTAGGAGTGTCGCTCGTGGGTCAGGACTGGATGCCATTATCATATATCGTAAAGAAGAGATAGAGAGAGACAGAGCTTGCCAAGGTTGAAGACTGGGCGCGTTGATAAAGCATACTTGAAATTAGATAGCGCAACCATTCCACGGGACACTCAGAAAAGATACACACACGCGACAGAACGCTTAGGCTTCGTTAACGCACTGCTGTCCCATGCAATTGCTGCGCTATCCAAGTTCAAAGAGACAGAGGCTGCTATTATGGACATTGTCGAATCACGCCGAGTTGTCAGATTCCGGCATTGGTCAACTATGGTTGGCCCAGAGAGCTGCTACAGCCCCTCTGATTGGCTTAAATCGCCGCCATTACGGTATATGACAATATGGTGGAATTTTGACGGGGTTCAGAATAGCACCCAGTGAGAGACACTCCGTGTTTAAGTTTTCGCTTAATAATTTAGAGCTTAGCATTTCCAATTCGACTCTGTACTTCCGACGAATAGTATTCTTTGTCGCTCCCTCTTGATTGGTCGCTGCTGTCGGCGTTCAAGGCGACGTAGCGTCAAAGAAAAGTTGAGCTCGTGAGCGCAGCTCAAAGGCGCATTCCGCTGTGCTAGGCGCCAATGCTGAAGAATAGCTAACGAAATATGTCTACAAACAGGTTCAAGAAATCACATCGATAATACTGTTTACCTGAATCTGATGTTGCCTTGCACGCCGAATCCCAAAGAGCATCGACGTCTTGTCTGCTCTCCTCTTAACTCTTTCGAACCAACAGCCTCCCCCTGAACGTCCCATACTTTTCCCTATACTCCCATTCCCTACCTTGTTTCTACTATTTCGAGCTCGGAAACTTTATCCCCACGACAGTAGCTTCCGCTTAGAGTTCAAAAGGTGAACTTCTTGTAAAGGGCAGCATTCTCCGAGCAAAAAGTTTTTTAACTGACTCACGGTACCTAGCGAGCTGTCTTTCCCCGCTGACAAATTAGAGGGCAGAACCGACAGGCACTGTGCTCGAACAACCCTGCCGCTTGGCCGTCTTTTTGAGCCTTCCACCGCCAGCCGCTCTTATGTTTTATTGCGCTTGCTGTCTGAACCGTGCAGCTGAGACTTCTTTCTTTCTTTCTTTCTTTCTTTCTTTCTTTCTTTCTTTCTTTCTTTCTTTCTTTCTTTCTTTCTTTCTTTCTTTCTTTCTTTCTTTCTTTCTTTCTTTCTTTCTTTCTTTCTTTCTTTCTTTCTTTCTTTCTTTCTTTTTCTCCACCTGCATCTTACTTCCTTCATTTGTCCTTTATTGTGTTCCTTATTCAATCTTAGCGCCAGTTGTTCTCCACTTCCTGTGCGCTTTCTCACTTCCGCTCGGTTGACCTCTCGCAAGGTGACGCTAATTCTCGTGCCCGAGAAACAAGAGAGAGGGGGAGAGCGAAAAATACATAAAAATAAAAATAGAAATAAAAGAAATGTTAGTGCGCAGTGCTAAGGAGCCGGCTTCGCCCCGCCTAGCGACTGCACCGCGTCACCATTAACTTAACCAGGAAGGCGCGCAACGAGGATTAGTGCGCTGTGTGCAGGGGCACGGAAGAGCTTTATCTTGTCGCCTGGTCGCTTGGCACCGGCTCGGAAGCATGGTGCTTTTGTTTGCCGAGAGGGGCACACGTTTACGTCTACGAGCCGGTGAGCCCGCATAAGTACGACTTTGCTCTTTGCAGAATTCTATCTCGGGTTCGGCGCCTGCAATGAGAAATTCTTGTCGGTAAAGCAACGAAAAGAAAAAAAAGAGAACTGTTAGCTAAAGAACGTACTCCTCTAAGGTCCGACAATTCTAGCTGGTTGGTAGGGTAGCACGGCCTGAAATATAAGCGCTGTAAACGAGACACGCGATCTGAAAACACGTTAAGTGCTGTCTACGTATGTTTTAACTTAGCACAAGGTTGTTCCGAGTTTTGCATTGTTCTCTTCAGATATCAGTTTCAAAAGTTACGGTAATAAGTATCCGCGATTGAGTGCCTGAAGTACTGGTTTGCCCTTTCTTTTTGTAGTCGATTCCGATGGTTTTGTAGCACGGTATATAAGGAGCAGTGGTCGTAGTTCGTTTTATTTTTGTTTTTACAGCAGAGGAAAAGTAGAAATTGCTCATCGAGGGACAATACAATACTCGGTAGATGCCCTCCTGTGCAATTTTTATCTTCTTATTGGCTAGTTACAGACGGAGGGTTAGGAGGATAGCACAAGAAAGGGGAGAAAATACAGCGTCGCTGAGTGCCTCGTCAGGGAAAGAAGCAAGGAAACAACGATTACCACGCAGTCTTTCGAAACTGCAGCGATGTAAAAGCTTTTCTCGGTAGCACTTTGTTAAAGATGTCGTCACGTCCACTGAGCAAGATTTTTTGGCGTTCATTTGCCAATATCAGTGTTCATTCTCCTGGATCTGTTACTGCTGTTGGTTCATTAAAACGTTCGTATCTCCTGTTAAGTGGCCGATGCTCCTCGTCAATAAGCATTCCTTGATTCCTTTTCTTTGTGCCAGTTCTTGTTAGGAGTATCATCCCGAGCAATTTGAAAGAATAGGAGCTCTTGGGGTACTTTTTGCGTGCTTGTTACACAAAGTTAAAAAAGATAAAGAATACCGCGACGATAGTGTAGTAGAGTTTAAAAAAAGAAAAAAAAATATTCAATTTTTTTAGCTTAGCAGCTGCGGGGCAGATTTGTTCATATAAAAAGATGAAAATAAAAAAAATAATAAAGAAAGCTAAACGGTAAATATAAATGTGGAGTGTGTGCCATGAACTCACGTATCACATGAGAGCGACAAAATAACACAGCCCGCCGAGCAAAGCTTCCGATTCCAGGAAATTCAGGAGTTCGCATTGAACAGCAGCGCACTTATTTACATTGTCTCAGGGGATCAAAATTGTTTTGTGATCAAAGTGTTGTCGTTCCTGAGCTCGACGTACTTCTAGCTCTCCTACAGCACACGCGATTGGTCTGCTTTAGTGAGACGCTCAGTACACAATGAGAAAGGAAGGGTCCCCATTTCGTGCATGTGTGCAAGCACCGTCGCTGCATAATCACTTAATTAGCACAGATCAGGCGTATGAAACTTCTTGTAACCGATGCAGGTTTTCCTGTTGAGATTGCCGGTGTGGGAGGTGCAGAATGGCCGCGAACAGGATCTCTCGAAACTTTTTGGATACAGAGAACTTTATTGGAACGTGTCCTGAGAAACGATGCCTTAGGGCAGCGTCGCGGGCCGCTCCCACGTGTAGATGGGTAGGCCAAGCCTGACTGCCGCGTTGTGGGCTTTCTGGACAGCCTAAAGTTGCTTCAGTTTTGGTTCTGGACGGCCGAGCCCGGAACTTTATATCTTGCTTGGTGATGCCACACAGAAAGCTGTGCAGATCACAGGCGTCGACAGTACGAATGCTCCATACCAAATCTTATCCCAGTCTGGTCCTCCTTAATATCATCACTTCAGCTCTTTTTGCCCAGATTGCGGGCTAACAAGCGACTTCTGTGATATGTCATATGCTCTGGAGGTTACCCTTGTTACAGGGATCCTTTTGGAAAAAAAGTATTTGTTGCGCTTATTCTCGCCTAAAGATGTGTTGCCCGTACAGTGGAACCTAAATAATTCTAGCCAAAATTCCAGGCAATATAAAACGATATTGTCCATGCACAACATGGTTAGACGTTACTCATAAGCCACAAGGAGGCACCTTGGTCAGCATCAAGAACGTCTATTAAGAAAAAGATCACCGACGATTATGATACTGCCTAGTGCGAATTCTTAGCGCAGCTGTTTAGGTGTTTCGATTTTGCGATAAGCTGAGGCGCGGCTGCCTCGCTAACCGGGAGACCGCGGAAGGCAGCGCGTGGGCGCTTAACAGCCGCCGCAGACAGGCCTCCGCTCATGCAGAGCTTTATTTCCATATATGGTATCGGTGGACGCCCTCACCGCATACTTTAGTGACGACATCATCGGCGACCGCATGACGGCGCGCACTACTGTGGCGCCGCGGAACCTGTTGTCTCGCCCCTGTCGTTCCCTCATCCTCGCGCTCTCCTCACTATCGCCATCTATCATCCTTCGCTGCGCTCCGCGTTCGCTCTCTTTCGTCCACGTTCGCTCGGCCGGTTATGACACGCCGACGCCGCTCAACGCAGGAACGGGCACCTAAGAGCTGCGCTCTCAAACTAGTTTATTATGGGCGAACTTGTCTTCGGAAAACCAAATGCAAAATCTGAGAGTTCGCAAGAGCGTTCCACACACAAAGTGTCCCTTCGACCAACGCACACCTTCTTTTTCTCCATTCCCACGCATTTAGTCAACCCACTCTCTCGTGTCCGTGCGCGAGAGGCATTCGTTGCGCTGTCACAAGAAGTGCGAGCAGGCACGAGGCATTGCAGACGCTAACACAGCGGCTCACTGCGCTCCGCCGCTCTCTTTCGTCCTCGTTCGCACTAACGGTTACACCGACGACGGCGACACCGCTGAACGCACGGACGGGCGCTGAAGAGTTGCCCTCTAATATTTCTCTGACGTTCTTATATACCGGACACGTTACGAGGACTTAACAGTCAATCAACCATACTTCACAACAAAACAAGTTTCGCAAACACTAAAATGGTTTCTCCGTCTATATATACTATGTACATATAAAGGACTGAAATCACTTGGAACAATGACTAAAACAAAAAATCACAGAGTCGCGTATGCATTCACCCAAGACGACGCGAAGGCTAAAGCCACCCTCTTTTTCTTCTCAGTCCATGTATTGATGATGTCATGAGATGACGTCACAAATTCTGGCGACCTGTGATGTCATGATGATGTCATGTAGTGAAGTCATCACATGATGATGATTTCTTGCATCACTCCTGTTGACGCCGCCGACGGGGGACGCCGACGCGGGACGCCGGTAAATATTCGCGTTTGATAAGGCATCTAAGGCTTTCGCCTTAAAGGGACCCTCTAACACTTTTCCTGACCTCATTGTTTTACAGTTTTTACTTTCGGGTTGCGTAGACTGGAGGCTGAAGAGATTAGTGCAGCAAGAACGGCAGTGGTAGGGGCACGGAGTCCGAAGTTATTCAGCCTAGAACACTGAAAATACAATAAAATGGAGGCCTACCCTCAACTCGATTTTCGCGGAGTCACCTGACCACGTTTCACTCACCCTGTGACGTCTGATGGCGCCCCAATGAAATGAACTGAAAGACCCTACGTACGGGAAGCTTGCATACAATGTTGGCCGTTCTTTCCAACGTATTGATGACGCCGTTGCGATAGTAACAAACAATGTGGTGCATTAAGAGTGAACTGCGCGTGCGAAACGAGGCAGATCGTGAACGCCTCTACATTTTTTCTAGTTTTAGTCGTGTTTCTTGTTGCGACGGCGTCTATATCAACGCTCTTACATTTTTTTCCCTTCAGTTTCTACAAACAACGGCGCCTGGAGCGTCCCGAGCGCGTTTCCCTCCAGCGCCGTGGCGCTCGGCGCATTCTTTGCCGGGCGCTGCAGTTTTAAAGCTGAAATGTCTAAGATCGTCTGTCTAGTTGGTGTTCAGCGAAAAAAGCATGCTCAAGAAGAACTAAACCCAATAATAACCCCTTTTGTGATGCAACGCCGCTATTACTTCTAACGTTACATTTATCCAATCATAGGCCAGCGCTCATCTTCGTCATTTGCGCCCGCAATAGTTCTGGCGAGCGCCACTACGCGTTGATGCGGTCAGCAGCGATGTAGGCGCTTCAAAAAAAGTGTTGGAGGGCCCCTTTAATAACTAAAACACGACTAGCATTCATCCTGCCGCTTTGTATGTTTCTTACTCGTGGTTTTTCTTGTTTCTTTACCGCTCGTCAGCACGATATATGATGGAATGATGTGCCAACTTGTTTTTATGAACTTAAAACACGTCTTTCAGATAAAAACAAAACAAAAATTACACCATTTCCCGCTAAAGGGGACCATGAGGCGATGCGAAGCCGGAGCACTTGCACGATCGCGTTCCGGTGGCGTTCTTTGGGCATGCTACCGACCTCGCGTCGTGGAACGCGAAGAGGAACGCTACGCGCGTCTTCCCTCTGGCCTGGCTGTTAATTTTCACAGGGCGAGCGGGCAACGCGGCCGGCAGGCTTGCGAGAGGTGGGCAGCATAGGAGAGGAGAGGAGAGTGATGGGGAGGGGACGCGCATGCATGCGCTGGTGCTCATCGCGGCGTTGCGCAGGAGAGAATTTCGGCATGTCTAGCCACTGACCTCCATTAAAAAGGCTGGACGGCGCATCCTCGCTCTGCGAGGCGGGCGCTTGTGAAGCCACCGGAAGGTGCCCTGTTTGTCCCGGAAGCCGGCGTCTTCTGTGCGTCTCAGTCGCGCAATTCAAGTATTCTCGGGTGGCAGCTGTTGTTATGATCGTTTTTATTTTTTATTTTTTCAAACTCTGCGATTACGCCTCACTTTAGACGCCGACGAACGCTACACGAAAGATGACAGACGCCGTGCCGACACCGTCCGAATACGGCGGAGTGCTGCAACGTACAAAATGCGTAAAAAGTAATGCAACTTTGAGGTACTTGCGCGTGAAATGTTTTCCCTGACGACTTTTCCGGTCGATTCGTACAGTTTACTGCGCTACAAGCAGGTATTTCTTTAAAAAAAAGAAGAGAAAAGCTCTTTTCCGGGACAAAAACGGCGGCTTCCGGTGGCTTCACGCCCGCGTGCTCGATGCGCCATCCAGCTCCTCCTAGTGGAGATCAGTGTGTCTAGCCCGCGTTTCAGAGGAAGAGTGGAAAGGGGGAGGGGAGAGGGAAAGTGGAGAGGGGGGAGAGGAATAAGGAGAGAGGGGAAAAGTGGAGAGAGTGAGGGAGAGGGAAGGTGGAGAGGAGGAGGGGAAGGGTGAGTGGAGAGGGTATGCGCATGCGCAGTAAGGGTGGTCACGCCGCACACCACCACCACCGGATTGAACTCCGCCATAAGATACTTCCCATCTAAAAACTACAAAGAGACACAGATAACGTCCGCGTTTCTTTCTGCACGTAACACCACGAAGACGCGTTTAAAGATGCCTCAAGTAGCGCACACCCTCTGCATCACATTCCCAAGCGCAAAGCATTCTCTGTCCTTCTTTAGACTAGCGTCCTGCTTTTAATTCTATTGCATTATTATGTGAGAGATTTCGTTGTTATCCAGTACACTCTGTAGAAATGTCCCTTCTCGTGGTAGATGTCGTCCTCCGAGGTGGAAACGTAAACACCTGTGTACTGTCCGCACCATCTGCAGAAATAATATCAGCGTAGGTGTTGTCAGCGCACGACTTGCCGTGGAGATATTGCTGCAGGCTTTCATAACAGGACTTTATAAATAGCATTCCAGTTCCAATAAAGGCATCCTCCTGCCCATACCAACGTCTCCCCGTTTTCATGTCATCGCAAAAGTCTGAGAAAAGCCTCGAAAGTATCCAAAGGCGTCGCCCTGCTCTGCAATAACGGAGCAGTTATTGCTTTCGGGTTCTTCGAAGCTCTTTTATAACATCGCATTGTGAAGTGGTATGGTGTGCCGTGACGGAGGCAGTTCTTCATTCCAGTAGTCTCTGACATCCTTTCGCAACACGTGAGCACCTACGCGATGCGCTGTAGTGTACGATACGATTGCGTGTCTGCGCAGTTTTACATACGTCTGTGGATGCTTTGCTCAACGACGCGTCATTTGTTCACTGCAAGGAACTTGAACTCGGGATATGGGCTACCAACACTTCGAGGGGTAACTAAGCATAAAATAAGTATTTTGATCGTATTTCATTCAAGGGGCAGAAAACTGGAATGCATTTGAATGCACTGGGGCCGAATTTGATCTCGTCTTTTTCCATAACGCTAATTGTCATTGACACGTTTGTGGCGGGGGGGGGGGGGGGTCGGAAGTGGGGTGCGCGTGTGTGTGCGCGTGAGTGCGTGTGTGTGCGTGTGCGTACGTTCTGGCGTTGTTGAAATGCATACAAGATGCCGGATATTGTGGTTTACCTTGTTTTTCTTTTCCCTCTCTTTCCTTTTTCATTTGCCGAACTCATGCATGGTCAGCAGCAACCTGCAGTTATGGTGTGGTGGACTATAAGTGGAAAATATCGTGTGGCGTATGCGACTATGCAACGCCGAGCGCTAAATCTGCAGCTGTTTATAGTTTCTATGCCCCGTGGAATCCGAGAGAATGGATCGCCTTATAAATAATTTAGCCCTAGCGTGACCTCGTGGCATAATTGGTGCGGTTTCACCGCGTGAATGTCGAATAGGCGATGTAATGATAACCGCTGCAATGTGTCTAACGCTTCGTGCAACAACGGCATAGTTCCAACATAAGCCACGGTTTTCATTCTGTTTTGTTTTTAGCCGAGGTAACGCAGTGGCACAAATTCGGTGCGAACGCGCTAATGGCTTGAGAAGATACACTCAAGAAAGAGAAAATAGACAACCACCCGTTTGTAGCACGAAGCCACAAGGAAATCCATACGGATTTCTCAGAAATAAGGCCTCTTAGTTGCCGAAAAATTCGTCCTGGTCCGGGGATCGAACCCGGGACCAACGCCTATCCGGGGCGGTCGCTCTACCAATTGAGCTAACCAGGAAGCTTCCTGGTTAGCTCAATTGGTAGAGCGACCGCCCCGGATAGGCGTTGGTCCCGGGTTCGATCCCCGGACCAGGACGAATTTTTCGGCAACTAAGAGGCCTTATTTCTGAGAAATCCGTATGGATTTCCTTGTGGCTTTGTGCTACAAACGGGTGGTTGTCTATTTTCCCTTTCTTAACCCTTCCGCCACCTTGCGGGTTTCCGCAGAACTGATTTGCAGAAGATACACTCAGTGAAGTGGTCAATAGAAATGGGGAGTCTTCACTGCAGCAGTCACAAGCGGATGCAGCATTCGTTGCTTGGTCAAAAACTTGGAGGACGCTTAGACTTCGTTTTTACAGTGGAATGCTAAAGCTTTGTCGGACATACAAATCACGAGCACAACACCTGCACCGTCAATAGAGAGAGAGAGAAAAAAAAGGTATTATTTGAGAACATAGGAATTAACAGCGCCATGGCTGAGGGCACAGAATACCTAACCAGGTGGTGGGTATGAATCAGCCCTATCAGTACTGTGGCTCTTGTTTGGCTCGATTCCGGCCCGAACCCTCATTGTTTATTCCTTCCGTCCTTCAGGATTTCTCGCTCACGGACAACGACGCCGACAACGCATTTTTTGCAAAAGGGTTTTTTTTAACGCTATCGCCTTAATAGAAGTCTCAGTCTTGCGGATCCCTGCTCTGCACTTTGGTTAAAGCCTTTCACCTTCTCTCTCTAATATTATTAATTTCCTCTAGGTCGCTCCCTCAGGCACTGAGCTGTGCTTAATAATGATCTGCAGGAAATGGTGCCAGTTTTGTTTTCCCAATCATAACATCCTCAAGGAAAAGAACAGGAAACTACTGTTGCCTACGTGCTTTCTACATTACAAGTAAACAAGAACAACAGTGAAGACGAACGGAGCCAGAAGGCAGGAGAGATAAAAAGAAATGCGACCGTGCGGGACGCAGAGGAGAGAGGCTGTTATTATTCGCCATCTATACAGTGCCGCATCCGAACGTATACACCTGTATAGAAATAGAAGGGAGCATCGGGAAGACGCTCAGGATGCCTCCTAGCGGTGGAACTACCCGGCGTGCGCGGCCTACCTGCCATCAGCAATGCCGTCGCGCTTTCAGGTGTGCACTGGCGCGAGGTCAAAGGACACGCAGGCACTCAACCAGCGCGCTACCCCAACCATCTTTTTACATTCGTTTTCCTTTCGTTCCGCCAGACACCCGGGGGACACACACCTACGTGGTAAGGCACAAAGGTCTCGTCTACACGACCGGCGAAAGTCGGCAGCGAGGAAGAAACAAAACAAAGTGTAAATAAAATAATAAAGAAGGAGGGTAGAAATTGAGAGAAGTACATGGTCGAGGCAAATGTGCTTTCGAGGGAAGCGACAAGGAAAGTACAACATTAGAGGGAACAAGGCCGTTCAAGGAGGTGTAATAAAGATGAAGAAAAAAACAAAAGATATGGTGAGAAGAGATGGCACACACATTCGGCTCTCCTTCGATCGGTCGAAGCAGGCATCGACCGGGTGCGTTAACTGGAACGCCAGACTGCCACGCTTCATACTTCACCTCCCTGCTCACTTTAAGTTTTTTTTGTTTCTTTTTTTTTTCATTGGTCTCCGCAAATACCGTAGTCTCCAGGCTAAAGGCAGCATTCGGTGCGTAGTCCAAACGAGAGAATTTGGGGGTCAAATGGAGATATGTTTGTATAGATTTCCTGGTCCAAATATGGCTTTCTTCAAGAGTTCTAATATAGAATCTTAATGTGTTAATGTGAGTTAGTGTGGTATCGATTTCTACAGCTGAATTTAATAGCATGGGTGCGATCACCGGCCGAGTTGCTCCGTTCACACGCAGACAAAATGTCAAAAAAATCAAAGATTTCTTTTTTCCCGCTGGAACTAATCCATTGTCAGTTGCTACTGTACCAATAGCGGCCGCGTTTTCCGGCTTTGGGATTGTCTAAATAAGTAAATTATCACTCAATGAATTTGTGCAAATTTACGCTGGCGTAAAGTCCAATAGCATATTGATTTGACCATTAGTCGTAGCAACACATATTCACAGTAACAGAGAGCTGAGCTAGTCGGTAAGTATTCATTCTAAAAAGACAGGGCGTCCAAACACGGACACAAGAAAGAGGTCAGGACACCACAAACGCCGCACCACAAACACCGCATTCAATAAGTGATGCTTTCTCGGCGTTTGTGGTGTCCTGACTTCTTTCTTGTGTCCGTGTTTGCACGCCCTGTCTTTTTAGAATGACATATTTACAGACATTCATGGTTGACGAGAGCCGCTGCTTAAGAGACATGTCTTTGTCCTTTGCAAGATTAATGTGGGACGATGAATGTATTTTGAATGATAAATTAGCGAGCAGTGCGATTCTCATTCACGTACTGAGCCACTAGTAGAAACAATAATTTCCACTCGGAGAATACAATAAAGTTGTCTCCAATACGTAAAAGCGAAAATTTTATGCCGTAAAGCTGTCGGGTTGCCGCGACGGGAACGTTTTAGTGTCGTCACGGGTTGAACTTCATATGAAGAGTAGGTAAATAGCTGAATAAACATGATAGAAACTGATCTCGTTAGGACAGGATTGACAGCATACGCCTAAGCATGCGAAAGAGTGTTCTCGCTAGCAGAAAATTTACCAGTGTTTATACTGTTATGTAGCAATCACTTAAAGATGGTTATTTTATGCTACCTGTTTTTGTAACATCATAACGCTGAATTACGTGCCTTATAAGGGCATTGACTTAATGCAGCCCCGTATAAATTAACTACATAAATAAAATAAGTAAAGGAATGTATGAAGCACTAAAGAAGGCTGAAAAATAATGCAAAACACCAAGAAAGCAAGTCCCTAGATCAGACACCCACAAAAGAGAAAAAGGCAGTCAGATTACAGAAGAACAAAGACATGTTGAAGCTATGTAAAACATAGACAAAACTAAAAATGCACGTTAACTACCACTCACACAAAAGATATCAGTTCGCTGTTACATTCCCTATGCGATCAGTATGCACCTGCCATTCTCCATGCAATTTAACGCGCACTCGATGTAAATTCTGTAACCAGCCGGGTACCCACAGACACGTAGTTGGTGGTTGTGTCAGTAACCAAGACCTATTATACCCCTTTTTACTTGAGTCGTGCGAGATACTGTTGCCTAGCTCCCTACCACAAATACCGTCTTGTCGCGTGCCCTACCACGTGCCGTCTTGTCGCGCCAAGACGGCACGTGGTGACCTCAAATAAGAATCGACCACGCACATTGAAATGTTCACTACATTCGTTTTGCCTCTCTCTCTCTTTCTCTACATGGTCTACCTAACATTGAGAGCTTCAGCATTGGTGCACGCCGCATCTTCTATCGAAGCTCGTCACGAGCTACATATTTCAGCGGCGGCGGCGTCGTATGCTAAAAACCCTGTGCCGGCGAGTGTACAGAAATGCGGCCTTCGTAGGTGCGGCTGTCATATGCGTATTTGTACGCGCCGTATTCAATGACTGATGCTTTCTCGATGGTGGGATTGTCGGTGATCGGCCGTTCCTGTTATGGCAATCTGATCATTTATCGAGGTCGCGTGTCATTTCACGTTGTAGCATTTCACTGCTTCCCGGATATGAACGCCTGACCGTCATTGTTGCCTGTAGCAAATGAAGCGTTGCGCAGCTAAGCACGTGGATGAAGGTCCAATTCCCGGCATACAGGAAGGAAATAGTTCGGAGGCAGCATTGCGCAATGCTAGAGAAACAAAGAAAAGTAGCTCGTCAGGCACGCTCACGCCAAGCTTCACTTGCTCCCATTTTCCCGACAGGCCAAGCGCTCCTGAAGTTCTTCCCCTCATTTTCCCCCTTACTGCCGTCACGGACTGTATTCTGGAAAGTACGGTAGTCGTGTGGCGGCTGTGGCGGTGGGGCCATCATCCGGTCTGTTGCCACGCCGTCTGGCGCCCACACTTTGATGGTCGTTGCTGTGCGGCGCTGATGAGAGCGAATTCGCCGACCCCGACACGTAGGATGGTGAAGGAAGGCACGCTTCCCTCGCCAGTTTGACGCTGCGGGCCCGAAACGATTTAATCTACTTCCTGGAAACAGCGAGTCGCCCAACCTACACGTTTACGGAGCGAAGGATTTCCAGGAGGGTTGTTCACGTGTGCCTTTTGCAGAAATTGTCTCTTTGTAGGCTTTGAACAACCGCGAAATGCAGTGCAATGTAGAAAAAAAAAAGCCCCAGAAAGACAATAAGCCGGAACTTTAAATTGTTTTTTACGAGCCATGGCAGTGTGTGGCATGGCTCATCTGATCTGTTTTCTTAGTGCAATCGAGATGAACAAAGAAGATGACATTTTCTGTTTGCAGACGACGGCCCTCTTCACTTGGGTTCGTTAAGTTCAAGTGTTCCCGTTCTAATAGAGCCTGTGAATATCTGGGCCACGCAAGTACGATGAACACTCACGATGTGTTCCAGTCAATGCCAATTGAATGTGCTAGTATCTTCAAAGTATTGCTTGTCTGCGTGCATGCCTGTTTGCGTTGGGACTTTGTAGAATTCACATATCTTTTCTTCGTAATAAGCATTAAGCCACACTTACCACAGTAGTATTTCTAAATGGCCCGTTCACCGATTGGCAAGCGCTTACTGTCCCTCTTGAATTAAATTATTACATGGGCTCAAAACAGCAGTGACGGCTGTTGGGGATATGTTTCAGATTTCTTAGCCCCGTGAAATTCGTGAAGCTGTAAATGACCTTTATGGCGTGAAGAATACAAAAATAATTGAGCGCTGTCGATTGTGACAGTGATCATGGTCAATGTATAATGGATGGAAGGAGGAGACAAACACAGTTTCGGCTACCAAACTGCTGTCAAGGTGAAACCACGGTTCTTCCCACAAGGTCATCACGAGCGGGTTGTTTAGACTGCTTTCCTGGACCGTTGCTTGTAAAGAATTACGAAGAGGCAGATGTGTTTCTTCTTTGCGCTCCGTGTGCCTGATGACTGTAACTTGAAGAAGCTTTGAAATGTATTACATAAAATTCTAATCCTTTTCCGATTTTGCAGGTAAGCTACACTCCTCATTCTTCACGTCCTTCTAAGCGCCACATTCTCAGCGTTGCTGTCGTATACCACTTGCGCCACGGAGCCGTCCGTTCTCGGTAAGCGTTTGTTTAGATTATCGAGTGTCGCGACAGCGTAATGGGTTTAAGCAATAACACGGTCGCTTTGTTCCAATATTATTTCGGGCAGAAAACACGTGTGGTTCAAATGACAGTTTAGTTCAACAAGAGGTTGAGGGATCACGATCGAGTTGGGAACCTTGGTAGTTGTGTTGTCACAGAGTGAGTTACAGGTATGTGCACCACAAGCTAAACGTTAGCTTCAATTTACGCTTCTCTTATTTCCTCTTCGATTTTGATTTGCGCATATTTTTGTTTGGGAGGCCACTCAAGAAAAAAACTGAGTATAAGATTGCAGTTGGAACAGCAGCACGTTCCCATGTTGAGCTGGACTAAAAAACAGACAGTGCTTAAAACTATTTGCGCGATAGAACGATTCCGAGAAATCATTGTATTACATCAGCTCCGTCTGAGTGATCCTGAGATTGAGTGAAAGTGCAGTATATTCATGTTACTATAACTGGTGAAAACTTCCCAGTATGTAAGCCTCGCAGTCTTTTGTGAAAGAATGTAAGCACACTGGCACAAACACAGCGCAGCCGTTTGCAGATATGTCAAATTTTAAAGACGATAGTCTTTCTTGGGGAACTTAAACGCAGAAATTTTGGTCTGTCTTTCTGTCTGTCTGTCTTTCTGTTTGTCGGCACGTCCCTCGATTCAGCCACTCGGCCAAAGTTGAACCACTTGCCCAAAAGCCAGCCGTCTTGAACTGGTACGGCTGTTCATACTTGTGAACGTTGTCGATCAAAAAGTAAATATCATGCATATCTGAGGTGCAACATCACTAGGTAAGTATTAGGTGGCGTGTTCCTTTAATAGAAAATGCATACATACGTAATTTTAAGGACCCTAGTTTCTTAAGCTGCGCTGAAAATGCATAAGAATGGAAGCTTGAGCGAGTTGGTATGCGTTCATCTTTGTTGAAACAGCTCTCACTAGACGACGACGAAGTAAAAGAAGGCACAGGACCAGTGCTGCCTGTCCTGTGCCTTCTTTTACTTCGTCGTCGTCTAGTGAGCGCTGTTTCAACGAAGCTGAAAATGCGACTGCGCTGAAATTTGCCTTCCTCCGTGCCCTTCGCACGAGCTCATTGTTGTGTTTCGGTTCGGTTCTGTATTGCACTGTACGAATGCCATGGGTTGGTGTTGAAAAACTTTAGTTTTGAGAAGGCCAAGAAGGTGAAAAAAAATATTTAAAAAATGAGAAAGCACCGTTGTGGGCGGCCTTCAGGCTGCCGGTTGTGGGCGCCGCTCTGGCGTTCCTGTTTTACCCAGGCGACGTGTAAATAAAAGAGTGTGTGGAGAGTACTCGTTGAGTGCGGACGTTTCTCTGCTTCAGAGCTTCGCGCCAAACCGCGTTTTCGGGCTGGCTGGCGTCCCCGCCGGTCGCGTTGGTCACCGCCGGTCTTCGCCTGCTGCTGCGCCGGGACTACCAGCACGCAACACAGCACTCATGTTTCCCGACGTATTGCCAGATGGCGTCCATATCTCACACAGCGCCTCTTCTATCGTCTTTACACGACATTTGCAGCGAAGCACGCAGATACGCGGCCAATTTTTTTGCTTATGCTTTGTTTCACTTCCCGTCCTTTTTTCCCTGGCAACAAACATTGTCGAAGCATGAAAACTGAATACCGAAGTCTTTCACAAATGGTGTTTATGCGAACCACTTCGCAACATTCAGCTGCGTAAACAAATCCAGAAAGCTACGTAGCTGCAGCCACTTTTACTTCCGCTCTTACGTATTTATTCATCGCGTGAAGTCAAAATCATAAGAGGAATGCAGGTTATACATTATTTCTCGTTGCTTTACTGCTCGTAGAAAGCGCTGGCGCGAGCCCGCGCACTATTTCGCCCCCATCGCATCCGCATCTTCCGACAAGTTCGCCCGAGAATGCCGCTAGGTATTGGCCTTCCTCGTAACCTTTTTTTGCAGCGGACAACAGCACAGGGTCTTGTGCTTTGCGGTATTGTCCGATAAATCACGTCTCTCACGACAGGGAACCAAACACACAGGCCAAGAAGGAAGTCGTACGCGGACTAATAAATTACAGCGTTCAGGATCAAGGGCGAGGGGGATTGGAAGAGAGAAAGAAGGAGAGAGAGAGAGAGCAGCGCACGTCTTATAAGCCAAGGCCAGCTGCTCCAACGGAGGTCTCGAGGAGGAAACGCTGGGAAACAAAACAAAAGTACATCAGCGAAAGAGATGCCTGAGAGCGGAGCACGACAATGGGGCTAATAAAAAACCGCTCCAGCAGTAATTTAGCTGCTTCGACGGCATTGGTAAAGAGCTACGAGCACTCCACATGATCGAGGCGAGAATGTGTAATCAGCAAGTGGGAAAGCAGCAGCAGCAGATGTGAAGGAAGTATAGTCGTACTCAATTTGAGTTGAAACACGGTGGCCGTGGTTGAAGGGGCCCCACCCAAGCCTAAACGGTTACCCAGCGAACGTTAAATTGGTTATGAGTGCCAATAACTCATACAGTGTCTACTTTAGTAACTTTTGCTACGTCCGCGCCACTTTGCAGTGTTGGTGCCACTTTGAGCACGGACAACATGTTGCAAATCATATGCGGCATGACTGTACATCTTCACTTCAGTGATGATAACGATAACAAAAGGGTTGGCCTCAGGCATCACCTTTACGTTACATGTTTTCTGGTTTTTAGATGTGACGAAAAATATAAATGAGTGCTTCGTGTGTGCCAGAAATAAGCAGCATCTGTGGTTACAACCACCCACCCACCCACCCTCCCTCCCTCTCTCTCTCTCTCTCTCTCTCTCTCTCTCACTCTCTCACACACCACACACACACACACACACACACACACACACACACACACACACACACACACACACACACACACACACACACACACACACACACACACACATACTAAACGAAGAATAAAAACAGCGCTGCTAAACACGGGACGAGAAGAGGACACATACACGGCGCTGAACTAACAACCAATGTTTATTGCAAAAACAAGTGCAACATATAGGACACAGATATCTGCGCAGAAACACAAACATAAGTCAAAGTGCACATACATGTGATTAAAGGCCAAACGGCAAACATTATCAAGGACCTGTCAAATCAGTGGACCCCAGATATCTAATTTCACAGCCATGAAGCGAAATTGAGGGTACGCTAACACAAGAAACATCATGCTATTTAATGTGAAAGGCTTCGCTAATCTCGCGTTCGCGCTGCTTGCTATAGCGCCCCATGACCACACACGTATCAAGAATCGGCTGACAACCACAATTTTTACAGTGGTCAGCCAGGTGGCTGGGGACAGAGCCTTTCAGAGAGTAAGCGTGCTCCTTCAGCCGATCATTTATGCATCGGCCTGTTTGGCCGATGTAACAGCGCCCACAAGTGAATGGTATCTTATACACAATCGCTGAAACACATTCAACATAGCGCGTAGCGTGTTTCTTAGTGCATGCTTGTTTCTCAGGTCCATCACTGTTAACCCTGCGGCACAGCCCGGCCAGGTTGCCGCGTGCGCAGAAAAGCAACTCTTACACATATTTTGCCAGCAACTTTCTTTCTCCTGTGCGAAACTTCATGTATGTAGGGAATAACAGTCGTGCTAGAAGTGAGGTGTTTGGCTTTTAATCACATGTATGTGCACTTTGGCCTATGTTTGTGTTTCTGCGCAGATACCTGTGTCCTATATGTTGCACTTGTTTTTGCAATAAACATTGGTTGTTCAGCGCCGTGTATGTGTCCTCTTCTCGTGCCGTGTTTAGCGCTGTTTTATTCTTCGTTTACCATGCAGCACCAGCCAGCCCAATCAAGTACGTTGTTAATACATACATACATACATACATACATACATACATACATACATACATACATACATACATACATACATACATACATACATACATACATACATACATACATACATACATACATACATACATACATACATACATACATACATACATACATACATACATACATACATACATACATACATACATCGGGACACCGCCACTGCTAACAGTACTTTCTGATCCCGCCGCAGAGCGGAGATGACACTCAGAAGCGAAAGTGAACTGCAACAATTTAGCGGTGCTTGCGAGCCTGTGCAAAGCGGATGCCTCAGTGCATAAACAGGACGCAGTGCCCATCATTTACTTCCCTCCCTTAACGAGGAAGACAGCAGCGCACGCACATTCGGACACAAAGGGCGTCGCCCGTTCGTGACGGTTGATGCGCTTATCGGAGTAACGAGTATCGGCACGCGTGCGCGAAATACTGCATGCTAACAAATGGACGAGGCTGCCAGAGCTGATGAAGATTACTGCACGACGGCATAGAGGTCAGCGATGCCTAATTACCGGATCGACCTCCACTGAATGACCACCTTCGTTGATTTATCGTGTCGATCATTGCGCTACAGGAGAGATTCTACCTTCTCTGGAAGTGTGTGATTGCGCACGGTCGCCACCTCTGAGTGTTCAATTTTTTTCCTTTAATGACGTTTTCTCTAATAACTTTTCTTGTCTGCTTTCCACATCGCATAAAGACTTTCCAGAGTTTAGCATCGGCCTGTCATGAAAACAGAAAATTTTACGCTACACAATCTCCGATGCCGCTTTTCTTGCTTTTTTTTTACTAGTAGGTCGCGAAAAACGGACATGAGATACTTGACTAGTATCTCATCGCAAGACATCGACAGCCTTTGGAGATGGGTGCTACCGAAGCGTTTCATTAGAGCTCTATAAAAAGATAACATAAATTAACTTTGAGCAATGACATCATAGAAGGGCTCACACAAGCAGTTGTTCTGACAGTGTGCCGTTATGTGGCCATATGACCAATAGAACGTGTACAAAGAATTCAAGAACTTTTCCCGAATGCGTTTCCTGGCCGACTAATATCTACACAGCTTTCTTTCAAAACATCTGGCAGGTCCATACAGAAGACTACACAAAAAATGCTGATCAATAACGAATTTTTGTCCCTTATGTAAGAAAGCATCACACTGCCTAAGAGACAGGTCTATAAGGTTGCATATGGTGGTTAAAAAAACTACGCACCCCACGTTTCTCTAAAGATACTTTCCAAAGACACGTCGTAAAGAGTCGCTAAGACTACTGCTCAACCCACGTATCTTTGCCAATCCAAAGATTTGTCTATTTGTTTTCTCGTATGACAAATCTTCAACTGGTTAAAAAGAAAGCATAGTTCCACATGGCCACAAAGCGCCGATCTCTTAGCATTGTCAAAGAGGCGTGGCACTTCAAAGAAAAGCCACCGGTCCAGAGTTGACGCGGCGCACACTGGAAGCGTCACGAGGGCTCACTCGTCCGAGAAGTTCATCCATCTGAGGCTAGATTGATGTAGCTCTACAGCTCCTTCAAGCGTGTGCTTTCAGTTTTACGCTTCTACGCGCTGCTTGCCTTTCCACTCAGCTTCATCGAGTCGAGAGGCTGTATTCTTTGTCTTTAAATACACGTATATGTGCGTCCGTTTCATCTATTCCCTTTAATCTTTAAAGGAATTCGGGAGAGAGGAATTTGAGTTTGTATGTGGACAATAAATGGAAGTCTGATGATGACACAGGTCACCCAGTCGGTTTCTTCTTCGTCTCTTTTTGCTCGTTGCATTCTTTGCTACTTCAAATGCGGATAACAAAAAACAACCGACACCAGGTCCTAGCGAGCAATGCTCACGTGAAAAAAAAAGTCTTAAAGTGCGCTTTAGAATGGACGAAAGGTAAAAAGACTAACGAATTGTAAAAATGTGGCGAAGGCGTAGACGCGCTTATTACTCCCTCGACAATTGTAAGTGACACTTGGCACTCTGTTCTCAAGCCACGCGTGGTGCCCAGATTATCTTTCACTTTTCGATTTCTTTATCCAACGCCGTGTATTTCTCGTTTTTGTTCCAAACCACTTCATTCTTTTCCTCGTGCCCTGAAAACTATTCTTCCTTTTGTTACTTAGCTTTTTCCTCGTCTACCTCTATTTTTTTTTCTAATCTCGATTCGTCGATTTTGTTCACATATCTTTCCTAACGCTCTCTCCCATTCTTCCCTGCTGGAATCATTGAAGCATGAGGCGCTCAGCGCAAAGAAAAAAAAAAGCTGCGAAGAACAATGTTCGTGCTCTTATCAAAACACTGCCACTGGATTTCATTTCCTTTCTCTCCTATTTCTCTTCCCCTCCCTCAACTGACGCTTAACTGATCTTTCTCGCCATTTGCTTACTTTTCCCATTTACGCCTCCTTCCGCGGTGTCGAGCGCCTCCTACATTCCCCATCACAAAACTCCGATTTCCCGATCAAAGTGTCATTTCGGGCCGTGTCATTCGAATCTCATTTGCGCCATCAGCCGCCGCGGTAATAACACCGCCGATGGCGTACCCCCTCCTCCTCTGCCTCCCTCGGATCAATCCCGTGCCTTTTGTTTCCTGCGCCTTCCATTACCTTTCTTCTCATCTCCCATTTCCCCTTCCTCCGTGTCGCGCGTACGTGCACTCGCGCGCATGCACAGATGCACGCGCAATACGTTCTCATACGCCTTATGTTGATTGGAGCTATTCCTCCCGGCAGGCATCGTCGTTTCGACGAGCGATTATCTCGCGTGGGAAAGCTGGACACAAACCCGCTCGAGCGAAAACAGCGGTTCTTTCTAGCAAAAATTACCGCAGATAACTGAGACAGTGGGCTGAGATTTAACGGCCCTTCTGCATACCCCTTCTGCGTTCTTCGCACGTTCGACATTACCTTTCAGGTTCTCCCAAATGCGCCTTTGTTTCCAGAGATCGTTACAATTCCTCCCATCGAGCTGTAACGCATCCATCATGGCAATCGACGCCAAGGATACATAATACGCAACTCGCCTGTGAAAAGTGGCTTACATTTGCTTTTTTAGCCAATGTATTCGCGCCATAGGCATGCAAAGGGTTTTGCATTAGGGAGGGTGGCACAGTTTTACAGTAGCCCCCCGCCCACTTCCCCTACTGGTGGATACCGTTACGAAACAAGCTTTGTAATGGATGCAGAAATGAAAACTAAGCACTTACGTGCTTTTCACAACGACTTGCCTTTGGTCCCCAACTTGTCTGGAGTAAAGATGGGGAATAAACAACTCTTGCATTGCAATTATATCCTTGGCCGCCATTATAATCGAAAACCTGCATTGCCATAATCCTGCACATTAAAGAATGAAGGGACAGGGTTCAACTAGAGCAAAGGTGTGGGACAGTCTAGGCCCCTTCCTTTGATGACTCGGTAGGGGGGGGGGGGGGCTCCCTGCCTCCGTGCGCACGCCTGATTCACGCATTTGCCCTTTGTTTATCTATCAGCTGCAGCTAAATCATAGTACGTGTAACAAGAAGCAAACATAAAGCCTGTAGAGTTACGGGGTATCAAAAAGGTGTCACGAATATTTGTTTTTTGAAGGTGTTCGTGGAATTTGCTTTACAGACGAGACGAGTGAACGTGCACGGAAGGCTTTCTTTTAAAGGTCGTGAGAAACACCCTGCGACGACCGACCCATGCCTACCCCCAGAAAAACACTTTATGCACCACAAAAGCAAAGTTTCCGAGTATAGATTCTCGGGACATAACCTTTTTTTTTTTTTGGCGAGCAAAGGCGGACCGCACGACAGCGGAATAATCATGACAATTGAATTCAGTACCTTTGGACGTATTGCAAGCGGGAATAAGAAAGCATTGGGATTTCTGTGTATGTAAGCCCGATTTTCGGATAGTCAGCTGAAAGTCAGCCCCGTATGTAGCACGGACTTTATCCCATCTTAAAGCACTACTCACCAGCGTTTAGATTGCTAGCTTTACTGAACAAGAATTTGTCCTTTTTTATATCGCTTTTAAGAAAGACCTAGACCAGATTATTTTTATTCTCGCCCCCACGTTTAGATCATGCATACATAATCTTGACCCCAGTTATCATCTGTCGGCGCTTTCAGCGTGCGGGCTACGGGTTTGGTGACGTCACAACTGATGGCGAACGAACCCTGACAGCCACCATGCGATAACAGCAGGCCGGATGCTATTATCAAAACACATCATCACCGACTCGCAAGGGGACTGTCGGAACAGTGCGCTAGGGTGGGCTCCCCCGCTTGCTCAGCGCATGCTGCAACCTAGCTGCTGATACCTAGATACAACTCCACGTAGTCTGGTCTGAGCCCCGGTCCCCAAGGACTCCAGGGAAACAAACAGGGCGATCAGGCCGCCCGCGCACTCTCTTCCCGGTCTATCTCACTGTCTTTGGAAGCCTACTCCTAATCAGACAATGTGGCCCTTTCTTTCAAAGAAATCACCGATTACTACAAGGAAGACCACCGGCGCTATCCGGATACTTGTAAAGGACTAGATCGCGCTGACGAGCGCCTCCTTTTAAAACTTTTCACCAACGCTGTACTGTGCCCGGCGGTGCTAAAGCATTTCAATTCATCCTTTGATGGCGCGTGCCAGTTCTGCGGCGAGGTGGCTGACACCTTCCACATAGTCTGGGCGTGCCAATCAAACCCATCTGCTCCCCCCCCCCCCCCAGAATCCCGAACCCACGAGAGAGGACTGGGAGGCGGTCCGGCTTGGCTGTCAGGACCTCAAGGCCTAAAAGGCACTGGTTCAACGGACGCGGGCGGCGTTGCTTGCCGATGGAGCCCTGAAATAGGGGCTCCACCTAGTACTGTGAGGGGAGGAGGCCAATACGGCCGCAACCCAATAACCTCTCTGTAACCATTTAATGGTTAATAAATGTTTTGACCACCACCACCCCCGCAGGCCCCCACCAAAGATGGCTGCCCCCTACAAGCGATGAAATTTCTCGTCTATACGAGGCAGCTATATGACACCCGTATCCAGTATATTAGCATACATGGCTCGTTGGAGATACAGACAGACAGACAGACAGACAGACAGACAGACAGACAGACAGACAGACAGACAGACAGACAGACAGACAGACAGACAGACAGACAGACAGATAGATAGATAGATAGATAGATAGATAGATAGATAGATAGATAGATAGATAGATAGATAGATAGATAGATAGATAGATAGATAGATAGATAGATAGATAGATAGATAGATAGATAGATAGATAGATAGATGAAAATGAAAGGTAGGGAGGTCAGCCTGGCAGTAGTAAACCGGCTTACTACCCTGCACAGGGGTGGTAATATAGGGGCCGGAAAGAAGACAAACAGAGACAGATAAAAGTTTTACGAGAAACTCTAGGTTGAATACACACGTTGTTCTTTTCTGTCAACCAAACTGTCCAGCCGCTTTGAGCTAGTATCGCCCTATGCAACTCAGCCTTCAGGGATTTTCTGTATGATTAAAACAACGATAGCCGTAGAAAACACGTTTGCAGGTCCTCATGAGCGCATAATGAATACATCTACAAGTATAACCGAGTTTGCCTTTAAAACGAGAGCATCGACATTTCGCCAAGTGATTGGGCCTCGACGTCCTCTTAATTACAGACGGCGTGTTCTGGTTTTTCGAGATTGCTGGCGTTGAGTTTAGGTTTTCATCGCGATGAGCTTAACGAAGAACGCACACCGGCAGCAAGAGTTCGAAAACAGGGCGAAAACCACTGAGCTGAGCTTAAAGGCGTTCCTACTGGAGTCCCGCTTAACCACCGCGCAGTTCTCGGGCACGAGCGTTAAGCGTCCATAAATTGTGAATGCGTTCGCACGCGCAGCGCCACAGATTAAGCTGCCGAGCATCAGAAACAGTTAGATGTCCGAGGCGTAGGTCTGTTGTTTTGCGGTCGACACGCTAAGCCATGAATTCTGTGCGTTTTGGTCCATATGGAACTCTTGTGAACGAGCATCTACCGTGTCTGAGGAGAATAATGAAATATCCTAAAACGCAGAACCTTTATAAACAACACGAGGCATGGCATTGCTACTGGTTGACGTGGTGGGCAAACCCCCCGCCTTCCACGTGATAATCTTCCAGAATTACTCCGGCAAGTTGCTTTAGATGCGAAGCAGCTTTGGCTCGGGGCTCTGTCCGTACTTCCCTCACGCGTCCGCTCCCCACTGCGCATGCGCCAACTTTCCCCCTTTCCTTGCGAGAGCGCGAGGAGGTGGAGTGGAGTAGAGTTACTGTATATGCTCCCTACGGGAGCATATACAGTAACTATACACTATACACTAGGGTGGAGGAGGGGGCGTGAGCGTTGCCCCCGCTTCGTTTCTCCTCTCCCATTTCTCTCTCTCCGCCACAGCTGTGCGCTCTACGCCACAGCTGTGTACATAAGCGGTACACAACATATACACAACTCCACACACAAATGAAGCGTACAAATGGAACAACAATGGAAACAGAAGTGAACACCCAGCGCTGCTTCGCATCCCCACATGATTCCCTTTTGTGGCAGATGATGTAATTTACATCTTTTCTTGGAAAAACGTAAATGAATTGCTATTCATTTGACTTATTCCTGTTCAAGAATCAGTCGTACTTAAAAAAGTATTCTTTCATGCGAATTACGGTGCTCCGTGGTCTTATCTCCGTCCTGAAACTGCGTTGAGATGCCGATGGTAACGAAAATAATCTATGTGGTCATGAAACCCAGACTGGGAAGTTTACGGGGCAAGATGTGGAAAGTGGTTTTTAGAAAGAATAAAGCGCGCATTTTGGTCATCCTGGAGAAATATGTTCTTTAAACTACTGTCCTCTTTAAACGTGTTCATGAGAGCAAGCGTGTCAAGGAAAGGTGTACGGGAAATAATTAACTAAGAAAAAAATTGGGCAGGGGCGAAGCATGTAGAGAAGGGTGTTTCAGCTCCACTAACGTGAAACCTGTGGAGGCGCGATGTTTGCCGAGTGTGCGCCGGTGTTTCCCGCAGCAAAATCACTGCTAATGGGCAATGAGAGACAGAAGAAAGATTAGTCACAGAGACCCCCAGTCCGCTTTTAGTTAACGTGCACTCTGCTAATCTCTATTGTTCAACTGCACACAGCAGAAGTCTCCCACCGGCACTACATTGCAGGAAAAGATCCAGCGCCTTTATATACGGGGTAACCGATGAACGTTTGTGCAGCGCGAGCAGTGGTTCTTTCAACGAAGAAACTCGCGAGCAGATGCTGCCTACGTCAGCGTTGTCTCTCGCAGGCGAGGTCGTGTTCGTGTTTCTTGCGATCTGGTAGTTCAACGTTCATCGCAGAAAGGGCGCTTCTATAGTCAACGCGCGCCATTCGCTCTCTCGTCACACGGCGAGCGCCGAGGCAGTGTCGCCCTATCTTGCGCTCCAAGCAAACAGACCATCACCGCAGCAGACGACGATGCACCATGCACGCCGACACGCCGAGACCATAAGGTGCTTCCCCCTAAAAAAAAAAATGCCGCGTTTCTTTAATACCCTTTGCGTTTTTTTCTTTTCACAAGAAAAAAGAAAGGATGAGGAACAGCTCAAGTATCCAGCGCGGTCTCTTATATTTATTTTTCTTCTATCACTTTTCGCTCCATGTAAACTGTTCAATGAATACCGCACGCCATTTATTCTAATTACCGGCTCGTTTCTGTCGCTATCGCTCGCTAATTACTCTCAAAGTGAGAGTGTGCTACGGCATTAATTCACCAAGAATTAAGTGGCGCAAGCTTTTATATTCTGTACTTTCTGGTCTTTATGAACCCTAGAAATCACAGCTTAGAGAATAGCGTTCGTCTGGGCATGTCACTTTAACTATATACATTTAATAAAAAAAAGAAGTTAGCGTAGCGCTGCCTCACGTTTGTGAAATCTATAACTTTATGAATATTTGTTGATTGGTGACGAAAACTTCTATGAGTGCATTTGGTCTGTCCGACGCAATCCCAAAAGCTACATGTATATTGTATTTCTGTAAGCACATGTTCAGTCTGATACAGTGATTTTTGCACAAAACCGAAGTAAGAAAATTAAAATAGTGGCTGTAATTGTGCCACTACAGAGGACACAATACAAAATTTCGATTGAGAACATCTTGCGCAATCTTTGTGGAATTCGTATAGCTGTTACTGGAGGAAAGAATGCTTCCATTTCAGAACAAAATCGTTTGTGCGTTAAACCGCTAAGGCGCTCGTCTTTATAGTGATTGTTTTTCAGCTGAGCCAAATGATACGGTTTTCTACCTATAGTTAAACGAAAAGCTACATATAGCCCTTTTCCTTTTCTGGTAATTCATGCTGGTAGTCTCTTGCCTGTTTTCAACAACAAAAAAATGCTACCTTTTCTAAAATCTAAAGTTCGGACAAATGGCTTGAGTGTGACACTTTTTTTACAATATAGTACGCACAAAACAAGTAAAGGAAACAATGTTATCTTCTTTTGTTACACACAATGTTTCGATATATTTATTGATTTATACAGTTGGCAGAGTTTAATAAAAGTAGAGACGTGAATGCGATTATGATGAAACGGAGAAATAATGATGAAAATGCAGTGTTACAATTGGAGGATAAATGATTATAACGGTTGGCTCTGTTCGGACTCTCAGTTTTCATATTCTATGCTTAGCTGCTAAGATAGAAGATCGCCTATTTTAACAGACATATCGTTGCAGGCTCAAGTCTGCGTGCGAGATATGGGGATGGTAATGTTTGAGGGATTCTTCTTGTTAAAACGAATATCAAATAGTGTTTGTCACCGTACGCTCATGACAGCTAATAGATCAAACATTTTAATACATGAGACATACATCAAACATGGGGCAAATTATAATAAAATAATTTGTGGCACTTTCTAAATCAGTTAACAGATGTAGTGGTGTAGGTGGAAGCCTTCTACAAACGTTTGTGAGTCCGGGAAAATTCTGTAGTCGCTGATTCTTCCATAACAGCACGATACATAAAGAATATGATGAATGAATGAATGAATGAATGAATGAATGAATGAATGAATGAATGAATGAGACAATAAGGAAGATAAGTTGATATCCTTCACGTTGTATGCACCAGTCATGCGCGTCACATCATATCGTGTGTTCACATAAGAAAACCGTTTTAAATTACTCAAGTAACAAGGCATTGAAGTGGGCTGGTTGGTACATTGTCAAAACTGACGAAACATCAGCGAAAAAAAAAAAATCCAGCCACCGTGAAAGTTGTACAAACTGCGGAACAGAGACGAGGGTTTGCATGCCTCTGTTGACGCTTGGATTGTATTTGTCTAAGTCGAAGGTGCGGGTTCGCCTGTCTTTGTTGGCGCTCGGCTTGCGTCTGAGTCTTTCAAAGCTGATGGTTAACTCGCACTCGCTGGCGTTTCGCTTCCGCTTCTCTCTTCCGTAGATCTGCGTCGAACTCCCGGCGCTGGCGTTTCGCTATCGTTTCGCTGGCTCGGACAGACGAATTAGCCCTTCGGCGACGCCGGCGTTCACGGGCATGCGCGTGCTGGCGTTCCATACTCGGCATCCATGGCGGGAAAGGCAACCATTTATGATGCAGCGGCGCCCTCTTTTGACCTATTTTGTCATTAACTTCACCTTTAGCGCCCTCGTTTGACCTATTTTCGTTCTTTGAGCGTGACTCCAAGCGACGACATGAGACTACATGAGGCTACTTGAGACTACCGGCCGGGCTCATAAAGCGCTCCGGACTTAAAACGCGGAAAACAAGAAGAAGAAAACGACGCGACAAGCTGGTCAGCTTACCCGCTGGTGTTTTCCGCTGGTGTTTTATCCGTTTTAAATCACTCAAGCTCGTAATCTTGCGTGACTTCTGCTGCTTTAACGGCGCGAGCCCGATGTTTTCAGTTGACGAAGGGCGGGGCGCTTTTAGCGTGACATTTCACTCTTCATCGAAAAGTGGTAAGCGCCACGTTTTCACGAATGCAAACGCAAGAATTCAGGATGAATATTATCGCTGTCGGACAAAAAAGAGACTCCTCTACTCAAAATACGCGAATATTTTTAGAGCGTACTACCGAACGTCGACAAGAAGAGAGCGAAATAAGAAGAAACTTGCGCAAAAAGAACATGAATGCAGCTCTTGAATGCAGTACATGAATGCAGCAGTTTGAAGCGAGTACAATTAAACGAATGCAAAGACCGGTTGATACGGAGACGACGGAGGAATGGCAGCGTTTTCTGCAAGTAAGGGATTACCTGTCTTCAGCATCACCAAGCGAGTTCAAAATGAAAGAAAAGTACGAGAATAAGACCATTCTCTGGGAGAGTAAGACAAATGTCATTTTGATGCAAAAGAGAGGCCTGGGTCGCTGGAGCGTGGACAAGCTGAAGATAGGAAAACCAGAGAAAGAGACGGGAGCGTGGAAACGATGAAGGGAGTAGACCGACAGGCTGATTTTGGTTGCCTCAACGCGCGCGCTTGTCGTACAGGAGCTTCGCTTAGACAATGATGATACCCCCTGCCTCCTCCTTCTCCTTCATGCCGGCGCATGCAGCTGTAGTGGACGGTACCGAGGACGGCGTAATTTGAATTACAAAACGCGCTCGCTCGGAGGGCCGAGAACGGGTCGCGGGAGAAAAGGTGTAAATTATGGCGAAAGAGGAGAGAATGAGTGCTAGCAGTGAGGGTGCGCGCGAACGAGAGCAGGAGTATGAGGGAAAGGAGGAAACTATACGTACACGAAGGGGTTCGGTCCGACGACTCCGCGACGCAAATGAAGCTGTGAACGGGAAAGAAACGGCTGATATTTTGCAAGCCCCGCGTACTATCCGTATACGCATTCGTTACGTGTATTCTTCGTCCGTCCTCTCTTTCGCTCGTCTTTTTACGAAACCCCTCCTTAACTCTAATCCTCGTTGGTTCGCAGATCCTCCGTTCGTGTATTTGCCTTCCTCTCCGCTGGCACGTATATCTTCCTCATCTATTCTGTCTAGTTGTTATTTCTGACTTCTCGACGCCTTTCTTTACTTGCCTTCAAGGCGACATGTGCGACTTATTCCCTGAGGGTTCCTCCTTGGGATTGCACTTCCTTCCTTCGTTCTCATTTACTTCCGCTTCCCTGAAGACTGAAGAGACGAAGAGGCGATGAAAGGCAGGCCGAAATAAACTGAGCTGCGCTAAAACTTGCGCGCGCTATGTATTGATCAACGTCCTCTCTACGTTTTGCGAGAGCAATGCTCGCTTTTGTTTTTTTTTTAACTCTAGGCGTGGGAGAACAGAACTCACGAGAGCAGTTTGAGAAGTCCGCGGAAAATGGCAAAAAAATGCCAGGCCTGCGCGGAAAGCGCAGCACAGTCACAGCGAAAGCTGGAAGAGCGGCATTTCTAGAGCCCGTTGTAAACTCTCTTGGTGCTACTAATACAAGCACACTAGCAATGTACCCACTACGCCATAAATCACAATATTTCTGAAATTGGGAAGCACCTACAACGCCATTATTCGTCATTGTGCGCAGAAGCGAGGTTCCAGCTACACATATGTAAGGCATTATGTGCACTTTGTTTACGTGACGACTGATTGTGGCTCAGCCCTTTATAATGGGTTGGAAGCTTTAAACGGCTCACCAGTTACGTAATTCGCATTGTTTGACGCCCGGTCGCTCCCACCATGCAATATAACATACATTGACGTGAGAAAGAGAGACAGAGAGAGGGGGAAAAACTTTATTGAGACCCTGAGGATATGGATGATGGGCTCATGGGCTTCCTTGGCAACCAATGCAAGTACACTTGCGAGGAACCCACTACGCTACAAATCATAATTTCTGTGAAGTAGGGAAGCAGCCACTATGCCATTTTTCGTCATTCAACGGAGAGCCGTGGTACCCGGTAAAAACATGTAAGGCATTATGCGCACTTTGTTGGTGTTGTGCCTGATGACAATGAAGAATTATTGCAGAGCCCCTTGTAGTGGGTTGGAGGCATCCAACAGCCCACTCGTTGCGCAATTCGCATTGTGTGACGCCTGGTTACAGAATTCGCGTTGTGTGGTGCGTGGTTGTTATTTCAATCTTCTACCACACTAAATTACATATGTTAATGTGGTTCCTTCTGGACATGAAGCCTGTATAGCGTCGTTTTGCAAGGCAGTTCCAAGCACCGGCATGGCTCAGAGGTACAGCACTGGGCTCCCACGCAGAGGGCCCAGGTTCGAACCCCGTTCCATCCTGGAAATTTTTTCTTATTTCGTTTTTATTCTTATTTCGAGCGATAGTGGTTACGGACACCGGCGGCGGCGGCGGCGGCGGTGGCAGCGGCGGCGGCGGCGGCGGCGGCGGACAACTACGCCACCAAAAACGGCCGTTGAAATGATCTCATAACAGCTTTCGCTGTAAAAAGAATGTATCTGGTTGAGAAGGTGAAGATTTGAAAGCTGTGTTAAGGAGGACAAGGAGGGCGGTGATAGATGCCGACGGAAAGTCATCCCGCGCAGTTCGAAGCGAGACTTTCATTGGTGCTTGACTTGGAAACGTGATTGGAGTGTCACCGTATAACTTGTGCCCAAATATTCTCTGTAGACGTCTCGTAATAGACACACAGTCCTGCATTTCTTCGAAACAGAGAAACAAAGGGACCTGGCTAAAACAGTGTACGAAGTGAAGTGGTGGATACGACACGTTTGTTTGGACTAAAGGAACGTGATGAGTATTATCCTCATTCCTGCTGTGTAATAGCCGTTTTGAGATCGAGAAACGATGGCATCTTGGAGGGCTATAGCCTCAATAAGAAGTATCACTGCGAGCCCCTTCAATTTATTTGTCCTTACTGCATTATTTTTGAAAAAAAAAAGTAAGTCACAATGTAACTACTCTGTGCCTGCCATGGACTTTACTATGGTATATAAAGGTCATAGTTGCGGCCCCTCCCATAGAAGCGGAATCGAATGCAGAAGAGTGGTGAACAAGAAACTCTGGAAGAAAACGCCGGAATGCTACAACATTTGAGTAAATACGCGTATGAACATCAATGCGCGTGCCGCTTACATGTTGAATAAGAGCTGCCCAGTTCTGCAGAACTCTAGTTCCGGGGCCTTCATCTACCAGAAGTATAGAAAGTGCGAATCGATTTACCGACCTATTTAGTCGGCAAAGAGCTCGACAATGATATTGCAGTATCCTTATCGGACGAATGTGGTACGATTTGCAGAGACATACGAAAGCTAAGTATGACAGAATTCTTCATTACTTATTATTCATATCGCTGACGTGCTTTGATGCCATTCAGAGAATTGAATATAGTGCTGATGGAGTCTAAGTAACGCTTTTCGAAAAAAAAAATTCATTTACGGCTTGGTCTTTTCTTATCATTGTCTTCTGTGGTGAACTGTGAAAGGTCAGTCTTGCTTATTGTTGTTGGATCAACTTGGTGAAAATTTGATTTACAATCTTCTTACACTAATACGATGTTTTATGCACATAAAGCGTTGAAGCTGGAGAGAAGCCCTAAGTCCCACGGTAACTTAATCGGTATAAGTGCCAATAATTAGGAGTCGTGATAGAGGCCTTGTCTACAATCTCAGTTATTACCGCAACACTTATGCACATAAAAGTATGACAGCGAAACCTTTAAGCAGAAAGAACGACATCACAAAACCAAAAAAAAAAACATTCTATTATTACTGAAGTACAGCATATACTGCGGCTCAAATAACAACGAAGGAGAGGGCACAGGCATCACTTCGTGTGAGAACAAATTTATTAAGCATTCAAACAATGTAGTACCTTAAGCACAACTTTGTGCTCACACTGACTTTTAAACGCTTTCCTCTTAACCTTGATATTAACTACTTCGACATACTAGTCAGAACACCGGAGTGTGATGACCGGCCGATGGTAAAGACAAATTATTTAGTCGTCAGAATAGATTTAGACTTAGATGACCAGGACTAAACCAGAAGGTCTTGCGTCACTACGTTGCAGGAGCATGTTGCAACTGTCGAGGCTTAAATGACAGCGGCACCACCCCCGCTGAGTCAAGTAACACGTGTCGAAACCAAATTATCAGAATGAAAGCCTTGACCCTCATTTATTGCACCTTTGCATTTATGTTCCAGCACCCTTTGACGTCTCATTTTCCCGCGATCAAGCCATTCACGTAACTAGCGCCTCCTGAATTGAGATGGCGTAACGCTGCCCACTATGTAGAAATTTACATTTGAAATGCTTCTGAAAGCCCTAGCAACATCACTAAAATGCGAAACACGACATAATTCAGGTCAAGAGGATAGTCCTATTAGAAAGTGTACTAAATTCTCTAGGTGTTTTATCCATATCTAGCTCATAACTTCCGTGAACAGGCTTCTGTCTTACCGTGCCATTTTTTCCAGAAATTTCATTTCCAGAAATGCCACTGATATGTCATTAGACGCCAGCGTGTGTGAAAGGGGAAGCGCTCGTTTCGCAAAAGGCTAAGCACTTAAGAAAACGTGGCGGAAACTTGTCGCCTCGGAATAACGTGACTACACTTCTTGCCGAATGCTATAGGACTAATATCATGGACGTGTCACGTTCGCGCGCAAAGTTGTGACACGCAAATTTGGTGTGGTGCCCATCATTTGGTCTCCCAGAGCGGGGTCGAGCAGAAGGCAGGCAACACCGAAACGTGCATCACAGCTGTCGTAATCCTTGACTATACCGCGCGCGGCAAGGTCGCGAGCTGAGACACGTTTCGCTAATGGCGCGGAAGACGTCATTAACACCACATCCAACGCAGCCTCGCTGGACAAACTAACGAAGTTAGCGTGAATAGCGACGTCCTTCTGTACATGACACGCTCTCCATCGCTCTCGCACTCGTACCCCTCGACGCCATTCAAACGCAGTTAGTGTTCTCCCTTTCTCTCGCTCTCTGTAATCAGAACTCAGAAGGCTCGCGAACAAATGTGTTCTCAGATCAATGGCGGTGTTGTAAGGTTTCAAGCACGCTTTGTGTTTATGAATGCAGTGGAACCTGGGGCCACCTCTATTGGTGGCTAATTGGACTCATTTAGATAGACTTCTGTGGTTAACGTTATCAAGTTATTTATTTCAAACTACAAACAGTAACATCGAGAATTCGTATGTGCGAGGTTGTGGGTGGGAGAACTCTGTGTCGTCGTTATCCCACGCTTGCCTCCAGTGTCCTATTGCTATAAGCTTTGACGTCACGAAATTGGCGGCGCCTGCGCTGTGCTGGTCGCGCCGACTGGTGATAACTCGAGCCAAGATTATGCAGGACTGCTCGGAACGCGGGCGCGAGTGTAAGTGAATCTGGTCGATTGGCTGAAAGAATTTGTAGATCATATCATATAGTCGATGAATTCACAAATTTGACCTGTATTCATCAGACAAGAACAACGCATCACTTGTACTGGACGATAGTTATCGTTAGAGCATGTTTTATAGCAGTAAACAGTGAACAATTTCTGTGAAAGTAGATTCCGTAAGACCGGAGGAGAACTCGAGGTAATGAAGCCACTTACTTCTTTGTTCGAGAGGCAACCGCGCGTTAAGGCTTTAGCAGGTACAACGTTGAATCGTTAAGAACAATAAGTTACAAAAGGGAGATGTTACTTCGGCTAATGTACGGTCGCATTGACAAAAGATTGCGATGAGTCCGTATCGTATAAAAACACGATGAAGTAGTAAGAAAAAGGTTACCACTGACACACCCCACCGTGCACCGAATGCAGTGAGACTAGTGAGCGTAGGCAGAATTATATGTATTGTAGATCAGCGGTACACCAGATCACTCTATCAAATGGCCTAAGCGTATATGGAAGGGAGTGTTTGCCGGGGACGCGCGAGCTCACACAGCCATCCATCACTCCTCGGCCAGTCAACGCTCTACGGAAATCGCCGGCGTGGTATCGTTCTAGGTGTTGTTTTGCCTCAGAGTGAGCGGCCTATTACCTTTGTGGCTGACCCGACAACCATTTTACATTAACCAGTTGACCTCAGCGGGCATAGGCGTCCTGCAAGCTTCCAGTGTCTTCTTCCCATGGGAGATTCAACGATTGTTCCACGAAAGCGAAGTGTTGAAACTGTGCGGCCCCGATCAAGTGCACAACACAAAATGATGAGCTGACGCTGCGGAGATGAATTATTATCCGTCTTCTAGGGACGCGTCTACCAATATGTAGTATTTCCTGTTTGTCTACTACACAGTATATGCTATTGGAATTATACGCCACTCGGCTTTTCTTGCAGTTCATTAGTTGCCTTAAGCTTTGTATCGTGTGATTATCGTAAACGTACCCCTTCAGACATTTCTTCTGCGTCGAACAACAGAATTATGAACCAGAATTATTTGCCTTCACAAAACTTCATTGTAAGAAAGTCTTTAGAACAGCGCACTAAAGTTTAGGTACAATTTTGTGTTTTAAAAGCATTAATACCCTTCTGTAAAAAAAGTTGTGTCGGACATGTCGAAGTGCCTTCGAAAGCACTGTAGTAGGCAACGGAGAAAGTGTCAGTGCTTATGGAAAGGGAGGTTATAGATCCCAGTGAAAAGAGTTTAGATGGCGTCGCCGCGACGTGACCGTCTCAGTCATCAGTCTAGAAGCGAGATTTGTCAGTAGTCTTCCACATTTCCTTTACCGTCTTCTAAGTGAGCACTCTCATCGAGTGCCCCCGTTCTTTCACATTCCAAGTGGACGCTTCTAATTTAGGAAGCAATCAATAAAGCAAGCGACTGCCTGGGAATTTCAGGAGGGAAATACAACGACCAAACTACACCTCTGCAAATCCGTGAAGAGCAAGCACTGCGAGATGGCCTTTCGTTGAGCTGAAATAGCAACTATTCACCTGTGGAAGTGAGGTAACGCTTCATGCAACGCGCACGGAGTGCCCTAAAACACGCACGAGATTTTGAATCGCAAACCGTTACGGTCATCGCGCTCTTCGCTCCCACTCTCTCCAACAACGCAACGTGTTGTTCGTTCGAATAAGAGCCTGGGCAATGCGTGCCTCGTCAAATTATTGATCGAAACGGAGCACGCCATAGCTTGACACAATTGTAAATGCACCTCCCCCCGTACTAAAAAAAATACAGCTTCGTGTTTGATCAATCAAAACCAGAAGATTATTTTCCTCCTGGCTTCGTCACGCTTTTCAAGCTCACGTTCGAACGTAGGAGCAAACACTCTGTCGTAGTAAAATGGTTCCGCGATTAGTAGTGCAAGAAATATGCGCATGAAAGTGTGTCACTTAAGCACGCTATAGAGTTGACTGCACGAGCCAAACGATCTTAAAAAACGTCGTGGAGCTGTTGAATATCTTGCATAATACAACATACCATCTGACTGCATTCGCCAGACTGTCGCGTGACGCTGTCGTCAGCTCTGAGAAAGAGATAGGAATAACAACAACAACAACAACAACAACAACAACAAAAAAGGCAGAGAGGTTAACCATAGTCGAGCCAGCTTCACGGGTGACAAAGAAGGTCGCAAAACAAGGTGAAAAGTTTGAATGTAAGGTACCCTGAGGAGTTTTGTATTAGGGGCTGTACTCGCAAAGAAAGCTTCGTACCCCAGCGTGTTCACTAGTGTCTTCGTAGACCTCAGATGTTTCCTCGATCAGATTCGCAACACCTTGCCAGGAATATATACCTGAAGCTCAGTAACCGATTTCTGCACACCTCAGTGACAAACTGTGGCGTCGACACGCATTATTGGATGAACTTCCACTCTTCGTTCCTTCTTTTTCTTCTTTTCCCCCATTCTCCCCCAGTGCAGGGTGGCAAACCGGACGTGCGTCTTGTTGACCTTCCTGCTCTTCTTTTTCCTTGTCTCTCTCCTCTCTCGTTTGTAAGCGCTCTTTGCCGCTAGATGGCCCCGCGCACTAATAACATTCCAAGCATTATGATTGATTGGAAGTGCCTTTCACGAACAATTCTTGCGCACACGCTTTTCGCATATAAGGGACCAGCTTCTTTTTCATAAAAAAAACAAAAAAGAACCCCGCTACGGTCATGCGCAAGTTCCATGGGCGTGCGCAAAGTAGGGGGCGGGGGGCAGCTGGGCGGTGGCCCCTCCGCCCCACACCCTTTTCCCATTTTTCGTCGTTACGCTGCGTTCTGATTGTAAGTACCTGAGTGGGAGGCGGTCAAGAAGAGCGGATGAGGGACGCTGCAGTGCGACTTCGCCCCTTCAATGAAGAACCCTGGGAAGTGCTATGGGAGGTGCGACGAAAATGCAAATGAGCTGTAATAAGACAGCCTTAAAGAAACGCACATGGACTATGTAAAGAAGTACATAATATATCAACGGTGGAAACATTCATTAACAAGAAATGGAGGAGAGCGGGCGGTGTGGTTTCAACGATCAGGTTCATCGTGTAAAGTTTTTACGCTCTTTTCATACGATGTCGCTAGTATTTGCTTTCGAAAAAAAAAAAAGCTTCTGCAAAGTGCTGGCAGTCTCGAATGTCTTTCGCTTCGAGTATCGTAGCACTCTTAATAGAAGTAATGAAATTTCCTTTCACTGTCTTCTTTTTCTCCCTCTTTCTTCTGAATATTTCCCAAAGGAAAGGTACACAAATGCGGTGATGTTCGTGTGCTCATGTGGAGAGAGAGATTGTTGATATGTATGTGACAGTAAGGTAGCTAAGAAGCTCGCACGATTCTTGGAATTCTGTGACTTTTAATGCATAGAGCCTAGCTTGCATTTCCTCCCGGTTGTGCTTTTGTGATGTTCAGCAAAATATGTATTGGAATATGAAATTCCTTTTTTAGAAATCGCCAGAGTGCATTAGCGCCAGATATTAGTTTCATAAATAAAAGCATTTTCGCACCGGCTCTTTCGTATGAGAAGCTGAAGATTCATTTCGGTGTATGTTTCTTTTTCAAAATGAGTTTTTGGTTGCGCCGGAGGCTAAGTGAACGTAGCCTTCCAGTAAGAGCTAATTCACGTATCTCAGGGAGGCTGACGTCGAAAACACCCATTGAAAGGTCATCATAAAGTTTTAGCGCGCAGCTGCCGGTGTGTTGAGGTGCATATCAGGGAAACATGATACCTTAGGATAAGCGCTTTGTTCGTTAATGCACCTCCGCGGTGTCTTTGGAAAATAGGAAATAACACTCAACGTTTTGAGGATAAATACTCGCTGAATTTGTTATTTGTTTTCTGTCTGTATTGATGCTCACTTTATGTTGGAGTACCCTGGAAGCTTGTGAGCTTCCGTATATCGAATATTCCCACCATATTGTCTCGCCGTAACCCGATAGCATTCATTTCACGCGCATCCGGTTCACCTTCCTGCCTTTGCTTCCTTTTCTCCTGCTTCTTTCACTCGTGCTTGCTTGAGCATGCTTGAATTAAATCGGAAACATGAACAGCGAACACCGAATACCGCCCTTTCATCTGAACCGTGGTCACCGTCTTTCCGCAGTACCTATACGATATGCATTACCCTGTCATATATTCAGATGCCCTAGCAGTGGTTAAGATCACCCAAGAAGTAACGTATGTAAGCCTGCAGCTACCTGGAATCGATAAGTCTACCTTGACAGAATGTGTAAGTGTCACGACGGAGAATAAAACAAGGAGATCTATGCTGGCGGCATCTATTCTTCCTGAGAGTTGTTCACGCGATGCAACGAAATAATCGTGGTTGCAGCAGCCGTCTCGTAAAAACCAAATGTTCGGGCGCCTCCTCGCCCACCCGTTAATGTCAAGACAAATCTAGGCCCGTAACTGAAGAATGAAGGAGTCAGAGAGTAAGACGAATTTGAACGAGCCAACTTTAATCGAGGTGGACAGAATGCACCGGCTAAAAATAAAACGAAGGAAAATAAAAAATCTGAACGACCAGTGAAAAACACGAAAGCTCCGGAAGGGTTGTGAAGACGTGGTGAGAGCGCCGTTTCGAATGCGAGAAAGCGAGAAACGAAGCGAGCTGTGTGAGCCGTGAGTGAAAATTACAGTGTCCATCGCTCGTGTATTGATTCGCTTTCGTTGCACACATGAGACACAAGAAAACTGAATGAACCCACCGCGGTAGTCTCGTAGTTATGGAGCTCGACTGCTGACCCGAAGGTCGCGGGATGGAATACCGGCCGCGGCGGCCGTATTTCGACGGAGGCGAAATGCTAGAGGCCCCTGTACTTAGATTTATGCGCACGTTGAAGAACTCCCAAAATTTCCTGAGCCCTCCACTACGGGCGTCCCTCATTATCATATCGTGGTTTCGGAGCGTAAAAAACGAACAATTATAGGAAAACTGAATGGAGTACCCTTTTTAGAGAATGCCCGTAAATAAAGTCTTTATGGAGCGCTGCTTGCTGTCATTTGCTTCCTGGCTGTTGATGTGTGTACCCTCGTCAGCACTGTACGACGACGAACGAGTTACCGCGCGATTGTACAGCAGTATGCGGAGCACTCATACACTGTGAGCACTCTGCACGCACTCACATCCTAATGTGTGAATGATTGAACGCACGCGCGTCCAGTCCGGAAACGCTGGCTTGCATTTGTGGAGATAAAGGAGACATGGCGTGGAATCCTTGTTACGGAAAGATTCCAATGCTGGCTCGTTGCCACATACACTCGAAAAACTTGCTTTCGTTCCGTGTCTGATTTTTATGTCCCTTTATTTTAGTTTCTCACGCACCTACTGCGGTAATACTTGGTGCTTTATTGCTGAGTAAAAGGACGAGAAGCTACGGTGATCGCATTTAGATGAAGATGATTTGCGAAAATGTTCATTTAGTTCGATTTAAGGACTCGTGAAAGAAACACAAATTGTCAAGAATACTAAGGAGGACCCCACTACCACGTGTTCTATAGCCCCAATGCTGTTTTGTCACGGAAAAATAAATAAGTAAATAAATAAATAAATAAATAAATAAATAAATAAATAAATAAATAAATAAATAAATAAATAAATTCTCATTTGAGAAATTGAAAGGCAAATTTGTCTACAGTTAAACGCTGCCCTGAAGTCATTTTCCCGAAAGCCACTTTTAAAGCGAGTTCAGTCAATTTGAACCGACGTGGATGTCGTTGTTGAAACTGCAACGCTAGATTGGTGGACAGAAACAAAACGAAAAATGAGGCTGCATAAGATAAAAGCTGTAGACCTCTAGAGTACCTTGTCTAAGTTGGGATCTCATATTTAGCAGAGCTGTAAGTGCAGAAAGGACTTTCGGGGGCTTCTCTACCAAGTGCCAATTGTTCGTTTATTCGTCATACTTCAGATGGCTTAGTGTATGCTTTCATTTTTCGAAATGCCTGGGCAGCAAAATTTACTCGGAAAAGGGCCTAAGGCAGCCTTTTCTTCACTCTACAATGCTTCATTTTTTTGCCAGCTTAAACAACCTACAGCCCGCTCCCGGCGACAGTCACCTTTGCCGCCTTTTCTTTTCGCGTTTCAGCTTGCGCCCTGAGTTGACACTTCGTCGTCGAAATACTGCTGAGCGCTGTGTAACGCTGTCGAAACATTGTTAACGAACTCGAAACAACGGGGGGGCTGTGACGATTCTTCAGAATTGTGTGGCTTCCACGTAACCTTTCATCTCCCCGGAATAAAAGAAAACGTAGCAACTAAGCTGAGGCTTCCGTTTATAGTTCTTGAGCAAAACCACTCGCAATACCCCTCTTCCTGCAGTCTTACTTCCTGCTTCGTTTCTTCTAGCGTCAACTAAAGCTTCTTGCGACGACGTCGAAGCTTCCAGTTGCACCTGTAAGTTCGCGGATCACTCTAAAGAGTAACCTGCGAGGAGAAGCTTCTAGGCAACTCAAGTAGCAAAGAAAGAGCCCACGGTTGCGGATAAATTGCGAAGGCAGCGCCTTTGTGGTACACACACTCCACACTCTCTTTTATCTCTGTCCTTGCGCTTGCTACTGGATGATTACTTTATTATCTTCGAGCTGCATGACCTATCCGCAGGCGTCCGCGTTTCCTTTCTTCCTAACGAGGACTTCTCTTTAGGTCTTTCTTTTTCTTTTTAGTGACCAGTCGATTGCCTTTCAAAGGCCTCCTCAAGCATCCAGCCGGCTGGTGAAAAGAAAATGCGCCGCGAACATTCGCAGTTGAGTAGAAACAGGAAAAACAAAACTGAGCCAGTCCTGTGCCGGGAAAGCCTTTGGATTGCGAACCTGTAAGCGGGCGAGTGTATGTGATCGAGCATTATCACCATCATCCCGATCATCATCACCATCACATCATTTTACTTATTTATTTATTCACTCCCCCTTCTGGTCACGTGACCTGCGTGACGCCTGCTACTACAGTAAAAGCTCGTTAATTCGACTCTCGTTAATTCGGAAAATCGGTTAATTCGGACACGTCATCTGGTCCCTGTAAATATACGCATCACTATGAGACTGGGCGCTCGTTATTTCGGACAGATTTGACCGCAAATCGGATAATTCGGCGACTTTCGGGCCGCTGGCGAGGCTCGAAAACGAAAAAAGAACAATTCGGAACAGAAGTGAAGCTCAACCGCAGCATCGCCATGGACATCAATTGTCGACTTGGCTTGACTTGAGACTGGTTGAACGCCTTTTCTTCGCGTGTGTTGTTGGCGGTGCCTATTTTTTGCTTTGTTCCCGTTGGTGTGCTGCATCGTTGAACGTCGTTTTATCGAGGAACGATTCAGTACGGCTCCTTTAGCTTGATTGTTGCTGGAGCTTTTGTGCTGACTTTTCGTGTGAACGCACTCTCCGCCGATGGCAACGCCGGCGAAGCGGCCCAAGTACGAGGCGAAGGACTTCACCACCAAAGTAGAAATTTTGCGTGCCCTGGAAAATGGGCTCTGCCGACAAGAAGTTGCTCCTGTGCCATGACGTCAGCAAACAATACGACGCGAGTCTCCTGAGCGCAGTTAGCATTCTTGCGTATGTGTGGCAGAACACGCCTGCGCACGCCATTGCCAACTGTTCCAGGCACAGTGGCTTTGTTGTACCCGACTCCAGCGATGCCGAAGTGTCGCCGGACGACGGTGCCGACGATGGGCAGGATTTCGGAAGTGTTATGCCTGATGCAGTGACACTGAGGATTATATCGGCATTGATGATGGCGTTGCCACTGCTGGCTGTCTGACTGATGAGCGAATCGTCGAGGAAGTGATGCATGGCAACGAATCCGAGAACGAAGAGCCTGAAGAGGAGCAGCCACACCATGAGCCACACGGGCCCCCTCGCACTGTGAAGGAAGTCGCGGAGGCCCTCGTCGTCCTTGAAGAATTTTGTTTTGGCACTGCAGACAGCATGCGAGCTGCTGAGCACCTTGAAGGGCTCAGAAAAATTGTGTCCGCGCGAATTTCTGCTCGAAAACAGAAACGCATCCGCGATTACTTTGTAAAGTAAAGGTATGTTGAAAAAACACTTGCATTTATTGTGTTTATTTCGACCATTCGATAATTCGGACATTCGGTTAATTCGGACATTTTTTCCGGTCCCTAGAAATCTGAATTAACGAGCTTTTACTGTACTACTACTACTACTACTACTACTACTACTGCTACTACTACTACTACTACTACTACTACGACGACGACGACGACGGCGACGGCACACGTAGACAAAGACAAATTTGCTGTAAAATGACGTGAGGAGTAAATAATTTCTTTTAGATACGCACGACTAAAAAAAAAAAAACATCCTGCAAGCTACAGACTTATTACTTATTATAGCGCTGGCAGTTATGAAAACGGGTGACGTCTCTCTGGCTGATAGCAAAGCTTGCTCTTGCAGCTTCAGGTGCTGCGTAAAATACGTCGAACGCTACAACCAAGGCTATTATAATTATTTATTAGACTATCAGACTCATCCGTAGTTTTGACTTATGAAACTTCGAAGTAACAGTTGGTACTGAGTTTTTGACATCGTTGCAGGGTCAAACGCGACGTTCATCGGAACATGTTAGAGTAGCTACAACGCACTTTTAGCATGTTGATTTAGTTACTATTACAAACCGATTCCCGCCACCTTGGCCCCAGGAGCAAATCTGAAAGTACGAAGCCATATGAAAGGAAAGCTGTATGCCGGAAACGTTCCCTTTCTAGCAACATGAGCAGCGTGATAATTGTCTTCGATTGCTGTCTGCAAACAGAACGATCATTTTCGCTAAAAACACATAAAACGATAGAAGCACAAATAATTGGGGCACCCTTGGGCGATTTAGCGCCAAGCACTGTTTCCGACTTAACGTCTCAAACGGACTTATAATCGGATTACACGGACGGTTGTCTAACTCTTTTCCTCTTAACTGTAATCGCTGTGTATAATATAGGCGTTTCTTTCTTTTATGCCGCCGATCGGCAAGCGATGCCGCTATGGCTGCCGCTTACAGAAAAATATTGCGCTTACAACGTGCTGCAGGAATTTACGGTTGCGCGTTGAAGATAAAAACAAAAACAAAAAAGCAACTCTATTGCAACGGAAGCTACGTATACAGTTGAGATTCTCTTCTTCTCTTCTTCTTCTTCTTCTTCTTCTTCTTCTTCTTATTATTATTATTATTATTATTATTATTATTATTATTATATTATTATTATTATTATTATTATTATTATTATTATGTAGTGTGAAGGTGGCAGCAATTTTCATGACGCGCCGTCTGCAAGTATTAAGATATCCAACGAAGCTTTCGTGACTACACATTATAATGCATAGCAGCCAACCCTCGATACTGTAAGCTATGCTTACTCTCTGCTCGGTAAACACGGTGCTCGTATTCAGCACCTGAAATAGTGGCTCATATGTAAACGATATTAATATGTCTTAAGCATTTTACTGTCGCAAGAAAGCTTTTATGTCTCAAAAAATTACATGGATATTACGTTGAAATCGAAGATTGGGACCAGTTCACCATCGAAAGAGCCGAATGAAACGTTTCTACGAACAAAGGCCACATCAGTCAGCATGAGCCTGCAAACAAAGCACGCTGCGTGAAACACTGAAAGCATTACAGAACGCAGTTTAGGCGTGATAGTACGTGTTCTTACACCCATACGCGTTCGTTGAAATATACGAAGTGCCTCCTCCGCAGTAAACGCCTCCGATTAGGAACTAATGGTCGCGTATTTACTAAATTGCTCGTGGGAGGAGCCGTCTGGCGAATGGCAAAAGGAACATACTAACGAAAGGCTTTCTGGTTTCGTCTCTTGCACTCCGAAAGGCCAGAAGTGAAGCTTCTTTAACGTCCCTAACTTTTGAGCAACACTCGCAGTGTTGCCTGATACGCGCGACAAGGAGTACGACAAATTCTCATTTCATCCTCTTCCTCATTGCCATCCAACTGTGCTCAGAAAACAGGTACTTTAACTCTCCTCCCGTGGGCGTCAACAGCGGCTTCATGCAACGCTCGGTAATTTCCTGGACAAAGCCAGTGAACTAAGGGTCAGCACCAACTTTCCAGAGTGGCGCGGCGTCCTTGTTAGGACAACTTCTCAAACATCGAACCCTGTTCCTCCGCCAACTAGTAAAAGAACCCGAGAGAGACGAAGACTCGCCCTGCCAACTCTCGGTGCTCAGATTTATCTTCTGCTCACAGAGGAAGCCCTTAATTTAGGCCTTGCCTTAAAACCTTTTTTTTTATAGTTGTAGAATATTACCTTTCCTTACTATACTAGAGCTCGCCGTGTCTTCCCTGTCTCCTTAACGCTTCATCAGAAGTCAGGCAAACAAACGGTAAACAAGAGGTCAACGCGTTTGCCGTACTCTGCTTTCTTTGTCGGGGCCGAGGCCTCCTCAAGCCCCGAGGGCTTCCCATTATCCCCCGCACTTCCTTCGCTTTCCCCATTTCGCAAGCCAGCGTCATCTTTCTTCCCGGTCGTGTCAGCTCCTGGCCTGTTTATCTTTCCTTCTATTCTTTTAATAGTCTTTTTTTTCTCTCTCATTTTTGCTGCTATGTCCTCGGCCGAAGAAGTACGTTGCCTCCCCCAGAGGGATTTCTGTGGCACGTATTGCCCGGGCTGGCGCTTCGTCCCAACTCAAGTTGTTGTCGTCACCTCGCTCACTGCTTCCCATTCTAGGATCCAATCTAGTCGTCGCCACCGCAGACACGCAAGGCGCTAAGCAAGCCAAGTGACGTTGGTTCACGAAAAGCGATGCTTGCGATCCGCACCGGCAACATAGTGTTATTTTACAGCGAAAGCTGTTATGAGATCATTTCAACGGCCGTTTTTGGTGGCGTAGTTGTCCGCCGCCGCCGCCGCCGGTGTCCGTAACCACTATCGCTCGAAATAGAAAAAAAAAACGAAATAAGAAAAAATTTCCAGGATGGAACGGGGTTCGAACCTGGGCCCTCTGCGTGGGAGCCCAGTGTTGTACCTCAGAGCCATGCCGGTGCTTGGAACTGCCTTGCAAAACGACGCTATACAGGCTTCATGTCCAGAAGGAACCACATTAAAATATGTAATGTAGTGTGGTAGAAGCGTGAAATAACAACCACGCACCACACAACGCGAATTCTGTAACCAGGCGTCACACAATGGGAATTGCGCAACGACTGGGCTGTTGGATGCTTCCAACCCACTACAAGGGGCTCTGCAATAATTCTTCATCGTCATCAGGCACAACACCAAAAAAGTGCGCATAATGCCTTACATGTTTTTAGCGGGTACCACGGCTCTCCGTTGAATGACGAAAAATGGCATAGTGGCTGCTTCCCTACTTCACAGAAATTATGATTTATAGCGTAGAGGGTTCCTCGCAGGTGCACTTGCATTTGTTGCCAAGGAAGCCCATGAGCCCATCATCCATTTCCTCAGGGTCTCAATAAAGTTCTTGCCCCCTCTCTCTGTCTCTCACGTCAATGTATGTTATATTGCATGGTGGGAGAGTTAAATAGTGACCGGGCGTCACACAATGCGAATTACGTAACTAGTGAGCCGTCTAAAGCTTCCAGCCCATTACAAAGGGCTGAGCCACAATTCTTCATCGTCATCAGTCGTCACATAAACATTTCCATTTCACAGAAAATATGATGACTTATAGAGTAGGGGGTTCCTCGCAAGTGCACTTGCATTGATTGCCAAGGAAGCCCATAAGCCCATCATTCATTTCCTCAGGGTCTCAATAAAGTTCTCCCCCCCCCCCCCCTCTCTGTCTCTTTTTCTCACGTCAATGTATGTTATATTGCATGGTGGGAGAGTTAAATAACGACCGGGCTTCACACAATGCGAATTACGTAACTGGTGAGCCGTTTAAAGCTTCCAACCCATTACAAAGAAATGAGCGACAATTCTTCATCGTCATCAGTCGTCACGTAAACAAAGTGCACATAATGCCTTACATATGTGTAGCCGGAACCTCGCTTCTGCGTACAATGACGAATAATGGCGTTGTACGTGCTTCCCAATTTCGCAAATATTGTGATTTATGGCGTAGTGGGTACCTTGCTAGTGTACTTATATTAGTAGCCCCAAGAGAGTTTACAACGGGCTCTAGAAATGCCGCTCTTCCAGCTTTCGCTGTGACTGTGCTGCGCTTTCTGCGCAGGTCTGGCATTTTTTTTTCCCATGCTGTTTTCACATGCCCCCGAGACACTTGTACAAACCACGAATTACTTTCTCGGGTTATTCTTTGCATATGATTCTTCGCCATTGTGTAGCGTATTTTATGTGAGTACTGTTAGTGGCGGCTCGAGAGGCTAATACCCCTGTCACACTGGACGTTCTAATGTCATTCGAATGGAATGACATTCGCAGCTAATGACATTATGTGGCTGCTACACAGCGATATTTAATGTCATTAGAATCGAATGACTTAAGCAATCGAATGAGTTCGAAAAACACGTTCACCGTCGCACTGGAACCGAATGTATACTCTCTATCCCGGAGACTACTTATAATGTGGTATTCAGCATTCCCAATTTCACGCATTCATACAAACACGCTATTAATGTTGCTTTCTTTAAGTTATCTGTCATTTTAACGAGAACAGGTGTACGCAAGGCTGTTGCAAGATCTTTTTATTCTCCAACTCAGTGGCGTCTGGCCGCCGGCCCAGTGGGCCGTAGTGTAAACAAACAGACGGCTGTGTGCACGTGTACCTGCAGCGATGGCATCAGCTCCATGAGCGCGCTGGATCCAGGAGGAGGCGTTTGCTCTCATAAGGCTATGGGAAGACAATTTTGCGGAGTTCCGTTGCAAACTCTTTTCTCGTATGGACGAATGTGAGACCGCGCTTTGAAAGCGAAAAAATCAGCACTTGTTTCGTGTACGAATACAACCGATGAGCGAAGCTCCTTAGAAATGGCACGCAAACGACTACGTACGTTTTGAAACTGTTGATTGCGCCACGCGCCTTGTTTTTTTTCTTTTTCCTTTTTTTTTTTTTGGCGCCGCGCGCGGCGTTTCATTGTCTTTTTGCGCCGGCGCCGCATCTATGTTACAGGGAGCTTCGACGGCGACGGCGGCGTGCGGGCCTGAGGAGCTTCGCTCCTAATAAACACGGAACGCTCTGGTTTTCTGAGTGTGTGCTGTTGCACCGCAAACTTCCACGGGTGCCTCTGTCACTTCGCGTTGGGGAAAGCTTCAACAGACGCGGCACGTTTTTCTGTTTTCTTTTTTTCCCCGTCACGCCGCGCATGCTTTAAGCGAACGCACTCCGCCTTGTTTCACATGGATACTCAACAGGCTGCGTTTTGATTCTTCTTCTATCTGACGATCAAGTCTCTTCGACTGTTTTATGCGCTTTTCGCGCAACGCCAAGTACGAAGCAACTAAATGCTTTATTTGCTGCAGCTTAGCGTCGTTGTTCAGCGGCACTATCTAGCGGCACTGCCATGTCAGCCACGTTGCTTGAGTTCATTCTATCGGCTGTGGCTATTGCCTAAGCGTCATCTTGGCTTATGGTTGCCAGATATTCTGCGATATAAAATTTTTAACCGTGTTTATTTAGTGAAGCGACTTGCCACATGTCTTTTAAAATAAATACCTTCACTTTTCTACCACTCTACATTTAGCTTCCTCAACTTTCCTGGCCATTTTTTTTGTCTGAATTATCGACATTGGTATCATGAACGAATGACATTACTATTTCCTGTGTAGCACAATCACGGATCGAACGAAATTCGTTGCACCGAATGACATTCGAACCTAATGACATTAACACCTCCAGTGTGACAGGCGTATAAGTGGGCCTGGCTCAAATGTAATTCTCCACGGACAACTGTGCGCTGACATTGGTGATATCGGCGTGACGTCATGCCTTGCGTCCTGAGCAGGGGTGTTACACTCGAACTCATATAAAAGGACTATGTGTGGAGGGACATGTTAGTGTGACCGAGGATAAGACAGAAAAATGTTAAGCACATGAAAGTGCCCAACATCATCCCACGTTCTCACACTTCAATCGCAGCATTTTCTTCCCCTAAGACTAGTAAGCCAAACATGAAGCACGCTTTACAGGCCCTGTTCTACAGGCGCTGACATTTTTCACGCGATAGCGTTAGAGAGCTCGTGTCGCAGAAATTCCGGTGTCGGTGTCGGCACCGTTGGTTGTGAGCGAAAAATCGTCCGTGAGCGAAAAATCGAGAAAGAAGCAAATAAAATAAAGAATAAAATCTTCGGTCCCATTGAGGATCGAATCCGGGCCGTTCGCGTGGCAAGCAGGTGTCCTACCACAAAGCGACGCTGTTACTTGCAGCTGCCTCAGAAAAAAACACTACATAAATGTCATGTAGTGAAGGAGTCTCCTTAACGCATTTTGTTCGGCAGGTGTCACGACAAAAACGAGCCCACTCGGCGATTTGTAGGCGCATTGACGAGACCATCAAACTACGTCGAAAAAGGCCGGGATAGTGCAGCCATCGCCGCTAAAAACACACGCGAACTTTCAAACAGCTCTAAAAACGGACAACTATGTCCATCTAGCGGAAAACATATCAAGCCAACGCTGGCTTTCTAGAGGAGGCGTTGATCAAGTAAACAGCAAACGCTAGATAATGTAATGCCATCTATGAGGCATTGTGAGAAATATGTCTCGACTCTTTATGGCCTCCGAGATGGCAAGCGCGCGGCGTGCATCTTGGAGGCCATGCGATTCTTGTTTTAGATCGAAAAGCTCTACCATTCGCGCGCACACGCACATGTGTATCTGTCTGCGTGTGTGTGTAACAATACATATTAATAAGTATGCACTTAGTGGTTGAAGTGCGCACTAGGGGCCGCATTTCGCTATCGCGTTCAACTCCTAAAGGCGAAGCTTAAGGGTCCTCCAATTTTTGTTACTCCAGCTGCGGCTTTGATTACCGAACCATTGCAAGCGGTATGGTACTTGTCGTATACGCTTTAACCAGTATTGTTGCTGGTATGTTAGCGGTATCCTTCCCGAGTCACGTTATCTTTAATATGTTTTTCTACACTCACACGAGCCCAGACAACCGGACTCTGCTATGCATTTTCTCGAAATAATTTAGCAGCGCTACGCTACGGTAAGACCAAACGTTGGAAAAGCAGTGGGCTACACAGATCACGATTCCAATAAAAAAATTGCAGTGGCTTAGCTCGGCTATGCCAAGATATACGTAGCGTTAGCCAAAGGTTCAGCTGATTATTCTTAGGTTTCCAGATTGTCTAGGATTATTAGCCTTCTTCTGTTCATTATTCGTACGCTGAACCGCTATTTGCCAGGCAACTACTTCGGGATCCGATGAGATAAGCTTCTCGTCTCTTCTGCGCCGTCGAGCAGCATTTGCGCTCTCCTTATCCACGGCGTTACCCACCTGTAAACGCCAGTCAGAGGCGCTATCAAGCGGCTCCAGCGCAGTGTCAGACGGTGACTGCACAGCGAAGGCGAATAGCTGCGCGCGCGCCGGCGCCAGTGTGTCTGCCATGGCTACGACGTCACTCCCCTCGAATGCGTAGACCAGCAGCGGCGAGTCGCGCACGGCGGTGGTGGAGTCGGCGCGCGCGCCAGCGCCAGTGTGTCTGCCGCGGCTACGACGCCACTCCTCCCCAACGCGCAGACCAGCAGCGGCGAGCCGCGCGCGGCGGTGGCGGAGAGCGCGTGAGATGCCGGCTCCCGTGAGCTAACTGTGTGACATCACTGATTCTCGCGCATACGCAGCACGGCTCATGAGGATCCACGCGAAATCGGCTCCGGCTAGGCAAGTGTAGCTAACGCTACAAAACCCACAGGGTCCCTTATGCATTCACATAAGACGACTCGAAGGGTAGATCCATCTTTCTTTCGTTCTCAGTCGATGTATCGATCCTGCCCCGTCACCCTGTGAAAGATTTCTGCACCTAACGTAGTTTTCCACTGCCTGCTATTTAACGCCCCGAAGGATACCCAAATAAAGTTTTTCCATTCCATTCCGGGATCGGAGGCACCTCGGGTGGTCTTGCACTGCCTCTGTGATCGGCTCACCTTTGACCAAGCAAGAATGTCATGTGATGACGCCGCCATGTAACGTCACAAATTTTGACGATCTGTGACGTCATTATGATGTCATATGGTGACGTCGTGATGATTCTTTTCACCACCCGTGTTGACGACGCCGTCGTCGGACGCCGACATGGGACACCGGTCAATTTCCGCGTCTGATGAGGCATCCCAGGATTTCGCCTTAATATTATGGCGTTTCTGTTACAGAGCAAAGCTTAAATCGGGCGAGTGCAAATACTCTCTGGGTCGCACCTTTTTATTAGACGAACTACGCTTCTAACGGACGTCGAGGTTTTAAAACAGGTTGTAATTCTCTATGCGTTTTCGGTTGAAAAGGAACAAGGTTGCGTTAGTACTGCCTATTTTTTTACGTGTATTTTGTGCCACGCCATCACTTGTGATCAACTGGTGTAAATTCTATTTGAGCGAAGCTCTTAGGCGCCCATTCCTGCATGGAGCGGCGTCGACGTTGTTGGCTGGCGTCGGCGTAAGCGATAGAGCGAACGAGGACGAAAGAGAACGAATGCGGAGTCTGTCGATATCAAGAGCCACTGGCCTCTAACCTCGCTTTCTTCCTCCATCACGCTCGCTGGCCCCTCGGTCGGAGCTCGTGTGCATGAGGGCTGGCACGTGCCCTGCAGCCGGCTTCACTTGTCCTAACGGGGCTGTCGGCGTTTCGCTTTGTTCGCGACGCTTGCAATGCACAGAGTCGCGCAGGGCCTGGGCGTGTGGGTGGATGCCTGTGTGAATGTGCCGTGTGCTTGCCCTCAAGTATTTTTCAAAATATGTAGCGAATGTTACATTGCTACAACTGCGGACAGCCAATACTTCTAACACAGTTGGCGTTGCCCCAACACAAAGCTGCGCTCAGAATTCCCATTATGCAGTATCTTACGTAATCGTCGGTGAATTTTTATTAACCTTTTCGCTAAACACTATACACATGTATGCGTGTCTGCGTGCGTGCGTGCGTGCGTGCGTACATACATACATACATACATACATACATACATACATACATACATACATACATACATACATACATACATACATACATACATACATACATACATACATACATACATACATACATACATACATACATACATACATACATACATACATACATACATACATACATACATACATACATACATAGTTGTACGCAAGCAGATATTCCAGGATATAAGCACAAGTTTGCACTTGACCGTTCAAAGCTTCATTACTCATTCAGTCGAAAGAGGCTTTCAGCACTACATTATCGGGCGCCCTTACAGCCGAATAAAGTAAAGCGAAATAACTTTCAGCTCTCTCCGTTATAAGTCGGGTTGTCGGAGAGTCTAAGCGTCGTTCAGTTTCATCGTCCCTTTCAGGGCAATGAAAGTGAAGTGGCAGCTCCCCTTGAGTTAAGGGAGGGCTGCTTCTCGTGCCTTGCGCTAATTATCTGTCGCACATATGTAATGGTAAGTTGGAGTGAGATGCATGAGGCGTATGGGGGAAAGTGGAAAGAGGACATCTAGGGCGCCCAGAATAAGATTCGAAATGAACATACTTATACGAACCAGTGCCACAGAGAGCGCACACGAATGAAGCTATATCGAAGCAGGATATACGACTGAATTTAATTTTAATTGAGCTTCGAGTCTCGGCGTTCTCAAAGTGGATCAGACTTCCGCCCTTTTGATGCTGCGCCAACATGGGTTCTCATTTACAAGCACCATGATTAAGCAGGCATGCATTTGGGCCTTGCACGTGTAACTTCCGTGCTTCACAGAAGGGCATATTTCGGAGCGCGCATTTGAAGGTTCAGTGTTTGAGTGCGCACAAGAGATGCGAGTCGCATTCCTCAATAGAGGTGCCACTCAGTGACCGCATACGTTTCAAGGCGAAAGAAAATCCACTAGTTAACTGTCCTTTCAATAAACTTCGCGAATAGCGGTGTAGAAATATCGCCGAATGCTAAGCATTTTAGCCTTGCGTCACGGGGTTTCTATTGGTTTGCTTCATTTCAGTGCACTAGGATCAATCAATCAATCAATCAATCAATCAATCAATCAATCAATCAATCAATCAATCAATCAATCAATCAATCAATCAATCAATCAATCAATCAATCAATCAATCAATCAATCAATCAATCAATCAATCGGTTTATTTCGCTATAGTGCCTCAGTCAATATTGTGTTTTGCCCCTGAACGCTAGGAATGGATTTGTTTATCGCTCACGTTGGCCATTTTGTTTGTTTCTAAATGCAAAACTATATCTCGTTGTTCTTAACCTTGGGGGTATACATAACTATAAGAAGACAACTTAAGTCGTGTATGTTGACTACGCAACATCTCGGAGTACAATAGATCATGCTATAATAAAGATGCTAGAAAACGTAGCGACCGCTACTAGCTTGCACTGCGTCACCGTATTCCCAACGAAGTTAGTCGTGCGACCGCGTCTGCACTTGCTGAATTACTGAAGTACACGTGCAAATAAGACAGAAGTTCAGGAGAAGATGCAGGCTCGAAGAGACGAGAAATCCTTCTAAAGGCAATGCCGATGGAGCAACCGTTTTGACAAGTGGACTTGTCTTCCTCAAGGCAGTAAGTGCCCAGCTGCTGCCTTGGGTTGATTTCTCAAAGTCCAGCAAAGCCCACATAATTGCATAGACTATCACGAAACTGCGTGCTGCCTATGGAAAGTGCGCGTTTAACATCCAACGCGTTACTATCACTTACCTTTCTATCTCTGTACAACTCCTTTCCATAATGCAGGGCTACTCTAACAGAAATGCTGCCGAGTGCGATCCTCCATGTGCTTATGATTTACTCTTTGCTGTTTAGTCTTTGCTGTGGACGAGCCCATTCGCTCGGTCGTTGACCCAGAAAGACGTCGGAATCGGCACGACGCAGCTAATCACTCTGCGTGCAGTTCTTACTTGCTCCCAAACAATTACCGCATAGACACAGGGTAGGTCTCGGTGTCCCATCCTCACAGGTCACCGTCGCTCGGTAATCAAGCTCAACTGTCTAAAGCACACGACTTCGGTTAACAAAAATTACCCTTGTCCCGCAAATGCACAATGTGCCACGATTCCCGGCGTTCTTCACGAAAGCACGAGATAAAAGACCGAGGTACAAACCAATAACTCGCTCTGAGTTTCCGATAAAAGGAATCATTGTTGGTTGATTAGGGCACAGGGCACGACCAGATAAAACAATCATCAGGCAAGTGAAAATGAAGACAGAAAACTGAGGCAAACGCGACGCTCCAAAATAAAGTTTTCGAAACGCCGCATTTCGAAACAGACATGGCGTGCGAGACCCCTACTGGCGTGTGGGCAGATGAGCGCGATAAACAGTAAACGCAGAATGTGTTTGTTTCCCACGCACGGTGCGTGGGTGAAGAAGAAACGAGAGCCGCGAGTGGTGCTTGCGGCGTATAGCGTATCTCGCGGGTGACGCCTGCGCAATATGTACGAAATTGCTTAGTAACGTGATAAGCATTTACGCCAGCGCCGCAATGCGTACCACTGCACACTATGGCAGCGGGGAGGCCGAGGTCTGGGAACGTGAAGCGGAAGCAGCGGGACAGCAGGGTCGGCCCTTAGAAGTCATGCGCGCCAGAAACACGAAGCCTTCGCCTGCTTTTCATCTAGGCAATACGTTTTCTGTATGGAAGAGAGGCCTGCAATCTAGCGGCCGGTGATGTTCTACGTGTATGGTCTGAATGAACTCTGTGCTTGGCGCAGGCGATCAGGTCAATTGCTGCAGCATTGCGCGTTATTGATGGCGGTGCTACCCGAAAGCCCTGGCAGACGCAACTGCCGAAATGTTTTTGGGATCTCTCAAGCAGGCAAGATTCTGAGGATATCGGTGATTTGTCTGACTGATAGCTCATTCCCAGGGCAGGCGAGGTTTACTCATTTGTTCATAAGCGGCAGCATTAAACACGCGTGGCCACTGAATAAGTGCCGTTGGTCGCATCTCGTGTAAATCCTGTCGATGTGAGAGGCCAGGCCGCCACTGGTGGCGTTGTTAATCAATCCTATAGTATAGAGTTGTTCGACCCCTCCGGTGCCCCATTCCTCGAAATTATGCGTTATTACTCTCACATGGGCAGCTGAATAAGCACTCACTTCTTTTCACAGTTGAATATACCTTTCTCATTGCATTGCCGTCATACAACTCGTTTTTAATACTGTTGGTAACATCTTGGACATGCGGGGCTTTTATTTCAGCTCTATTTTCTAAACGTCACATCTTTCAACTTTTACGCATATTCTCTCTTGTCTTTTTTTTTTTTTTTGCTGTAATATACAGATACAACCTGCTTCACATTATTTGATGAATCACCGAAACGTAGCTCTCTTCGGCGAAGGACCTGCGACAGAATACATAAAAAAAACTGCATAGAGGTGCAGTCAAGGCGTAAAGAGATTTTGTCAGTTTCAACATTTCCATTTCCCGACTATCATTTCCTCATGCAAAGTGGAAATACTGCTGTTTCACATCTCTCCTGTTTGTTTTCTGGCTTCTCCGGTTTCTCCGCCACATTAAGGCGTGCCATTCAAATCTAAATTTGCACTGACGACTGTAGTGGCGATATATTTCTGTTTGTACAACTTAACGCCAGTTTGTACAAGAAAGAAAAAAAACGCTTAGAATAACAGAGAGCTGAGCTAGTTGGTAAGTATTCGTTCTAAAGAGACAGGGCGTGCAAACACGGACACAAGAAAGAAGTCAGGACAACACAAACGCCGCGTTTGTGGTGTCCTGACTTCTTTCTTGTGTCCGTGTTTGCACGCCCTGTCTTTTTAGAATGAAAAAAAAAAACGCTGAAGTTTCAAGCTTTATCCAAATTGCCCAGTTACCTAATATAATGAAAGAATTTGCAGTTTGCAGTTTTCAATGTGCAAAAATGGTTGCAAACGGCAACCATTTTTGATGCCTCTATATACAGTAACTCACTGAACACCAAATCAAACCAAAGTTTTTACCTGCAAGAAACGTACACTATTCATGCATTGCCGCGTGCAACAACGAAAGTATTACAATGCGTTCCTAAAACGTCAACATATACCCGAGTTAACGTAAGGTAAACGAGAACATATTGAAAAAGATACGCACAATATTCGCATAGCACGCTGAAAGACATTATTCACGCTCAGTCTCGCCTCACTGCCTTTGCACGTGGCGTCATGCAAAGAGAGAATGCCAGGGAAACAAGCGCCTAAAGATGCGCGCAACAGGATCATGGCGAGAAAAAGGGCAACGACCCGAGGGCAAGAAACTTCTCTTACCACGGAGGCGTTTCTGCAAAGCTGTGGCGTCTAAACCGCTGAAGTCGGATATTTTAAAGCCGCCGTCACGTGTTTGTCCTGGGGCTAAAGCGACGCGTCGTCGCGATACCGCGCTTCCAGCAACAACGAAAGACTCTCGCGTTCACAGAGCAGAGCCGATGTTGGCTGTTAAGTTGCGTGCCCCCCTGGACCTGTGAGATGTTTGTGGTGTAAAACAAGCATAACGTTTATACATGAAACGATTGCTTTTTAGCTGAAGTAGCACGCGTAGCTTTTTCTGGCGTCGTCTGTGCAATTTCTATACCACTCGCGTACTCGATAATTGCCCCACTGCGCCATGTCCTCAGTCATATCTCCACACAATTTACTTGATGTACCGAGCGCTTGCGACAAATCGTCGCTCGTTAACTAGTTTTGACCGCGGGGGTTTCATCACCGTGCCACCAAAGTTTTGGTTGCCCTAAAAGACGTCCTTCAGGCCAGCCTCTCTCGAAATTTCTTAATTTGGGCAAGAAAAGGTCACATCCATACAATAATAATGACTGGTACTATGGCATTTCATTTTGGGAAAGACAAGCCCGCGTATAATATAAATATTTTATAATATACACCACCTTTGTTTGAGTGCCTAGAAAAACCAAAAGGAGGAGGAATGTTTCTTGATGCAGGAGGCAAGAGCAGCTGGAAGTCGCTCCTACACAGCGCTACTTATTAATCGAGTGGAATCAAACCAATGTAAATCAAACCAATGTAATTCGGTGACTAGGTGAATTCTGAAATCAGTTGCATGATAACGCCGAGGGAGACTAACGGCGGGGACACGCGCAGCTTGTTGCGTCGCCCCAGTTGAGATCGTTCGAAATGTACCGAAAGGTAAAACTTTTCGGATCTCGCATTATGTGAGGTATAGTGCAAATTTATGTCGTCACCAAGTAATCCGCATGCCTTCGAGAGGGATGTCCTTAACAGTACAGAAGCACGCACTCAAATACAGAGAGATATGTGTCGTTTCCAGGAGGCTTTGAAAACGATTTGAACAGGGGTCAGGTCTGCGGTTGTCTTCTCTCGTTTCGCCTCTTCCGTCTCGAATGGCGGGAAATTCAGGCATTATGAAGCACTTTTGTACGTGAACGGCATGCGAGAGGATGCGAGGCAGCGTGAGTCGGCTGTCGAAGAGAGAGGAGCGCCCTTATGTCATCGCCTCCAGTGGCTTTGCACTGCGCAGGCGCCGTATCAGAGAGTGACACAAAAAGAGAAACAATATACGGGGCGGAGTCTTAGACAGAAGTGAAAGGAACTGCGCTCACGCATGCCAAAGAATAGCGCGGACAAGCTTCAACGCAAGCTTACGCTCGTCTTCACAAACGACAGTTCTCTCTCTCTCTTTTATTTTTTAATGCATATCTCTCCGTCTCACTATAGAGGTTCCTTACCGTGTTGTTTTTTGCACTGCGTAGCTGGTGCGTTATTTTTCTGCCCACAGCGACGCGTTCCCTCTCTCTCAACGAGTGATGGCTTCGCACTCTTCCAATACTTCCTGCGTTTCTTTTTCATCTTTTTGATTTTATTTTAGGACCCGTGGCAGTGACTGCAAATTGTCGAATGAACCGTCTCTCCAGACTTACAACTTCTTCTTTTTTTTTTTTAAGTTGCGAGGTTTTGTCCGCCAGCATCATTACTCAACTGAAGAATAAGATACATCGCTCATCGTTTGCGAAGTCACAACAAGTGAACACCAGGGCGAAACGTGCGGGACCAAGTGGTGCATAAATGATGTCGGAAACGGTACAATATGCTGACTGCTGACAACAAACGCCCTTTTTGCAGTGTTTAGCTTATCACGTTGTCTTGTTTTTTTTTTATGATATGTTTTTATAGGTTTACGGCGCCACAGTGCATTGCCGGTATGTGTACTTCCTTGGACGATGATAAATGACAGTTGTAAGATAAAGAGACCAAGAGGTTGCGTGGTAAATAAGGGAGTGAAGGCGGGTCGGTATTCTAGTTTGGATCAAAAAAAAAAAAAAAGGTACCGCAAATAGGACGTGCCATTTCTACACCTTTGAAATAAGATGTCGCTGATTAGATGCATAACAGGCATCAAGGGAAGTGAAACGTAGTCGAAGGCGGCCTAGGTTTAAGTAGAGTGAATGCGTTCGAAGGTTTGTTTGCACACGATGGCGACAGCTTACGCGGAGGCCAGAAGATATTGGAGATCGCTGGGAGTCTGTTGTTCTGCTAAGACACAATCAAGCTAACTGATTGGTTGACTGATTGATTGAATGATATATCTATTGATTGATTGATTGATTGATTGATTGATTGATTGATTCATTCATTCATTCATTCATTCATTCATTCATTCATTCATTCATTCATTCATTCATTGAAATTTACTTTTGCTGTCACATTTGGCTGATATTCTATCGCAGGCTAAGTCACCATTAAAGATGTTGTACAATGATCTATACAATTATCCAGAGATGTCAACAACCAGCGTTGTGTTAACAAAACGGTATTTCCCTAGGCTGTGCACTACAGACGCCGTGGCGCCGAGCACGAACCGTGATATCCGTTAGTGTACGTACATGTCATCTTGCGGAAAATGTCGTGGATCACGAATACTCACGAGTCACAACCCTCGCCATTACTGGCACACGAGGGGGGCGTGTACCGTACGCGGTACCGTACAGCAGACGAGACGAAGGGGAATGAAAGAAAAGTGGTGTGGTTGACCTTTTCTTTTTTTTTTAAGCAGTTTCAGTTGTTGCTGCCCAGTCCCCCTTTCTGTCACTACGCCTCGGCGCATGCGCTCTCCCCTAGCGGAAAAGTCGCGAAACGTCTCGCCATATCGGCGCCTGTGCTTCTGGCAATACCGGTTGTCCCGGCCCCTACCAAACCCCTACCATAACGGCAGAGGGCGGCATAGAAAAATGAAAGAGGCGGATTGTTCAACGCGTAAAAAAAAATGCGTGCGTAAGCTGCCAATGTGAAACTGCAGAACGCGTTATGTACAACTATCAAGATAAGTAGCACAGCAAGAAACACAAGGCTGCAGAGATCCTCTCACCGGAGCTGTTCTGGCACTACGTTAGCGTGTGCGGCTAATAGGAAGGTTGCTTTTGTAGCTAGTGGCTCCCCTCTCTGAACTGTGAAGACTGGTCTAATTGCTGCTAAAAGCACCGTGGTTCTTCAACTTGATACGCCATTCGGCTTCGCAGACAAGTGGCCAACGCATTCTTTGTTGGCGTTTAACACGGCGTTTCTTTACTCGTATGTTTCCTAACGCGATGATGGAGCGGTTAATAGTCTCTAAGCGAGTATTAACCTTTAACCACGCGCCAGCCCGCTTAAGTGCCTTTACAAGCCTAAAACGGGCAGGGTGCGTCGTGAGAAAAGTGTCGGCAGGGAGCAATCAACGAGCATGGAGCCTCCTCTGAAAGGCAGCCAGTTAGAATGAACCATCCTTCCTCTTTGCGCATGACACCTTTCTTTTTTGCTTTTACACACAACGCAGAATACGCCACGATGGCGTCTTCGAGCTAGTAAACACGCAGTAAGGAAGGAATAAAAGTGCACAGACTGAAGATCATATGTATATATCACACACAAGTGAGGGATAGGCTGGGAAGCTAGAGGTAATTGCAACTTCCGGTTTGCTACCCTACGCTCGGGGGAAACGCTAGGAGAAAAGGAAGACGGAAACAAGAGCGGCGCGACGACAGTTTAGGTCGTCACTCTCAGATTGTCGCCACTCAGAGCCTTTGAGAATGATTGCAAGAAAAGGTACCGCTGAAGTAATCAAATTCTGGCAATGAGTCACTGAATGAGAAACTGATAAGCCGTAGCGTGACAGCAAGAGAGAGGAATGGCGCGTTGTTACCGTGTTGCGTTCTATACTTTATACTAGAGGAGGCGTCGACGGCGATGGGCGGTTCACGTCGTCTACAAGGAACAAGACGGAGCGGTAGCTATCTCGCAATGGAGGGAAAAGAGCTGCATGTCATCAGAACACGCTGTGAAGTAACGGAAATAAGAGGTCAGCCCCTCATAACCGGACACACGCGAGTCATTCATCATGGGTTGCCGTCCAAGCGCGGACCCAACAGAGCGTTGCACGTCGTTGCGACCTGCCAAGAGGGGTCGTAGACAACGCACCTATGTTTGCACGGCCCGCGCCCCGAAGCGTGCGGACAGACGTGTTTGGCACGCAGGTCCCGCACACGCTCGTAAGATAGGAGGACGCTGGGCTCTCCGTTCATCGCACCCGCTGTCAGTGGAACTGTCACGGGCTTTTAGGTAGCGCCATAAATGGGGAAAAAGAACATTCGCTCGAAAGAAATTGCACGTCCCAAATTTTAGGCACACTAGACTTTTGAATACCAAGTATAGAACCATGGCAAGGAACGAGACCTTCACAAGCACCGCTGAGATTCTGTGTCTCGTGTGCTTCCTTTTTTTTCCCACTGTGCACCTGATTGTGCCGCAAACACTTACGGTCATGAAAAGCAACCCAGTCGGCGAAACCAGTAGTACACTTTCAAAAATTTTTGCTATGACAAAATTCGTCGAAATTTATGAGCGCATTTGTGTTTTGCTACTTGTGTGTAAGGAGAGGGTGGTTTGTATATGTGACTCGCCGACTAGTCCCCTTTTATGACTTGACAGTTGTGCTAGTAATGGTCGCAGCAGAAACAATGATCAGAACTGGAAATATCGCAAAGGTTCTACGTCTAATAAACATTTTCTTCGCGTTATTGTTAACCGGTGTGCTTGGCGGCATGATTCTTCTATTTCTGTATTTTTTGTCATAACATGATTCTTGCAGTTACAGTGAGACACTTAAGAGTCAATTTCGAAGTGACTTACGATCGGCTATGACAACATTTGAGCGAACTTTTATGTTATGCATGGATATTTCAGTTGCATGAATACTTGTACTTCGTCAACTTTTGCGTTGCGCGGACACATCTCTGCATTGACGAACTTGGACTGAGTGTGTGAGTGTTGTACGATGTGCCTTTGTATAGACTTGTGTTTGTCTTCTACTTCGAGACGACAACTATTGTGCAAGAGAAGAGCAGTAGCCGGCGCCATGCATTGGCACCGACGTCTCCTTATATACATTTTACAATAAAAAAGATAAAAAATTAAATCCAGGTACACCGCTTAGACACTCTCATACACAATATATATCTATGTGTGGAATAAAGGTGTCTTCGCCGGTAGAATGGAGTAGAAAACTTTAATAACTCAAAGAAGGAACAACACATACATGTTAGGCATACGTTCCATGCTGCATACCAAGTGCGCTCTCTCCTCTCGTGCCAACACTTTGTTCTCTTCTTTCTTCCTTGCTTCTTTGCGCCCTCCTTTTAACACTATATGCAAACAGGGTCAATACACGGGCAACACACACTTTCCTATTCCAAGCGCACAGCTCATGTGCACAGATACAACAACCACAGAGACACGAGGATGAGAGAAAGAACTTCTACAGGATAAATCCTATTACAAGAAAACTAGAGTAATAACAACAAAACGAATATCGTAAACAATAAAGACATAAAAGGAACTGTTCGATGATTTAATACCTTCATCACCATTCTTGATTCCTGGAATAATTCTGCTTTGGTAGTTGAAGCAATTTGTTGCACCGTTTACGGCCGTGGAATCCAGACGTTTCGTTGTTTCTTTTAGTTTTTGTGTGTGTCGCTAACACAAAACAAACCTGATTGATATCTGCCACCTCAGGAACAAGAAAAGTATTGGCTTCACTTCACTCTGCAACCGGAAAGGTGTAAGTGGGGCAGTGTAAAGATATTTAGTTAGTGTCAACAACTTAGCAAAGCTACCGACTAATCCGAGAATGGAAAGAATACATGAGAAGAGATCAAAAGGCAGCCTCAAGACCTAAAAAACTAGAAAAGTTTACACACGCGCTCAAAGGAACCCGCAGAAGAAAATAAATCTGTGACAAAAAGTAGCCTACACTCACTCAGCTGGCCCCGAAAATTTATGGCACCTCTCCTACCTCCTTAAAAAAAAGGCAGGAGTCAGGGGAAGACGGAAGCTTGTCATGAAAAATTCGTAAACCAAAGGTGTGCTGGAGACGACGTTTCGACAAGCAGACTTGTCTTCTTCAAAGCTGCAACAATTTGCAGCCTCGAACAAGACAAGTCCGCTTGTCGAAACGTCGGCTCTAGCACACCCCCGGTTTACGAATTTTTCATCCCAACTCCTTGGTTACACAGTGAAGCTCTCATCTTTCGCGTAAAGGAACCGCTAATTTCTTTTTCTTATCTTTATACAAGTGGCACGACACCCATATATAGTCTATGCCTCTCTCACTCCTCTTCGATTATCTTGATTCCTTTTCTCCCGTCACTATCACACATTCCCTAATGTTCGTGGGGAACATGAAATCGTTTCCCTAGTCCTTTGTCCTGGAAGGTTCTATACGTGCACAATGCGTCCAATGCAAAAGGCCTCCACTCGTCTTGGTGGTGCGGAGCAGGAGAGAGAGAGAGAGACAGAGAGGAAGAGAGAAACGAAGGGAAGAGGCAGGGAGGTTAACCAAGCACGCGCTTAGTTGGCCACCCAACACGTGGGGAAGGAGAATATAGTAGATATTGAAGACAAGAAAGAGGAGTACGGAAGAAGAGCAGAAGCGTGCTCATGCTGGACGGGCGGTATTTCGACGCACTCAGGCGTGCCGTTACTTTTAGCCGACTCGGGTCCACTGTCCATATTTCGGGAAGACCAGCCGACGCCGATGTCATGCAGTAGAAAAAGAGGTAAGTCTCGAAACTGAATATAGAAAGAACTTGGCAGGGGTAGAAAAGGTGGAGTGATCAGTGAAATCAGCACGGCAAGCCACAACCTGCAGCCCTACAGACGCGGGGCTTCTATCGATTCGTGCGTGCCATCTCGTTCGGTGAAAGGAGGCGAGACTTCCGATAGAAGGGAGGGAAAAGACAGATTGCTAGGGGAAGTGCAGGCGTGGAAGGGAGGGAGACGGAGAACTGCAGTTCCCTAATGGGGAGATTCTCTCCCTCGCCGCCAGGTGGGTTTTGGGAACGGGAAGTGCGAAGAAAGAAGCGCCGGTGAGCTGAAATAAACGGATATTCTAGCTAATTTTCGGCGCGGATGCGGCCTGAAAGCGAGTTAGGCAGAAACGGTGTGTTCAACGCTGGTAAAGGGACGCTGCGCTCGTGTTCCCATCCCCGGAATAACGATAAGAGATGCTCCCCCACTTGTTCACCTGTACGCTCTTTTTACTCCCCCGCTGCATGGACGCGGCTTCGCCGTGTCCCTTTGTTGCCGACGGGCTTACCGGATTTCGCATTTTAACGCGATAGCCTTAAAGAGCTCTTTTCGCGGAAATTCCGGTGTCGGAGTCAGTGTCGTTGGTTGCGAGCGAAAAATCATCGTTGTCCATGAGCCAAAATTGGAGATAGATGCAAATAAAAAATGAAATGTTTTCGGTTCGAATCGGAATGGAACCCAGGACTTCTGAGTGGCAAGCAGGTGTTCTACCACAGAGCCACCGCCGTGCCCGAAATTGCTTCGAAAAAAAAAAAACACCATATGAATGTTACGTAGTGCGAAGAGTGTCATAAATCATGTAATATTGCGTGGCGGAAGCGTAAAATCACACCAGGCGTCAAAACACGCGAATTGCGCAAAGAGTGGTTGGTTTGAAGACCAACCAATTACAAAAGCACACAGGCGTAATTAATTATCATAATCAACAACAGCCTCAACAACGTGTGCAGCTGCGCAGGTGGGCGTGTTGCCTTACGGAGGCGTAGTGTGTGCCTCGCCAACTCGCAAAAGGAAGAATTGTGTCGTAGAGGGCACTTCGCAACTGTACTTGTAGTAGGCGTTCTAGGATAGTTCGAAAGGGCCAGTTCACATGCACGCAGACGTTCCTTTCCTTGCGCCACGGTCAAGTTGTCCTCCAAGAAGCGAAGCCAGTATAGTAATTGAGAAGGTGATGCGAACAGGGTCCGATCACGCTTCACTCTTGAAGGTGAAGCTCACGCGTTTACAAGTTTCTAGCAGTGAGCGTGACGTCAAGAATTCCAGGGTTCATTGTGGTCTTGCCGTTTATCTACTTATTACAAATATTTATTTATTTATTTATTTATTTATTTATTTATTTATTTATTTATTTATTTATTTATTTATTTATTTTAAGCCATTCTAGAAGCGCATGAATGCACTGCGCAAGCTGCTGTGTACAGAAATTGTGGCATGAAGAACTCACAAATTGCGCATCAGTAACTGCGAAATAAATAAAAAAGCATACTAGTGATGAAACTAACAAGGGAAATAAAAAAAAAGCGTAATGTCAGGAATAAACCGTTGTCATTTAAGAGCAACGACGCTAATTTCACAGAATAGGAGCAATCACTTATAACAGGCATACGGGGACTAAACAAGCAAACAGTTAGACGTTAATAAGTGCGACAGTCTTGCAGTGGAAAAAAAATAATAAACGTTGCCAACGAGCAGTGTTGACTGCATTGCTGGAGAATAGCGGCTATCGCACCGCACTGTAAATTACTCTTCTTTTTCACAATGTTTAATCCTAGCAGACTCTGATCACGTTTCCCAGTTAAAGGTTAGGAAGAGCTGCTTTTACTGAAATAGCTTTCTCTTTTCTTTGCGAAGACGTACAAAGCTTCGCCCGCATTGTTTACTACGGCCTTCGAGATGCGCCCCAGTACACCACCACTCTCAGAGTGCGCGCGACGTGCCGAAACCCATGAAAACTCCCAAACGCTGAAGCTGCGTGAAAGAGCAAAGTGTATCCGAAATAACTGCCCACTTAAACGCCGCAGAGCTCTAGTCTAGCGTTTTTCAATGCTTCTCCACATACACCTGGACCTGCACAGATAGCGGCCCACCTGCACACACACCTGCACACACACTTGCAGACAACCCTGCACGCACACCGACACATGCAGCCTTGGCATGCCCAAGAGGGCGTCGTACAAAATGAATACGTCCAGAAAACACGCAGCTCTCTTGACCTTTTAAAGCATCGATATACCTGATGAGCATTAATTAGCGCCGCGTGTGCAAAATTCCGGAGGTAGTTTGTCCTCAGCCCTGGACGTGTAGTTGAGAGTTGAAAGTTAATTTTCGAAGCTTGGGCAGGTGGCTTCGTATGGGAGCGGCATCGCACCGGCATAATCTCTACAGGATTATATTGCGGGAGTTACCTTATCTCCCTCTTCTTGTGGTGAGGGACGAGGCTGGTCGAGAAAAGATCCTTTACTTGGAAGCTAGGGCCTCAAGAAAATATTTACCAATGTCATGGCTGGTTATTAGTCAGGACGATGTGTTATAGGACTTCGTCGAAAAGTTGGCTAATCAAAACACTGCGGCGCCTGGTGCGGATTAGCAAGGTATGGCTTTTACAGTATTGCTTTATTTCGGCTTTCGGGTGTACATTTCGTTTGGTCGCGTAAAGTGCAGTGTATGCTGCAGATAAGGTGTTCAGTGTTTTCTAAAGCTTTCATCTAAAGCTTTCTTTATCTTTTAAAATTAGGCTTAGCTTTCAAAAAGAGCCACAGTGTTGTTTTTATTAGGTGATAAGAGTGCCGTACGTCATTTTATTTATTTATTTATTTATTTATTTATTTATTTATTTTTTTAAGTACTTTTCATAGGCAAGCGCGAAAAAGCAGCAATATACAAAAGGCATTTCATGATAAAGACCACATCAATCCTGGCCGCCATACAGATTCAACCATAACAAAAGATGCCATAACGAAAGTACAGAAAACGTGAAAAAAAAAATTGCAATGAGGAAGCGTGAATGTTATCTGACTTGTGTCCAACAACGATCCTCATTTTAAGTGCTACTTGTTCCCTTGCAACCGAGGTTGTAATTCTATTGCAACTTAGTACACAATGAGGGAGTATTATTGTGAAGTATTGGATAAGTACCTTTTGTAACCGTTTAAAGCATTCTATGTCTTCATCAAGCTTTCGCCTTAAGGCTCTCTGTACCGTTGAGTCCCTCAATATACGCGTCACGACTCGTGCCGTTTTCAGCAACAGTGCACCGCGTGCTTTTGACCCTCACCATCACTGAAAATGGCCTCGGAGATGAGCATCATGCGCCACAAGATCTTAGAGGCCGTGCGTGGCCACAAGTGTAGGAAAGTTTACGCGTATGAGAAAGAGACTACTTTTGTTATTTTGCTGTCTTTGAGTCAAATCTGGCTTTTTGCTAAGACTCTTTCAGTCTTGTTTGTTCTTTAATATTTATTTCGTAAACCATTTGCGTTTCTTATTACAATGACTACGCGGTTATGATCACAGAATCCAGGCAATAAGGGCCACAATATACGGGTGTGTACAAAAGGCATGGCGTAAAGGAGCCACCTTTTGCATCAGTTTATTAAAAGTCGCCTAAACCTGAATCTTAATGTCGCTTGTTCTCTCTCAAAAAAATTTCGAATGTTAAGCGTTCTACGTAGGCATTCGAGTTCGTTTTTAGGTAAGACAAGAAAACAATGGGCTGCTATAAACTGTACCTGTAGTGAAAACGAAAAAAACAAACCAAAAAACTCACGTGTACAGTAGTATAGAAACAAGGAGTGCATCAAAGCTTTGTGCAGGGAGACCGAGTATAACTGTGGAGAAAACAAAGTGGATCCGTCGCGGTAAAGAGGACAAAAAGCACGCTACGCGTACTTTTTTCTTTGTATGAAGTTTAATTCTTGGAATAAAGGAAGGATGATACGAAATGTATTGATTGAAACAGATTGTTAAAAGATAACGGTGGGGGCGAAAGAGCTCGCAAGGAAAGTTTTACTTGTGGACAGCGCCTACCCTAAGACCTTTTCGAGGTAGCAATTTCTTTTTATTCAGACGGAGGTGTTTTTTCGCCATATTTCGTCGTTTCTTTTAGATCAAGGCGTCGACCCTCATTCTTTGAAGATTTTGTTTTATTCGATCGCTCTGTGTAACAGTTATATTCCATGCCTTTGTATCTGCGCGCGAAAGTGTGTGACACTTTGAGGAGAACGGATGGGCTTAATAGAGGGACAGCAACCTACTATTGCTTGTGCATTCAAGAAATGCTGGATAACATAGTCGTCGGAAGATTATGTTTTACCAAATTCCAAGAAAAAAATAAGCACACAAAAAAGCTTTCTTTGCAAAAGCTACGAAGAAAGTAAATCTCCAAACACTGTGAAGCACGTCCAAGAAGCAATAGGAGAAAATAAAAAACACGTTATCAGCGAAATTACGGAATTAAACAGAACAAGTTCATTATTTGACGCGCCAAAAAGCCATGACCTAGTTTTTAGGCACGCCTTAGTGGATGACTTTGTATTATTGCAATCATTTAGATGATTATCTAACGTGAACCTCAATGTAACGTGAACGCCCTTGCATTTCGCCTGCGGCCGCCGCAGCGGTGATCGACCCCGCGACTTCGAGCTGAACAATGGAACGCCATTGTTAGTGCATGGCTACCGCAGCGCCTACGATATCTGCAAACGCATGAATTGTCTATTTCACCATGACTCGTGCCTGTCAACGCCTCCTTTTAGATTTTTGTTCTTGCTTTTATTTCTATCCCTTTCTGCCACTGTCATTGACTTTCGCTAGAACTAGTTAACGACACCGTGATGCTATGGCAGTAGTGATGCAGAACTATTGGTAAATTTACTATCGATAGTATCGATAGTTTCTTTGAAACTATCGATAGTGTAAACAAACTATCGATAGTACTACTATCGATAAACTATCGATAGTCGAATCGGTAGTACCATTGGTAATATTAGTAGCGATATTACTGCCACGCGTGTTTATTGCTTTGTTTTGATGTATTCGGGTTTCACCCACAGGCTTTTAACTGCGTTTGACGCAGACCGCGCCGCAATGTTTGAGAAGTTTCGCGATTGTTTGACATTTTAAGCCTTTACGCGCCGGACGCGAATATTCAAGTTTATTCCAGAGCTTACACTGTAAGGTTTGATGACTAATGTATAAAAGACGAAGCGTTCCACCGATTGTCAGATTACTCGACGGCCGGCGACTGTTCTCGCCGCAATCAATGCGCAGCGTGTATCGCTTGCCTTCTTAGTTTTGACTTTCTGGGCGCAAGTTCGACCAAAAAAAGAACTTCATATTTCCCAGTCTTGCTGCAACATTCTTCACCGTCACAACCACGTGACAAACTATCCATAGTGGTGCGAATCGCGATGCTGTTGCTGGCTGGCCAAACTGCCAAAATATTTGCGATAGCCTACTGTAAGCTTTAAGAAAATTTTTATCGAGAGAAATTATTTGCGCAGTGAAAATGGCGGCATATGTCCATCAATAAATTAATATTTAAAAGCAACCAGTTACATCTTACAATTAACAAACTTAGTTCTTGATAATTTTTTATTTTGCAATCATCAAATACAATATAAAACTGAAGCCGCGCTGTTCCACCCCATGTAACGGCTTCCTTTCCGCTACAGCTTAATAGTCTGGCTTTATGACCATGTGTCAGCGAAGCACTCTGGTGAAGAACGCAAGCAGGTCAACTTTCTTGCCCTTCAGCCTGCTCCTCCGGCTCTACTATGTACCACGCGCGCGGGGAACCAAGTTTATGCTGCAATGAGTTCGCGCTGTTGATTTAAAACTATCGATAGCACTATCGATAGTATCCTTTACCATCGATAGTTCGATAGTGACTCAGCTATCGATAGTATCGATAGTACCATCGATAGTTCTGCATCACTATATGGCAGGCTTTCAAAGTTAGAGCAGCATACACTTTCACATTATTGATTGAGCCTGACAGTGAGCGCTTTGCACAGCTTCAACAGTGTGCATGCACCCTTTGAAGTTTTTCAAGTAAGTATTAAATAAGGTTCTTCAGCGAAGGAGTTAGCGTCGGAAACGGGGACTGGCGTTCCAAATTGCATTATTCTCATTTCTTCATTGGCTAGTGGCATGAGACTCTCAGCTCCGAAAAAATAACGAATGTTCTTTGCGCTGTACTTCGAAACTGTATGTGATGTCAAGATTCTGGAGCCTTAACTTCTCCGAAGACTTATTCAAGACTAACCATTCTTGATAAGTCGCTTCTTCTACAGCAGATCCGACGCTGCTGTCTCAGTCATTCTGAGGAAGTGACATCTCATTTTGGAATGGGGAAAGAGTACAAAAACTGGCATTGCGAACGACAGCGATTGGCTGAGCTGCAATCGGCAACGCTTCGTAGTGCCTCTTTATGAACACATAACGCACGAAAAAGAAAGAAAGAAAGAAAGAAAGAAAGAAAGAAAGAAAGAAAGAAAGAAAGAAAGAAAGAAAGAAAGAAAGAAAGAAAGAAAGAAAGAAAGAAAGAAAGAAAGAAAGAAAGAAAGAAAGAAAGAAAGAAAGAAAGAAAGAAATACTTTTTTCCTACATCTGAAACTCGATGCATCGAAGTGATGAGGACGCCCGAGTCATTTCGTTAAATCGGGAAGTTCGTAAAATCGAGAAAGAGATTTTCAAACTCTTCGAAATCTGAAATTGTAACTTATCGACAACCAAAAGCTATCAGACCATTGTCCCTGCTACCAACCTCATCTTGCGCATGTGAAAAGTCCGCGAGGGCGACTCGAGGGCTGCCCAGACATGGAGCCTCCCATGTCGCACGGACATAGGGGGCACCATGCCTGGGCGAATGACATACCCAGGAATTCGGGACATCGCTTTTAGTTCACCTTTTTTCACACCGCGTGGCGTACGGACCTTCAACGTTCAAAATTCGCGCGATGACGCTTGCCGTAGTCGCGCGAATCGAGAAAACCACAATACATAAAAAAAGCACGACGACGATATCCAGCAGCGAGCGCGAACCTAAATCGACGACTGATAACCGCAGCGCATGCAACGAGCGGCCGGTTGGGCTGCTCGACCGTGAATCAGCAGTTCTGTTGCAATGAAAGGAGGCTTACATGTCGCTTGGCTGCGCTTGATAACGACGAACTCTCGAAAGAGCGTGCTGCCCTTCTTTGCATCCCCTGCCTCTTCAATATATTTGGTCCGATTATATTGTTGTTGGCTCCCACGGGTTTCTTAAAAGTTCTAAAGCAAGAACGCCCTTTAGCGCTGCTGTTTTTGTAGTGTGAAAAAAGCTAACTTCCAGAAAATAATACAAGCTTGTGAGGCGGTGATGACGATCGCGGGTTTCAAAATGTGTAGACAGACGCTTGCCGTCCCTAATTTCAGTTGCCCTCAATTTATGAATTCAATATTTGGCGCTTTTACAAGACGTCTTGCCGTGTTATATTCGCTGCCCACAGATATTTTTATTTAATTTTCTTCGTTTAGCGAACTGGGAGCGCAGAAAAAGACACAAAGGACGAAGCGAGGAACCACATAAGACGAGGTTCCTCACTTCGTCCTTTGTGTCTTTTTCTGCGCTCCCAGTTCGCTGAACAAAGAAAATGAATTACCAACTGGCCCACCTTTCGATCCTCCACCAATATTTTTCTTTAAAGCTCAATTACCAGCAGAGGTAAAGCGACAATACCTTTGCAAGCACAATATTGTTCAATGATCTCTAAAGAATCATTTTAATAAAGTCACCTTAGTTTCAACAGAGCCCCTAACAAGCTCTCGCGGCTATGCGTCCGTGTGTCTGAGAAAAACAATAAGGCCGCCTGTGACATACAGCATGTAAAACCGTATTGCCCATGCGGAGTTGGGGTGGTTTACGAAATACCCCTCAGATGTGGTAGGACATACATCGGCCACACTGGTCGATGTTTAAATATCCTACTAATGGAACATGAAGCCTCCCTTAACAATGTATCTGGTTTACACTTGCCTTCGCACTGCAAGTCCTGCGCATGCGCGCCCCGGTTTTTCGAAACCAGGGTGCTTGGGAAAATTCGAAACCAGGTGGCCAGCGAAACCAGGTGGCCGGCGTTTGTGGTGTCCTGATCTCTTTCTTGTGTCCGTGTTTGCACGCCCTGTATCTTTTTAGAATGAATACGTACCAACTAGCTCAGCTCTCTGTTATTCTAAGCCAGAGAATTGTTGGAGGCTTTTTGTATAAATAGGAAGAGTGCCCAATGTGTTAGTGCGCGTTCCTTGAATTTATATCGCAACGAATTACACTTTTTAGACAAGTCTTGATAACTCAAAGTAGGTTGTCATTCTGTACCGTGATTGTCAATGTGACTCGCCCATGCGCGTGAAGCTACCTGGAATGCAGTGTTCTTTCCAATAAAACAATTGTTAGTTTGGCACCACTCCTGTCATTTCTTGTCTTCGTTCCTTTGTGCCTCCAAATTTTTGTCAGACCATGCGCCAACTAGCCCAAGAACGCGTTTTAGTCGATAACTAAAGACGCCGGAAAGCACCGACTTCATTATGCTCATGACATGCTATCCAGGCCGCGTTTTCCTCTCCGCTAAGTGTTGGTGAAAGAGGGCTGAAACAGATTAGACTGATATAAAGTATCGTGAAGCCCGCCTTCTTGTTTGACTGCCTATGCTGATCTGCAACCCTTCAGGGTGGTCTAGTGAATAAGGTGCTCGACTACTGACCCGCAGGTCGCGGGATCGAGTACCGGCCGCGGCGGCCATATTTTCGATGGAGACGAAAACGCATGAGGCCCGTGTACTTAGATTTAGTTGTATGTTAAAGAACCCCAGGCGGTCGAAATTTCCGGCGCCCTCCACTACGGCGTCTCTCATAATCATATCGGGGTTTTGGGACGCTAAACCCCGACAATTATTGTTATTATTATATTCTGTAGTGTTGCGGGAGGTCGCGGCTTGAAACCCGGTTCTTGCGGCCAGTTTTATTCTGGACAAAATAACTTGTTTCTATTTTTACATGGTAAAGTTCGTTAAAAAGTCTCTCGTCAGGACCCATTTAATGTTTTCATTACGAGTTGAAATCTTTTGCTTATGTGAGCAAATGACGTGGAAGGTTCTCGAAAAGCTGTTTTATGTTTATTCTCTGTGTCGTGCCTTTGTTTACCGATAGACAACGTAGCACCTCACGAGGCGATGTTTCTCAAATAGTGGATTACACTGAAAGTTGTTAAAGGCAAGCTGAGCAATCTTCCACGAATATCTTTCTTTTTTTTTAGTCAATTAGTTCACTGTTGAGCGTGAAAAAGCGCGCCGAGAGGGGACAGAAAACGAAACGAGGCACACATACACATCGCTAATGTGTGTGCAACTCTTACAATAGCGGGGTGTACCCCCTATTATAACAGTTGCAAGGCATTGGGCTGCCCTGTTACCGTGCTGCCAGAAGGTAAACATTGTTTTCAACGCAGGCCTTGTCCGCCTCGGTGTAGCAGTAAATATGGTGCTCGGCTGCTAACCGGAAGGTCGCGAGTTCGATCCTGGCCGCGGCGGTCGCATTTCGATAAATGCGAAATGCTAGGGGCCCGTGTACTGTGCGATGTTAGTGCACGTTAAATAACACCGGATGGTCAAGTATTCCGGAGCACTCCACTACGGCGTCTCTCATAATCATATCGTGGTTTTCAATCAATCAATCAAGATTTATTTTCAGCTTCAAAAACACTCATTGAGGCTTGGTGGGTACAGACAAAAAGCCGTAGATCAGGCTTGACAGGGTCCGTACCCCCGGGCTTGGCAAACATGGCATACAGAGTGTACAGAGAGGCAAAACGGGCACATGACAGTTCTCTTCACTGGTACTCATAAGTAAACTAGTAACTGAAAAAAAAGGCAATGTCGTAGGTCTGTACACAGCAGCGAATGAAAGAAAATATGTACACAATAAAATAAAAGAAAAAGGCACTGGTACAGAAGATTGACATGCACTCGATACACATGCTTTTATCATTACACAGATGCAAATTAAGTACGCGAAACTGTTACGTATGATACTCGGAATTATTAAGTAGTAACGGTAACTGGTATTTTAACATCTGAGTTCCGTAACTTGTTCGCGTTCTGGGCAACCTCCAGACTTCACGGACCCTTAACGTGCGCACATGTTCAGCGCGACTTAGCCCAGACAATTCTGTGAAAAATATGTTGTTGTTTTTCGTAGCCGATGTGCAGCTCTTGTTTAAGATTGTGCGATAGAGTTCCTTCACTGGAAATAAGTTCAGAGCCTTGAAAATTGGCTCCGTGTGTGCGTCATATGCGGCACTAACGATGTTTCGAATGGCTTTCTTTTGAAGTTTGTGTAATTTCTGGATGTTGGTTTTGGTGGTAGTGCCCCAGACTAAGTAACCATAAGATAAGTTAGACAAAAACAATGACTTGTAAATTAACAACTTTATGTTTTGTGGCAGGACGTAACGAAGTTTGCATAATATTCCTACAATTTTTGAAAGTTTATTTCAAAAATTGTAGGACGTGAAATCCCGGATATTAACGCAGGCCTTACCTATACCACGACGATGGTCTGCAAGCGGACCATCGCCGTGCATTTCGTTACGTACCGTAGGCAATTTACATACTCTGTTTTTCTTACGTGATGAGCCCCACTTTTTTTCTGTGTTCATTCGTGGCGCTTCTAGAGTGGCCGCATGGAGCTTCTCGCAATGGGAGCTTAACTGAAGCCACGTGCTGCAGTCAATGACGCTTGAATCAGTGTGTTGCAGTGCGCGACTCACATCTCGCAGAAAGTGTGACCCGTGACCCCCCACTTAAAGGCATTGCCTACTTTTTGATTATTTTCATACTTAGTAGACACGATATTCGCCTGCTAATCGACGGAGCGAATTGGTCAGAAATCTTACATGATGAAATTCTTCGGTTTCCTCGCATCACTCATTGCCATCGTCTCAATCGTACAGTAATGCCAATAAACACTAGAGGGTGCTAAGTAATATCATTAATTAAGAGGGCAGTGTTGTATGGCTTGTGATTTTCAAAGCTCCTAGTGGCCCGGTGTAGTTGAAAGTGCGGGCTCGTGCCATACCAAGGAAAGATCGAAAGCGCACTCCTCGTGACTACGTTTGCGAGAAGTACTTCTCGTAGACTAAGGCCTATCATTCGTATAAAAAAAGCGCACTGGGCCCCTTATGCAGTAGACTAAGACGACTCGAAGGTGGAAGTTTTCTTCTTGTCGTCATTCGATGTGTCTGTTCTGCCCCACCCTGGTGCGAAAGCTTCTAACGTGGTTTCGCACTGCCTCCGTGATTGGCCAACCGATCACAGAGGCAGTGCAATGCGACAATGTCATGTGATGAAGTCACGTTATGTGACGTCATCATGCCGTCATAATTACGTGATTTTGGGAATGTGTGACGTCATAATAATGCCCCATCGTGATGTCATCACGTGATGATTTTTTGTTGACGCCGCCAACGCCGTGGAAGCAACTGGCTGATAAAGTGTGGCGCTGCTGAGTAGCGAGGTCGCGTGTTCTATTCCCTGCCACGGCGGTCGTATTCCGGCGGGGACGAAATGCAAGAACACATGCTTACTTAGGTCTGTTAGGTGCACGTTCTACACCCCCGGGTGTTTAAACCTATCACAGAATCTCCCACTGCGGCTTGGTGATAATGACAATGGGGTTATGGCACGTAAAGACCCTTAAATTATTATTGTTTACGTAGGCCGCTTGGGGGCAACAAAAATAATGCATGAAAAACAACCTCGTACGCACGTGTCATCATTAATGCGGGAGTGTCACGCACAGAGTTCTGCCTAAATTAATATTCCGCATGTTCCATCACAAGCATCTGCTTATCAATAATTCGGAAGTATCCATGTGAATGCGCAATGGATACTTCGGAATTACGCATGCTCTTGCCACAGGATAAAAAAAATCGAGATGTAAAGGGAGAAGGCTATGATATTCCTCTAGTCTTGCTTGCTTTATTCGCTAGGCCATCTTCTGGGGCTGCTGTCGCATCCGAAAAGCTACAGCGCAGTGTGTCCGTATTTTGGCGGTGTACAAGTAAAGAAATGGCTCCTCTTGGTCGCTGTATGTGTATTTTTTTGCAGTGAGATTGCAAGTTGTGATATCCACAACCCGACTAGACGCTTAATACGAGTGCGGTTTAAACCGATGCACCGCGGTGAAAACAATAAAACAGGTTGAATATAAATGCTTCAAACTTTAATTTGTGGTAATTCAATTTACATAAACTAACACTCTACCAGTTTCACGCCTTAGTAATGCTACTACTACTACTACTACTACTACTACTACTACTACTACTACTACTACTAATAATAATAATAATAATAATAATAATAATAATAATAATAATAATAATAATAATAACATTATTATTATTATTATTATTATTATTATTATTATTATTATTATTATTATTATTATTATTATTATTATTATTATTATTAATTGTTATTATTGTTATTAGTAGTAGTAGTACCAGTGGCGTTTAATGTCCCAAAACCACGATATGATTATGTGGGACGCCGTATTGGAGTGCTGCATTTATTGACCACTTAGGGTTCTTTAACGTGCACCTAAATCTAAGATTTCTTCCAGTATTTTTATATAAAGTTCGTCGACGCTCTGATTCCGTTGTGCCTGAATGACTGCTGCCGTCTCGACCGAATCAAATACCTTCTCGTAATCTCTGACGGCTATATATAGGGGTTGGTTATATTCCGCGCATTTCTCTATCACTTGATTGATCGTGTGAATGTGTTTATTGTCGAGTAGCCTGTGCGGAATCTTGCTATATTTTTAAATCGCTTGTAGACAACGGACAGTAAGCAGATCGGCATGTAATATTTCAAGCCCTTGACGTCGTCTTTGTTATGAATTAAGGTGGTTTTAAAATTATTCTAAGATTCTCGTACCTTCATCGTCAAGAGACACTTTCTATACATGGTGGCCAGTTTTCTAAAACAATCTGTCCACCGTCTTTCAACAGACCTGATGTTACCTGATCCTAACCAGCGGCAATTGCCTCTTTGCGTTCCCTCTAAGGATTTCTTTACTTCCCATGTCATTACTGGTGGGTTGTCCGATTCCTCTGGCCTACTAATATACTTCTTACGTTATCGTCCTCGTTGTCCTGGCTACTGTACAGATATTTGTAAAGCTCCTCAGCTATTTTAACTTTCTTATCCATATTGACAGTGACTTTGCTTTCCTCATCCCTTAGTGCATACGTTTGGTTTTTGCCTGTGCGCAGTTTCCTCTTGACCCCTTTGAGGCTTCGTCCGTTCTAGAGATGACCAATAAAAGGATGGGACGAAGTCAGTCACGTGCGAGTCACGTTTGAGACCCCAGCCCTGCAGCAAAAATTAAATAAAACGATACAACGTGGCTTCCTAGATGAAGTACAGGAGCGGTCTATACAATTCGCGCATCCACTTGGAATCAACGTCCATCGGCACTGTCGACGAGCGCAAGGTGAGGTTGTGATATTTACAGAGTACTCGAGAGACTGATTAGACCGCGTGCGCGTCGCTCGCACCGCATATACATGTATATAACAAATGATAAGATTCTAGCGCCCTTCGTTGATACTAACTGCGGTTGTTGCATTTTAGAAACGCTGGTTGTACTTTCACGTGTTTGCTTGCAGGTGAATGCATGCCGTAGATATGTGTAGTCGTGCGCTAGATGAGTCTCTAACACTGAAATTATCTTCGAAATACGCCATAACGGCTAAACGCAGTGAGCAAGTGCAAAAGTGTTCATGACACCAAATGCTGAGGCGGAAAATTCTATGGCATTTCAATACGACACACCTTCCAAGTATTCATACACTAAACATGAATTCGGTGTTCCGCTCACATTATTGACAACGAACGTCATGACGGCATCGGCACGCGATAACGCACATATCGATTAACTGCTACGTCCGATATACTACGCTCGGCAATACCTACACTGACTGTGTTATTCCTTTCACATTTCATGCGCAGATATACATGCAGACGCGTTTGGATAAGTGTAGTCTTTTACGATGTAAGAATATTCAACAAGCCGCGACGTGTACGTTCCTTTCGTTTCGTGCTCCCACGGCACCAACGAGCCGCGGGCGACCGAACGGCCGGCTCGCTCGATGTACAAACTTTTCCCATAGTGCGCCATGCTCCCGCGGGGCTTTCTGGGATTGCTTGAAAAGGTTCATTAGCAAGACTCTCGCAGTGCATTCACCCTCTCTCTTTAGACTATCATCTGATGCTTTGCAATCATATGCCTCAATTTATTTTTACCATATATCTGCACTTAATTATTAATTTCCTAAAACTATCAGCAGATTTAATTACTCCTTTAAATTGCAGAAGGGTGTCTTGAAGTTGGTACATGTTACTGCGTTTCAAACAGCGCAAAAACGGGGCGAAGGCTTAGGAACAAACAACAGAAGCGCTGTTCCTTTGTTCGTTAGCCTTCCTGCCGTTTTCGCGCGGTTTTGAGTGCAGTAACATGTAGCAATTGGCCCTTGAAGACACCCTTCTGCAATTTCTTTCTCTTACATCAGGCTCTTCTGCACCCAGTGTTTTGCATAACTCATCAATGGGCGAGCGCTTGTGATGTTGTTTTTTCCTTAGCCTTCGTCCAATTTTCGCGCCGTTTTCAACGCAGTACTCCTTTAAATCGTCATCTCTCGTAAACGTTTCTCTTGACTTGTCGGTGATAGATGGTATCTATATTAAATGAATAATTATAATTGATTACGAATTAATGATATTTATGACTGCTAATAATGAATGATACTCTACTACTTCCCACCATTGTACTGTAACTGCATAGATTGAGATCTATAGCTGCATAATTAGATACTATCTATCTATTTTACTGATGTCCTACACTGACAGCTTTCACCCCTAAATTGAACATTGTTGAATTCATTGTCCTCCATTCATTAGTAATGCACTGTGTACCAAGGTGCGAATGTAGATCAGCATTAGTAAGATACTCTTACCGTGAATTCTGCTTAGCTGGCCTAATTTTAAAAAATTTGCGCAGCTTGCACTGAGTCGCGCAAACCTGGCTAGAGCAGAGCTGGTCGCACTTGGCTGGTCTTGGCTTGACTAGACACACGTGCATCACACGCCGAGGCACGAAGTGTTCACGGGTTCACATTAATAATCACGAGTATAGACTAGCGTTGATCGGGTTCGATTGGGTATCGCTCGGCAGTCACACCACCAATAGGTTAATTAGCTTAATCAGAATATTGGATAATTAGCGTAATAGGTCCTAATTTG